>NW_024543206.1:24200000-24622600 GCF_018167655.1 Microtus oregoni
GCTGGGTGCTCAGTACTCGGGGTGCTGGGTGCTCAGTACTCAGGGTGCTGGGTGCTCAGTACTCAGGGTGCTGGGTGCTCAGTGCTCGGGGTGCTGGGTGCTCACTACTCAGGGTGCTGGCTGCTCAGTGCTCAGGGTGCTGGGTGCTCAGTGCTCAGGGTGCTGGGTGCTCAGTGCTCAGGTTGCTGGGTGCTCAGTACTCGGGGTGCTGGGTGCTCAGTGCTCAGGGTGCGAGGTGCTCAGTACTCAGGGTGCTGGGTGCTCAGTGCTCGGGGTGCTGGGTGCTCAGTGCTCAGGGTGCTGGGTGCTCAGTGCTCGGGGTGCTGGGTGCTCAGTACTCAGGATGCTGGGTGCTCAGTACTCGGGGAGCTGGGTGCTCAGTACTCAGGGTGCTGGGTGCTCAGTACTCGGGTGCTGGGTGCTCAGTGCTCAGAGTGCTGGGTGCTCAGTGCTCGGGGTGCTGGGTGCTCAGTGCTCAGTACTCAGGGTGCTGGGTGCTCAGTACTCAGGGTGCTGGGTGCTCAGTACTCAGGGTGCTGGGTGCTCAGTGCTCGGGGTGCTGGGTGCTCAGTGCTAGCGGTGCTGGGTGCTCAGTACTCAGGGTGCTGGGTGCTCAGTACTCGGTGTGCTGGGTTCTCAGTACTCAGGGTGCTGGGTGCTCAGTACTCGGGTGCTGGGTGCTCAGTGCTCAGAGTGCTGGGTGCTCAGTGCTCGGGGTGCTGGGTGCTCAGTGCTCAGTACTCAGGGTGCTGGGTGCACAGTGCTCGGGATGCTGGGTGCTCAGTGCTCAGTGCTCAGGGTGCTGGGTGCTCAGTGCTCAGGGTGCTGTGTGCTCAGTGCTCAGGGTGCTGGATGCTCAGTGCTCAGGGTGCTGGGTACTCAGTGCTCAGGGTGCTGGGTGCTCAGTACTCAGGGTGCTGGGTGCTCAGTACTCAGGGTGCTGGGTGCTCAGTGCTCGGGGTGCTGGGTGCTCAGTGCTAGCGGTGCTGGGTGCTCAGTGCTCGGGGTGCTCGGTGCCCAGTATTCAGGGTGCTGGGTGCTCAGTACTCAGGGTGCTGGGTGCTCAGTGCTCAGGGTGCTCGGTGCTCGGGGCGCTGGGTGCTCAGTGCTTGGGGTGCTCAGAACTCAGTACCCTGGGTGCTGGGTGCTCAGTGCTCGGGGTGCTCGGTGCTCTGTACTCAGGGTGCTGGGTGCTCAGTGCTCGGGGTGCTCGGTGCTCAGTACGTTGGGTGCTCACTACTCAGGGTGCTGGGTGCTCAGTGCTCAGGGTGCTGGGTGCTCAGTGCTCAGGGTGCTGGGTGCTCAGTGCTCAGGGTGCTGGTTGCTCAGTGCTCAGGGTGCTGGGTGCTCAGTACTCAGGGTGCTGGGTGCTCAGTGCTCGGGGTGCTGGGTGCTCAGTGCTCAGGGTGCTGGGTGCTCAGTACTCAGGGTACTGGGTGCTCAGTACTCAGGGTGCTGGGTGCTCAGTGCTCAGGGTGCTGGGTGCTCAGTACTCAGGGTGCTGGGTGCTCAGTACTCGGGTGCTGGGTGCTCAGTGCTCAGGGTGCTGGGTGCTCATTGCTCGGGGTGCTGGGTGCTCAGTGCTCAGTACTCAGGGTGCTGGGTGCTCAGTGCTCGGGGTGCTGGGTGCTCAGTGCTCAGTACTCAGGGTGCTGGGTGCTCAGTGCTCAGGGTGCTGGGTTCTCAGTGCTCAGGGTGCTGGATGCTCAGTGCTCAGGGTGCTGGGTACTCAGTGCTCAGGGTGCTGGGTGCTCAGTACTCAGGGTGCTGGGTGCTCAGTGCTCAGGGTTTTGGGTGTTCCGTGCTCGGGGTGCTGGGTGCTCAGTGCTCGGGGTGCTGGGTTCTCAGTGCTCGGGGTGCTCGGTGCTCAGTACTCAGGGTGCTGGGTGCTCAGTGCTCGAGGTGCTCAGTACTCAGGGTGCTGTATGTTCAGTGCTCAGGGTGCTGGTTGCTCAGTACTCAGGGTGCTCGGTGCTTAGTACTCAGGGTGCTGGGTGCTCAGTACTCCGGGTGATGGGTGCTCAGTGCTCAGAGTGGTGGGTGCTCAGTACTCAGGGTGCTCGGTGCTCAGTACTCGGGGTGCTGGGTGCTCAGTACTCAGGGTGCTGGGTGCACAGTGCTCGGGGTGCTGGGTGCTCAGTGCTCAGGGTGCTGGGTGCTCAGTACTCGGGGTGCTGGGTGCTCAGTACTCAGGGTGCTGGGTGATCAGTACTCAGGGTGCTGGGTGCTCAGTGCTCAGGGTGCTGGGTGCTCAGTACTCAGGGTGCTGGTTGCTCAGTACTCGGGGTGCTGGGTGCTCAGTACTCAGGGTGCTGGGTGCTCAGTACTCTGGTGCTGGGTGCTCAGTGCTCAGGGTGCTGGGTGCTCAGTGCTCGGGGTGCTGGGTGCTCAGTGCTCAGTACTCAGGGTGCTGGTCGCTCAGTGTTCGGGGTGCTGGGTGCTCAGTGCTCAGTGCTCAGGGTGCTGGGTGCTCAGTGCTCAGGGTGCTGGGTGCTCAGTGCTCAGGGTGCTGGGTGCTCAGTGCTCAGGGTGCTGGGTACTCAGTGCTCAGGGTGCTGGGTGCTCAGTAATCAGGGTGCTGGGTGCTCAGTACTCAGGGTGCTGGGTGCTCAGTGCTCGGGGTGCTGGGTGCTCAGTGCTAGCGGTGCTGGGTGCTCAGTGCTCGGGGTGCTCGGTGCCCAGTACTCAGGGTGCTGGGTGCTCAGTGCTCGAGGTGCTCAGTACTCAGGGAGCTGTGTGTTCAGTGCTCAGGGTGCTGGGTGCTCAGTACTCACGGTGCTCGGTGCTTAGTATTCAGGATGCTGGGTGCTAAGTACTCCGGGTGCTGGGTGCTCAGTGCTCGGGGTGCTCGGTGCTCAGTGCTCAAGGAGTTGGGTGCTCAGTACTCAGGGTGCTCATTGCTCAGGGAGCTCGGTGCTCTGTACTCAGGGTGCTGGGTGCTCAGTGCTCGGGGTGCTCGGTGCTCAGTACGTTGGGTGCTCACTACTCAGGGTGCTGGGTGCTCAGTGCTCAGGGTGCTGGGTGCTCAGTGCTCAGGGTGCTGGGTGCTCAGTGCTCAGGGTGCTGGTTGCTCAGTGCTCAGGGTGCTGGGTGCTCAGTACTCAGGGTGCTGGGTGCTCAGTGCTCGGGGTGCTGGGTGCTCAGTGCTCAGGGTGCTGGGTGCTCAGTACTCAGGGTGCTGGGTGCTCAGTACTCAGGGTGCTGGGTGCTCAGTACTCAGGGTGCTGGGTGCTCAGTACTCAGGGTGCTGGGTGCTCAGTACTCGGGTGCTGGGTGCTCAGTGCTCAGGGTGCTGGGTGCTCAGTGCTCGGGGTTCTGGGTGCTCAGTGCTCAGTACTCAGGGTGCTGGGTGCTCAGTGCTCAGGGTGCTCAGTGCTCAGTTCTTAGTGCTCAGGGTGCTCAGTACTCAGGGTGCTGGGTGCTCAGTACTCAGGGTGCTGGGTGCTCAGTACTCAGGGTGCTGGGTGCTCAGTACTCAGGGTGCTGGGTGCTCAGTACTCGGGTGCTGGGTGCTCAGTGCTCAGGGTGCTGGGTGCTCAGTGCTCGGGGTTCTGGGTGCTCAGTGCTCAGTACTCGGGTTGCTGGGTGCTCAGTGCTCAGGGTGCTCAGTGCTCAGTTCTTAGTGCTCAGGGTGCTCAGTCCTCAGGGTGCTGGGTGTTCAGTACTCAGGGTTCTGCGTGCTCAGTGCTCAGGGTGCTGGGTGCTCAGTGCTCAGGGTGCTGGGTGCACAGTACTCGGGGTGCTGGGTGCTCAGTGCTCAGGGTGCTGGGTGCTCAGTGCTCAGGGTGCTGGGTGCTCAGTGCTCAGGGTGCTGGGTACTCAGTGCTCAGGGTGCTGGGTGCTCAGTACTCGGGGTGCTGGGTGCTCAGTACTCAAGGTGCTGTGTGCTCAGTACTCAGGGTGCTGGGTGCTCAGTGCTCGGGGTGCTGGGTGCTCACTACTCAGGGTGCTGGGTGCTCAGTGCTCAGGGTGCTGGGTGCTCAGTGCTCAGGGTGCTGGGTGCTCAGTGCTCAGGGTGCTGGGTGCTCAGTACTCGGGGTGCTGGGTGCTCAGTGCTCAGGGTGCTGGGTGCTCATTGCTCAGGGTGCTGGGTGCTCGGTGCTCGGGGTTCTGGGTGCTCAGTACTCGGGGTGCTCAGTGCTCAGTACTCAGGGTGCTGGGTGCTCAGTGCTCAGGGTGCTGGGTGCTCAGTACTCAGGGTGCTGGGTGCTCGGTGCTCAGTACGCTGGGTGCTCAGTACTCAGGCTGCTGGGTGCTCAGTACTCAGCGTGCTCAGTGCTCAGTACTCGGGGTGCTGGGTGCTCAGTGCTCATGGTGCTCAGTGCTCAGTGCTCGGGGTGCTGGGTGCTCAGTGCTCAGGGTGCTCATTGCTCAGTACTTAGTGCTCAGGGTGCTCAATGCTCAGGGTGCTGTGTGTTCAGTACTCAGGGTGCTGGGTGCTCAGTGCTCAGGGTGCTGGTTGCTCAGTGCTCGGGGCGATGGGTGCTCAGTCCTCGGGGTGCTCGGAGCTCAGTACTCAGGGTGCTGGGTGCTCAGTGCTCGGGGTGATCGGTGCTCAGTACTCAGAGTGCTGGGTGCTCAGTGCTCGGGGTGCTCGGGTCTCAGTACGTTGGGTGCTCACTACTCAGGTTGCTGGGTGCTCAGTGCTCAGGGTGCTGGGTGTTCAGTGCTCAGGGTGCAGGGTGCTCAGTACTCAGGGTGCTGGGTGCTCAGTTCTCGGGGTGCTGGGTGCTCAGTGCTCGGGGTGCTGGGTGCTCAGTACTCAGGGTGCTGGGTGCTCAGTACTCAGGGTGCTGGGTGCTCAGTACTCAGGGTGCTGGGTGCTCAGTAATCGGGTGCTGGGTGCTCAGTACTCGGGTGCTGGGTGCTCAGTGCTCATGGTGCTGGGTGCTCAGTGCTCGGGGTGCTGGGTGCTCAGTGCTCGGGGTGCTGGGTGCTCAGTGCTCGGGGTGCTGGGTGCTCAGTGCTCAGTACTCAGGGTGCTGGGTGCTCAGTGCTCGGGGTGCTGGGTGCTCAGTGCTCAGTACTCAGGGTGCTGGGTGCTCAGTGCTCAGGGTGCTGGGTGCTCAGTGCTCAGGGTGCTGGATGCTCAGTGCTCAGGGTGCTGGGTACTCAGTGCTCAGGGTGCTGGGTGCTCAGTACTCAGAGTGCTGGGTGCTCAGTGCTCAGGGTGCTGGGTGCTCAGTGCTCGGGGTGCTGGGTGCTCAGTGCTCGGGGTGCTGGGTGCTCAGTGCTCGGGGTGCTCGGTGCTCAGTACTCAGGGTGCTGGGTGCTCAGTGCTCGAGGTGCTCAGTACTCAGGGTGCTGTATGTTCAGTGCTCAGGGTGCTGGGTGCTCAGTACTCAGGGTGCTCGGTGCTTAGTACTCAGGGTGCTGGGTGCTCAGTACTCCGGATGCTGGGTGCTCAGTGCTCGGGGTGATCGGTGCTCAGTACTCAGTGCTCAGGGTGCTCAGTTCTCAGTGCTCAGGGTTCTGGGTGTTCAGTACTCAGGGTGCTCATTGCTCAGGGTCCTGGGTGCTCAGTACTCAGGGTGCTGGGTGCTCAGTGCTCAGGGTGCTCGGTGCTCAGTTCATTGGGTGCTCAGTACTCAGGGTGCTGTGTGCTCAGTGCTCAGGGTGCTGGGTGCTCAGTACTCACGGTGCTGGTTGCTCAGTGCTCAGGGTGCTGGGTGCTCAGTGCTCAGGCTGCTGGGTGCTCAGTGCTCAGGGTGCTGGGTGCTCAGTGCTCAGGGTGCTGGGTGCTTAGTGCTCAGCGTGCTGGGTGCTCAGTGCTCAGGGTGCTGGGTGCTCGGTGCTCGGGGTGCTGGGTGCTTAGTGCTCGGGGTGCCCGGTGCTCAGTACTCGGGGTGCTCAGTGATCAGTACTCAGGGTGCTGGGTGCTCAGTGCTCAGGGTGCCGGGTGCTCAGTACTCAGGTTGCTGGGTGCTCAGTGCTCAGGGTGCTCGGTGCTCAGTACGTTGGGTGCTCAGTACTCAGGGTGCTGGGTGCTCAGTGCTCAGGGTGCTGGGTGCTCAGTGCTCAGGGTGCTGGGTGCTCAGTGCTCAGGGTGCTGGGTGCTCAGTACTCAGGGTGCTCATTGCTCAGGGTGCTGGGGGCTCAGTACTCAGGGTGCTGGGTGCTCAGTGCTCAGGGTGCTATGTGCTCAGTTCATTGGGTGCTCAGTACTCAGGGTGCTGTGTGCTCAGTGCTCAGGGTGCTGGGTGCTCCGTGCTCACGGTGCTGGGTGCTCAGTGCTCAGGGTGCTGGGTGCTCAGTGCTCAGGCTGCTGGGTGCTCAGTGCTCAGGGTGCTGGGTGCTCAGTGCTCAGGGTGCTGGGTGCTTAGTGCTCAGGGTGCTGGGTGCTCAGTGCTCAGGGTGCTGGGTGCTCAGTGCTCGGGGTGCTGGGTGCTTAGTGCTCGGGGTGCCCGGTGCTCAGTACTCGGGGTGCTCAGTGCTCAGTACTCAGGGTGCTGGGTGCTCAGTGCTCAGGGTGCCGGGTGCTCAGTACTCAGGTTGCTGGGTGCTCAGTGCTCAGGGTGCTCGGTGCTCAGTACGTTGGGTGCTCAGTACTCAGGGTGCTGGGTGCTCAGTGCTCAGGGTGCTGGGTGCTCAGTACTCAGGGTACTGGGTGCTCAGTACTCAGGGTGCTGGGTGCTCAGTGCTCAGGGTGCTGGGTGCTCAGTACTCAGGGTGCTGGGTGCTCAGTACTCGGGTGCTGGGTGCTCAGTGCTCAGGGTGCTGGGTGCTCATTGCTCGGGGTGCTGGGTGCTCAGTGCTCAGTACTCAGGGTGCTGGGTGCTCAGTGCTCGGGGTGCTGGGTGCTCAGTGCTCAGTACTCAGGGTGCTGGGTGCTCAGTGCTCAGGGTGCTGGGTTCTCAGTGCTCAGGGTGCTGGATGCTCAGTGCTCAGGGTGCTGGGTACTCAGTGCTCAGGGTGCTGGGTGCTCAGTACTCAGGGTGCTGGGTGCTCAGTGCTCAGGGTTTTGGGTGTTCCGTGCTCGGGGTGCTGGGTGCTCAGTGCTCGGGGTGCTGGGTTCTCAGTGCTCGGGGTGCTCGGTGCTCAGTACTCAGGGTGCTGGGTGCTCAGTGCTCGAGGTGCTCAGTACTCAGGGTGCTGTATGTTCAGTGCTCAGGGTGCTGGGTGCTCAGTACTCAGGGTGCTCGGTGCTTAGTACTCAGGGTGCTGGGTGCTCAGTACTCCGGGTGCTGGGTGCTCAGTGCTCAGAGTGGTGGGTGCTCAGTACTCAGGGTGCTCGGTGCTCAGTACTCGGGGTGCTGGGTGCTCAGTACTCAGGGTGCTGGGTGCACAGTGCTCGGGGTGCTGGGTGCTCAGTGCTCAGGGTGCTGGGTGCTCAGTACTCGGGGTGCTGGGTGCTCAGTACTCAGGGTGCTGGGTGATCAGTACTCAGGGTGCTGGGTGCTCAGTGCTCAGGGTGCTGGGTGCTCAGTACTCAGGGTGCTGGTTGCTCAGTACTCGGGGTGCTGGGTGCTCAGTACTCAGGGTGCTGGGTGCTCAGTACTCTGGTGCTGGGTGCTCAGTGCTCAGGGTGCTGGGTGCTCAGTGCTCGGGGTGCTGGGTGCTCAGTGCTCAGTACTCAGGGTGCTGGTCGCTCAGTGTTCGGGGTGCTGGGTGCTCAGTGCTCAGTGCTCAGGGTGCTGGGTGCTCAGTGCTCAGGGTGCTGGGTGCTCAGTGCTCAGGGTGCTGGGTGCTCAGTGCTCAGGGTGCTGGGTACTCAGTGCTCAGGGTGCTGGGTGCTCAGTACTCAGGGTGCTGGGTGCTCAGTACTCAGGGTGCTGGGTGCTCAGTGCTCGGGGTGCTGGGTGCTCAGTGCTAGCGGTGCTGGGTGCTCAGTGCTCGGGGTGCTCGGTGCCCAGTACTCAGGGTGCTGGGTGCTCAGTGCTCGAGGTGCTCAGTACTCAGGGAGCTGTGTGTTCAGTGCTCAGGGTGCTGGGTGCTCAGTACTCACGGTGCTCGGTGCTTAGTATTCAGGATGCTGGGTGCTAAGTACTCCGGGTGCTGGGTGCTCAGTGCTCGGGGTGCTCGGTGCTCAGTGCTCAAGGAGTTGGGTGCTCAGTACTCAGGGTGCTCATTGCTCAGGGAGCTCGGTGCTCTGTACTCAGGGTGCTGGGTGCTCAGTGCTCGGGGTGCTCGGTGCTCAGTACGTTGGGTGCTCACTACTCAGGGTGCTGGGTGCTCAGTGCTCAGGGTGCTGGGTGCTCAGTGCTCAGGGTGCTGGGTGCTCATTGCTCAGGGTGCTGGTTGCTCAGTGCTCAGGGTGCTGGGTGCTCAGTACTCAGGGTGCTGGGTGCTCAGTGCTCGGGGTGCTGGGTGCTCAGTGCTCAGGGTGCTGGGTGCTCAGTACTCAGGGTGCTGGGTGCTCAGTACTCAGGGTGCTGGGTGCTCAGTACTCAGGGTGCTGGGTGCTCAGTACTCAGGGTGCTGGGTGCTCAGTACTCGGGTGCTGGGTGCTCAGTGCTCAGGGTGCTGGGTGCTCAGTGCTCGGGGTTCTGGGTGCTCAGTGCTCAGTACTCAGGGTGCTGGGTGCTCAGTGCTCAGGGTGCTCAGTGCTCAGTTCTTAGTGCTCAGGGTGCTCAGTACTCAGGGTGCTGGGTGCTCAGTACTCAGGGTGCTGGGTGCTCAGTACTCAGGGTGCTGGGTGCTCAGTACTCAGGGTGCTGGGTGCTCAGTACTCGGGTGCTGGGTGCTCAGTGCTCAGGGTGCTGGGTGCTCAGTGCTCGGGGTTCTGGGTGCTCAGTGCTCAGTACTCGGGTTGCTGGGTGCTCAGTGCTCAGGGTGCTCAGTGCTCAGTTCTTAGTGCTCAGGGTGCTCAGTCCTCAGGGTGCTGGGTGTTCAGTACTCAGGGTTCTGCGTGCTCAGTGCTCAGGGTGCTGGGTGCTCAGTGCTCAGGGTGCTGGGTGCACAGTACTCGGGGTGCTGGGTGCTCAGTGCTCAGGGTGCTGGGTGCTCAGTGCTCAGGGTGCTGGGTGCTCAGTGCTCAGGGTGCTGGGTACTCAGTGCTCAGGGTGCTGGGTGCTCAGTACTCGGGGTGCTGGGTGCTCAGTACTCAAGGTGCTGTGTGCTCAGTACTCAGGGTGCTGGGTGCTCAGTGCTCGGGGTGCTGGGTGCTCACTACTCAGGGTGCTGGGTGCTCAGTGCTCAGGGTGCTGGGTGCTCAGTGCTCAGGGTGCTGGGTGCTCAGTGCTCAGGGTGCTGGGTGCTCAGTACTCGGGGTGCTGGGTGCTCAGTGCTCAGGGTGCTGGGTGCTCATTGCTCAGGGTGCTGGGTGCTCGGTGCTCGGGGTTCTGGGTGCTCAGTACTCGGGGTGCTCAGTGCTCAGTACTCAGGGTGCTGGGTGCTCAGTGCTCAGGGTGCTGGGTGCTCAGTACTCAGGGTGCTGGGTGCTCGGTGCTCAGTACGCTGGGTGCTCAGTACTCAGGCTGCTGGGTGCTCAGTACTCAGCGTGCTCAGTGCTCAGTACTCGGGGTGCTGGGTGCTCAGTGCTCATGGTGCTCAGTGCTCAGTGCTCGGGGTGCTGGGTGCTCAGTGCTCAGGGTGCTCATTGCTCAGTACTTAGTGCTCAGGGTGCTCAATGCTCAGGGTGCTGTGTGTTCAGTACTCAGGGTGCTGGGTGCTCAGTGCTCAGGGTGCTGGGTGCTCAGTGCTCGGGGCGATGGGTGCTCAGTCCTCGGGGTGCTCGGAGCTCAGTACTCAGGGTGCTGGGTGCTCAGTGCTCGGGGTGATCGGTGCTCAGTACTCAGAGTGCTGGGTGCTCAGTGCTCGGGGTGCTCGGGTCTCAGTACGTTGGGTGCTCACTACTCAGGTTGCTGGGTGCTCAGTGCTCAGGGTGCTGGGTGTTCAGTGCTCAGGGTGCAGGGTGCTCAGTACTCAGGGTGCTGGGTGCTCAGTTCTCGGGGTGCTGGGTGCTCAGTGCTCGGGGTGCTGGGTGCTCAGTACTCAGGGTGCTGGGTGCTCAGTACTCAGGGTGCTGGGTGCTCAGTACTCAGGGTGCTGGGTGCTCAGTAATCGGGTGCTGGGTGCTCAGTACTCGGGTGCTGGGTGCTCAGTGCTCATGGTGCTGGGTGCTCAGTGCTCGGGGTGCTGGGTGCTCAGTGCTCGGGGTGCTGGGTGCTCAGTGCTCGGGGTGCTGGGTGCTCAGTGCTCAGTACTCAGGGTGCTGGGTGCTCAGTGCTCGGGGTGCTGGGTGCTCAGTGCTCAGTACTCAGGGTGCTGGGTGCTCAGTGCTCAGGGTGCTGGGTGCTCAGTGCTCAGGGTGCTGGATGCTCAGTGCTCAGGGTGCTGGGTACTCAGTGCTCAGGGTGCTGGGTGCTCAGTACTCAGAGTGCTGGGTGCTCAGTGCTCAGGGTGCTGGGTGCTCAGTGCTCGGGGTGCTGGGTGCTCAGTGCTCGGGGTGCTGGGTGCTCAGTGCTCGGGGTGCTCGGTGCTCAGTACTCAGGGTGCTGGGTGCTCAGTGCTCGAGGTGCTCAGTACTCAGGGTGCTGTATGTTCAGTGCTCAGGGTGCTGGGTGCTCAGTACTCAGGGTGCTCGGTGCTTAGTACTCAGGGTGCTGGGTGCTCAGTACTCCGGATGCTGGGTGCTCAGTGCTCGGGGTGATCGGTGCTCAGTACTCAGTGCTCAGGGTGCTCAGTTCTCAGTGCTCAGGGTTCTGGGTGTTCAGTACTCAGGGTGCTCATTGCTCAGGGTCCTGGGTGCTCAGTACTCAGGGTGCTGGGTGCTCAGTGCTCAGGGTGCTCGGTGCTCAGTTCATTGGGTGCTCAGTACTCAGGGTGCTGTGTGCTCAGTGCTCAGGGTGCTGGGTGCTCAGTACTCACGGTGCTGGTTGCTCAGTGCTCAGGGTGCTGGGTGCTCAGTGCTCAGGCTGCTGGGTGCTCAGTGCTCAGGGTGCTGGGTGCTCAGTGCTCAGGGTGCTGGGTGCTTAGTGCTCAGGGTGCTGGGTGCTCAGTGCTCAGGGTGCTGGGTGCTCGGTGCTCGGGGTGCTGGGTGCTTAGTGCTCGGGGTGCCCGGTGCTCAGTACTCGGGGTGCTCAGTGATCAGTACTCAGGGTGCTGGGTGCTCAGTGCTCAGGGTGCCGGGTGCTCAGTACTCAGGTTGCTGGGTGCTCAGTGCTCAGGGTGCTCGGTGCTCAGTACGTTGGGTGCTCAGTACTCAGGGTGCTGGGTGCTCAGTGCTCAGGGTGCTGGGTGCTCAGTGCTCAGGGTGCTGGGTGCTCAGTGCTCAGGGTGCTGGGTGCTCAGTACTCAGGGTGCTCATTGCTCAGGGTGCTGGGGGCTCAGTACTCAGGGTGCTGGGTGCTCAGTGCTCAGGGTGCTCGGTGCTCAGTTCATTGGGTGCTCAGTACTCAGGGTGCTGTGTGCTCAGTGCTCAGGGTGCTGGGTGCTCCGTGCTCACGGTGCTGGGTGCTCAGTGCTCAGGGTGCTGGGTGCTCAGTGCTCAGGCTGCTGGGTGCTCAGTGCTCAGGGTGCTGGGTGCTCAGTGCTCAGGGTGCTGGGTGCTTAGTGCTCAGGGTGCTGGGTGCTCAGTGCTCAGGGTGCTGGGTGCTCAGTGCTCGGGGTGCTGGGTGCTTAGTGCTCGGGGTGCCCGGTGCTCAGTACTCGGGGTGCTCAGTGCTCAGTACTCAGGGTGCTGGGTGCTCAGTGCTCAGGGTGCCGGGTGCTCAGTACTCAGGTTGCTGGGTGCTCAGTGCTCAGGGTGCTCGGTGCTCAGTACGTTGGGTGCTCAGTACTCAGGGTGCTGGGTGCTCAGTGCTCAGGGTGCTGGGTGCTCAGTGCTCAGGGTGCTGGGTGCTCAGTGCTCAGGGTGCTGGGTGCTCAGTGCTCAGGGTGCTCGGTGCTCAGTACGTTGGGTGCTCAGTACTCAGGGTGCTGGGTGCTCAGTGCTCAGGGTGCTGGGTGCTCAGTGCTCAGGGTGCTGGGTGCTCTGTGCTCGGGGCGCTGGGTGCTCAGTGCTCGGGGTGCTGGGTGCTCAGTACTCGGGTTGCTGGGTGCTCAGTGCTCAGGGTGCTCAGTGCTCAGTACTTAGTGCTCAGGGTGCTCAGTGCTCAGGGTGCTGGGTGTTCAGTACTCAGTGTTCTGGGTGCTCAGTACTCAGGGTGCTGGGTGCTCAGTGCTCAGGGTGCTGGGTGCTCAGTGCTCAGGGTGCTGGGTGCTCAGTGCTCATGGTGCTGGGTGCTCAGTGCTCGGGGTGCTGGGTGCTCAGTGCTCAGTACTCAGGGTGCTGGGTGCTCAGTGCTCGGGGTGCTGGGTGCTCAGTGCTCAGTACTCAGGGTGCTGGGTGCTCAGTGCTCAGGGTGCTGGGTGCTCAGTGCTCAGGGTGCTGGATGCTCAGTGCTCAGGGTGCTGGGTACTCAGTGCTCAGGGTGCTGGGTGCTCAGTACTCAGAGTGCTGGGTGCTCAGTGCTCAGGGTGCTGGGTGCTCAGTGCTCGGGGTGCTGGGTGCTCAGTGCTCGGGGTGCTGGGTGCTCAGTGCTCGGGGTGCTCGGTGCTCAGTACTCAGGGTGCTGGGTGCTCAGTGCTCGAGGTGCTCAGTACTCAGGGTGCTGTATGTTCAGTGCTCAGGGTGCTCTGTGCTCAGTACTCAGGGTGCTCGGTGCTTAGTACTCAGGGTGCTGGGTGCTCAGTACTCCGGGTGCTGGGTGCTCAGTACTCCGGGTGCTGGGTGCTCAGTGCTCGGGGTGATCGGTGCTCAGTACTCAGTGCTCAGGGTGCTCAGTGCTCAGTGCTCAGGGTTCTGGGTGTTCAGTACTCAGGGTGCTCATTGCTCAGGGTGCTGGGTGCTCAGTACTCAGGGTGCTGGTTGCTCAGTGCTCAGGGTGCTCGGTGCTCAGTTCATTGGGTGCTCAGTACTCAGGGTGCTGTGTGCTCAGTGCTCAGGGTGCTGGGTGCTCCGTGCTCACGGTGCTGGGTGCTCAGTGCTCAGGGTGCTGGGTGCTCAGTGCTCAGGCTGCTGGGTGCTCAGTGCTCAGGGTGCTGGGTGCTCAGTGCTCAGGGTGCTGGGTGCTTAGTGCTCAGGGTGCTGGGTGCTCAGTGCTCAGGGTGCTGGGTGCTCGGTGCTCGGTGTGCTGGGTGCTTAGTGCTCGGGGTGCCCGGTGCTCAGTACTCGGGGTGCTCAGTGCTCAGTACTCAGGGCGCTGGGTGCTCAGTGCTCAGGGTGCCGGGTGCTCAGTACTCAGGTTGCTGGGTGCTCAGTGCTCAGGGTGCTCGGTGCTCAGTACGTTGGGTGCTCAGTACTCAGGGTGCTGGGTGCACAGTGCTCAGGGTGCTGGGTGCTCAGTGCTCAGGGTGCTGGGTGCTCAGTGCTCAGGGTGCTGGGTGCTCAGTGCTCAGGGTGCTCGGTGCTCAGTACGTTGGGTGCTCAGTACTCAGGGTGCTGGGTGCTCAGTGCTCAGGGTGCTGGGTGCTCAGTGCTCAGGGTGCTGGGTGCTCTGTGCTCGGGGCGCTGGGTGCTCAGTGCTCGGGGTGCTGGGTGCTCAGTACTCGGGTTGCTGGGTGCTCAGTGCTCAGGGTGCTCAGTGCTCAGTACTTAGTGCTCAGGGTGCTCAGTGCTCAGGGTGCAGGGTGTTCAGTACTCAGGGTTCTGCGTGCTCAGTGCTCAGGGTGCTGGGTGCTCAGTGCTCAGGGTGCTGGGTGCTCAGTACTCGGGGTGCTGGGTGCTCAGTGCTCAGGGTGCTGGGTGCTCAGTGCTCAGGGTGCTGGGTGCTCAGTGCTCAGGGTGCTGGGTACTCAGTGCTCAGGGTGCTGGGTGCTCAGTACTCGGGGTGCTGGGTGCTCAGTACTCAGGGTGCTGGGTGCTCAGTACTCAGGGTGCTGGGTGCTCAGTGCTCGGGGTGCTGGGTGCTCACTGCTCAGGGTGCTGGGTGCTCAGTGCTCAGGGTGCTGGGTGCTCAGTGCTCAGGGTGCTGGGTGCTCAGTGCTCAGGGTGCTGGGTGCTCAGTACTCGGGGTGCTGGGTGCTCAGTGCTCAGGGTGCTGGGTGCTCATTGCTCAGGGTGCTGGGTGCTCGGTGCTCGGGGTTCTGGGTGCTCAGTACTCGGGGTGCTCAGTGCTCAGTACTCAGGGTGCTGGGTGCTCAGTGCTCAGGGTGCTGGGTGCTCAGTACTCAGGGTGCTGGGTGCTCGGTTCTCAGTACGCTGGGTGCTCAGTACTCAGGGTGCTGGGTGCTCAGTACTCAGCGTGCTCAGTGCTCAGTACTCGGGGTGCTGGGTGCTCAGTGCTCAGGGTGCTCAGTGCTCAGTGCTCGGGGTGCTGGGTGCTCAGTGCTCAGGGTGCTCAGTGCTCAGTACTTAGTGCTCAGGGTCCTCAATGCTCAGGGTGCTGTGTGTTCAGTACTCAGGGTGCTGGGTGCTCAGTGCTCAGGGTGCTGGGTGCTTAGTGCTCGGGGTGCCCGGTGCTCAGTACTCAGGGTGCTCAGTGCTCAGTACTCAGGGTGCTGGGTGCTCAGTGCTCAGGGTGCCGGGTGCTCAGTACTCAGGTTGCTGGGTGCTCAGTGCTCAGGGTGCTCGGTGCTCAGTACGTTGGGTGCTCAGTACTCAGGGTGCTGGGTGCTCAGTGCTCAGGGTGCTGGGTGCTCAGTGCTCAGGGTGCTGGGTGCTCAGTGCTCAGGGTGCTGGGTGCTCAGTACTCAGGGTGCTCATTGCTCAGGGTGCTGGGGGCTCAGTACTCAGGGTGCTGGGTGCTCAGTGCTCAGGGTGCTCGGTGCTCAGTTCATTGGGTGCTCAGTACTCAGGGTGCTGTGTGCTCAGTGCTCAGGGTGCTGGGTGCTCCGTGCTCACGGTGCTGGGTGCTCAGTGCTCAGGGTGCTGGGTGCTCAGTGCTCAGGCTGCTGGGTGCTCAGTGCTCAGGGTGCTGGGTGCTCAGTGCTCAGGGTGCTGGGTGCTTAGTGCTCAGGGTGCTGGGTGCTCAGTGCTCAGGGTGCTGGGTGCTCAGTGCTCGGGGTGCTGGGTGCTTAGTGCTCGGCGTGCCCGGTGCTCAGTACTCGGGGTGCTCAGTGCTCAGTACTCAGGGTGCTGGGTGCTCAGTGCTCAGGGTGCCGGGTGCTCAGTACTCAGGTTGCTGGGTGCTCAGTGCTCAGGGTGCTCGGTGCTCAGTAAGTTGGGTGCTCAGTACTCAGGGTGCTGGGTGCTCAGTGCTCATGGTGCTGGGTGCTCAGTGCTCAGGGTGCTGGGTGCTCAGTGCTCAGGGTGCTGGGTGCTCAGTGCTCAGGGTGCTCGGTGCTCAGTACGTTGGGTGCTCAGTACTCAGGGTGCTGGGTGCTCAGTGCTCAGGGTGCTGGGTGCTCAGTGCTCAGGGTGCTGGGTGCTCTGTGCTCGGGGCGCTGGGTGCTCAGTGCTCGGGGTGCTGGGTGCTCAGTACTCGGGTTGCTGGGTGCTCAGTGCTCAGGGTGCCGGGTGCTCAGTACTCAGGTTGCTGGGTGCTCAGTGCTCAGGGTGCTCGGTGCTCAGTACGTTGGGTGCTCAGTACTCAGGGTGCTGGGTGCTCAGTGCTCAGGGTGCTGGGTGCTCAGTGCTCAGGGTGCTGGGTGCTCAGTGCTCAGGGTGCTGGGTGCTCAGTACTCAGGGTGCTCATTGCTCAGGGTGCTGGGGGCTCAGTACTCAGGGTGCTGGGTGCTCAGTGCTCAGGGTGCTGGGTGCTCCGTGCTCACGGTGCTGGGTGCTCAGTGCTCAGGGTGCTGGGTGCTCAGTGCTCAGGCTGCTGGGTGCTCAGTGCTCAGGGTGCTGGGTGCTCAGTGCTCAGGGTGCTGGGTGCTTAGTGCTCAGGGTGCTGGGTGCTCAGTGCTCAGGGTGCTGGGTGCTCAGTGCTCGGGGTGCTGGGTGCTTAGTGCTCGGGGTGCCCGGTGCTCAGTACTCGGGGTGCTCAGTGCTCAGTACTCAGGGTGCTGGGTGCTCAGTGCTCAGGGTGCCGGGTGCTCAGTACTCAGGTTGCTGGGTGCTCAGTGCTCAGGGTGCTCGGTGCTCAGTACGTTGGGTGCTCAGTACTCAGGGTGCTGGGTGCTCAGTGCTCAGGGTGCTGGGTGCTCAGTGCTCAGGGTGCTGGGTGCTCAGTGCTCAGGGTGCTGGGTGCTCAGTGCTCAGGGTGCTCGGTGCTCAGTACGTTGGGTGCTCAGTACTCAGGGTGCTGGGTGCTCAGTGCTCAGGGTGCTGGGTGCTCAGTGCTCAGGGTGCTGGGTGCTCTGTGCTCGGGGCGCTGGGTGCTCAGTGCTCGGGGTGCTGGGTGCTCAGTACTCGGGTTGCTGGGTGCTCAGTGCTCAGGGTGCTCAGTGCTCAGTACTTAGTGCTCAGGGTGCTCAGTGCTCAGGGTGCTGGGTGTTCAGTACTCAGGGTTCTGGGTGCTCAGTACTCAGGGTGCTGGGTGCTCAGTGCTCAGGGTGCTGGGTGCTCAGTGCTCAGGGTGCTGGGTGCTCAGTGCTCATGGTGCTGGGTGCTCAGTGCTCGGGGTGCTGGGTGCTCAGTGCTCAGTACTCAGGGTGCTGGGTGCTCAGTGCTCGGGGTGCTGGGTGCTCAGTGCTCAGTACTCAGGGTGCTGGGTGCTCAGTGCTCAGGGTGCTGGGTGCTCATTGCTCAGGGTGCTGGGTGCTCGGTGCTCGGGGTTCTGGGTGCTCAGTACTCGGGGTGCTCAGTGCTCAGTACTCAGGGTGCTGGGTGCTCAGTGCTCAGGGTGCTGGGTGCTCAGTACTCAGGGTGCTGGGTGCTCGGTTCTCAGTACGCTGGGTGCTCAGTACTCAGGGTGCTGGGTGCTCAGTACTCAGCGTGCTCAGTGCTCAGTACTCGGGGTGCTGGGTGCTCAGTGCTCAGGGTGCTCAGTGCTCAGTGCTCGGGGTGCTGGGTGCTCAGTGCTCAGGGTGCTCAGTGCTCAGTACTTAGTGCTCAGGGTCCTCAATGCTCAGGGTGCTGTGTGTTCAGTACTCAGGGTGCTGGGTGCTCAGTGCTCAGGGTGCTGGGTGCTTAGTGCTCGGGGTGCCCGGTGCTCAGTACTCAGGGTGCTCAGTGCTCAGTACTCAGGGTGCTGGGTGCTCAGTGCTCAGGGTGCCGGGTGCTCAGTACTCAGGTTGCTGGGTGCTCAGTGCTCAGGGTGCTCGGTGCTCAGTACGTTGGGTGCTCAGTACTCAGGGTGCTGGGTGCTCAGTGCTCAGGGTGCTGGGTGCTCAGTGCTCAGGGTGCTGGGTGCTCAGTGCTCAGGGTGCTGGGTGCTCAGTACTCAGGGTGCTCATTGCTCAGGGTGCTGGGGGCTCAGTACTCAGGGTGCTGGGTGCTCAGTGCTCAGGGTGCTCGGTGCTCAGTTCATTGGGTGCTCAGTACTCAGGGTGCTGTGTGCTCAGTGCTCAGGGTGCTGGGTGCTCCGTGCTCACGGTGCTGGGTGCTCAGTGCTCAGGGTGCTGGGTGCTCAGTGCTCAGGCTGCTGGGTGCTCAGTGCTCAGGGTGCTGGGTGCTCAGTGCTCAGGGTGCTGGGTGCTTAGTGCTCAGGGTGCTGGGTGCTCAGTGCTCAGGGTGCTGGGTGCTCAGTGCTCGGGGTGCTGGGTGCTTAGTGCTCGGGGTGCCCGGTGCTCAGTACTCGGGGTGCTCAGTGCTCAGTACTCAGGGTGCTGGGTGCTCAGTGCTCAGGGTGCCGGGTGCTCAGTACTCAGGTTGCTGGGTGCTCAGTGCTCAGGGTGCTCGGTGCTCAGTAAGTTGGGTGCTCAGTACTCAGGGTGCTGGGTGCTCAGTGCTCAGGGTGCTGGGTGCTCAGTGCTCAGGGTGCTGGGTGCTCAGTGCTCAGGGTGCTGGGTGCTCAGTGCTCAGGGTGCTCGGTGCTCAGTACGTTGGGTGCTCAGTACTCAGGGTGCTGGGTGCTCAGTGCTCAGGGTGCTGGGTGCTCAGTGCTCAGGGTGCTGGGTGCTCTGTGCTCGGGGCGCTGGGTGCTCAGTGCTCGGGGTGCTGGGTGCTCAGTACTCGGGTTGCTGGGTGCTCAGTGCTCAGGGTGCCGGGTGCTCAGTACTCAGGTTGCTGGGTGCTCAGTGCTCAGGGTGCTCGGTGCTCAGTACGTTGGGTGCTCAGTACTCAGGGTGCTGGGTGCTCAGTGCTCAGGGTGCTGGGTGCTCAGTGCTCAGGGTGCTGGGTGCTCAGTGCTCAGGGTGCTGGGTGCTCAGTACTCAGGGTGCTCATTGCTCAGGGTGCTGGGGGCTCAGTACTCAGGGTGCTGGGTGCTCAGTGCTCAGGGTGCTGGGTGCTCCGTGCTCACGGTGCTGGGTGCTCAGTGCTCAGGGTGCTGGGTGCTCAGTGCTCAGGCTGCTGGGTGCTCAGTGCTCAGGGTGCTGGGTGCTCAGTGCTCAGGGTGCTGGGTGCTTAGTGCTCAGGGTGCTGGGTGCTCAGTGCTCAGGGTGCTGGGTGCTCAGTGCTCGGGGTGCTGGGTGCTTAGTGCTCGGGGTGCCCGGTGCTCAGTACTCGGGGTGCTCAGTGCTCAGTACTCAGGGTGCTGGGTGCTCAGTGCTCAGGGTGCCGGGTGCTCAGTACTCAGGTTGCTGGGTGCTCAGTGCTCAGGGTGCTCGGTGCTCAGTACGTTGGGTGCTCAGTACTCAGGGTGCTGGGTGCTCAGTTCTCAGGGTGCTGGGTGCTCAGTGCTCAGGGTGCTGGGTGCTCAGTGCTCAGGGTGCTGGGTGCTCAGTGCTCAGGGTGCTCGGTGCTCAGTACGTTGGGTGCTCAGTACTCAGGGTGCTGGGTGCTCAGTGCTCAGGGTGCTGGGTGCTCAGTGCTCAGGGTGCTGGGTGCTCTGTGCTCGGGGCGCTGGGTGCTCAGTGCTCGGGGTGCTGGGTGCTCAGTACTCGGGTTGCTGGGTGCTCAGTGCTCAGGGTGCTCAGTGCTCAGTACTTAGTGCTCAGGGTGCTCAGTGCTCAGGGTGCTGGGTGTTCAGTACTCAGGGTTCTGGGTGCTCAGTACTCAGGGTGCTGGGTGCTCAGTGCTCAGGGTGCTGGGTGCTCAGTGCTCAGGGTGCTGGGTGCTCAGTGCTCATGGTGCTGGGTGCTCAGTGCTCGGGGTGCTGGGTGCTCAGTGCTCAGTACTCAGGGTGCTGGGTGCTCAGTGCTCGGGGTGCTGGGTGCTCAGTGCTCAGTACTCAGGGTGCTGGGTGCTCAGTGCTCAGGGTGCTGGGTGCTCAGTGCTCAGGGTGCTGGATGCTCAGTGCTCAGGGTGCTGGGTACTCAGTGCTCAGGGTGCTGGGTGCTCAGTACTCAGAGTGCTGGGTGCTCAGTGCTCAGGGTGCTGGGTGCTCAGTGCTCGGGGTGCTGGGTGCTCAGTGCTCGGGGTGCTGGGTGTTCAGTGCTCGGGGTGCTCGGTGCTCAGTACTCAGGGTGCTGGGTGCTCAGTGCTCGAGGTGCTCAGTACTCAGGGTGCTGTATGTTCAGTGCTCAGGGTGCTCTGTGCTCAGTACTCAGGGTGCTCGGTGCTTAGTACTCAGGGTGCTGGGTGCTCAGTACTCCGGGTGCTGGGTGCTCAGTACTCCGGGTGCTGGGTGCTCAGTGCTCGGGGTGATCGGTGCTCAGTACTCAGTGCTCAGGGTGCTCAGTGCTCAGTGCTCAGGGTTCTGGGTGTTCAGTACTCAGGGTGCTCATTGCTCAGGGTGCTGGGTGCTCAGTACTCAGGGTGCTGGGTGCTCAGTGCTCAGGGTGCTCGGTGCTCAGTTCATTGGGTGCTCAGTACTCAGGGTGCTGTGTGCTCAGTGCTCAGGGTGCTGGGTGCTCCGTGCTCACGGTGCTGGGTGCTCAGTGCTCAGGGTGCTGGGTGCTCAGTGCTCAGGCTGCTGGGTGCTCAGTGCTCAGGGTGCTGGGTGCTCAGTGCTCAGGGTGCTGGGTGCTTAGTGCTCAGGGTGCTGGGTGCTCAGTGCTCAGGGTGCTGGGTGCTCGGTGCTCGGTGTGCTGGGTGCTTAGTGCTCGGGGTGCCCGGTGCTCAGTACTCGGGGTGCTCAGTGCTCAGTACTCAGGGCGCTGGGTGCTCAGTGCTCAGGGTGCCGGGTGCTCAGTACTCAGGTTGCTGGGTGCTCAGTGCTCAGGGTGCTCGGTGCTCAGTACGTTGGGTGCTCAGTACTCAGGGTGCTGGGTGCACAGTGCTCAGGGTGC
The DNA here is from genome assembly GCF_018167655.1 of Microtus oregoni. Taxonomy (NCBI): domain Eukaryota; kingdom Metazoa; phylum Chordata; class Mammalia; order Rodentia; family Cricetidae; genus Microtus; species Microtus oregoni. Next base: position 24,220,077 of record NW_024543206.1, read on the forward strand.
TGGGTGCTCAGTGCTCAGGGTGCTGGGTGCTCAGTGCTCAGGGTGCTGGGTGCTCAGTGCTCAGGGTGCTCGGTGCTCAGTACGTTGGGTGCTCAGTACTCAGGGTGCTGGGTGCTCAGTGCTCAGGGTGCTGGGTGCTCAGTGCTCAGGGTGCTGGGTGCTCTGTGCTCGGGGCGCTGGGTGCTCAGTGCTCGGGGTGCTGGGTGCTCAGTACTCGGGTTGCTGGGTGCTCAGTGCTCAGGGTGCTCAGTGCTCAGTACTTAGTGCTCAGGGTGCTCAGTGCTCAGGGTGCAGGGTGTTCAGTACTCAGGGTTCTGCGTGCTCAGTGCTCAGGGTGCTGGGTGCTCAGTGCTCAGGGTGCTGGGTGCTCAGTACTCGGGGTGCTGGGTGCTCAGTGCTCAGGGTGCTGGGTGCTCAGTGCTCAGGGTGCTGGGTGCTCAGTGCTCAGGGTGCTGGGTACTCAGTGCTCAGGGTGCTGGGTGCTCAGTACTCGGGGTGCTGGGTGCTCAGTACTCAGGGTGCTGGGTGCTCAGTACTCAGGGTGCTGGGTGCTCAGTGCTCGGGGTGCTGGGTGCTCACTACTCAGGGTGCTGGGTGCTCAGTGCTCAGGGTGCTGGGTGCTCAGTGCTCAGGGTGCTGGGTGCTCAGTGCTCAGGGTGCTGGGTGCTCAGTACTCGGGGTGCTGGGTGCTTAGTGCTCAGGGTGCTGGGTGCTCATTGCTCAGGGTGCTGGGTGCTCGGTGCTCGGGGTTCTGGGTGCTCAGTACTCGGGGTGCTCAGTGCTCAGTACTCAGGGTGCTGGGTGCTCAGTGCTCAGGGTGCTGGGTGCTCAGTACTCAGGGTGCTCGGTGCTCGGTTCTCAGTACGCTGGGTGCTCAGTACTCAGGGTGCTGGGTGCTCAGTACTCAGCGTGCTCAGTGCTCAGTACTCGGGGTGCTGGGTGCTCAGTGCTCAGGGTGCTCAGTGCTCAGTGCTCGGGGTGCTGGGTGCTCAGTGCTCAGGGTGCTCAGTGCTCAGTACTTAGTGCTCAGGGTCCTCAATGCTCAGGGTGCTGTGTGTTCAGTACTCAGGGTGCTGGGTGCTCAGTGCTCAGGGTGCTGGGTGCTTAGTGCTCGGGGTGCCCGGTGCTCAGTACTCAGGGTGCTCAGTGCTCAGTACTCAGGGTGCTGGGTGCTCAGTGCTCAGGGTGCCGGGTGCTCAGTACTCAGGTTGCTGGGTGCTCAGTGCTCAGGGTGCTCGGTGCTCAGTACGTTGGGTGCTCAGTACTCAGGGTGCTGGGTGCTCAGTGCTCAGGGTGCTGGGTGCTCAGTGCTCAGGGTGCTGGGTGCTCAGTGCTCAGGGTGCTGGGTGCTCAGTACTCAGGGTGCTCATTGCTCAGGGTGCTGGGGGCTCAGTACTCAGGGTGCTGGGTGCTCAGTGCTCAGGGTGCTCGGTGCTCAGTTCATTGGGTGCTCAGTACTCAGGGTGCTGTGTGCTCAGTGCTCAGGGTGCTGGGTGCTCCGTGCTCACGGTGCTGGGTGCTCAGTGCTCAGGGTGCTGGGTGCTCAGTGCTCAGGCTGCTGGGTGCTCAGTGCTCAGGGTGCTGGGTGCTCAGTGCTCAGGGTGCTGGGTGCTTAGTGCTCAGGGTGCTGGGTGCTCAGTGCTCAGGGTGCTGGGTGCTCAGTGCTCGGGGTGCTGGGTGCTTAGTGCTCGGGGTGCCCGGTGCTCAGTACTCGGGGTGCTCAGTGCTCAGTACTCAGGGTGCTGGGTGCTCAGTGCTCAGGGTGCCGGGTGCTCAGTACTCAGGTTGCTGGGTGCTCAGTGCTCAGGGTGCTCGGTGCTCAGTAAGTTGGGTGCTCAGTACTCAGGGTGCTGGGTGCTCAGTGCTCAGGGTGCTGGGTGCTCAGTGCTCAGGGTGCTGGGTGCTCAGTGCTCAGGGTGCTGGGTGCTCAGTGCTCAGGGTGCTCGGTGCTCAGTACGTTGGGTGCTCAGTACTCAGGGTGCTGGGTGCTCAGTGCTCAGGGTGCTGGGTGCTCAGTGCTCAGGGTGCTGGGTGCTCTGTGCTCGGGGCGCTGGGTGCTCAGTGCTCGGGGTGCTGGGTGCTCAGTACTCGGGTTGCTGGGTGCTCAGTGCTCAGGGTGCTCAGTGCTCAGTACTTAGTGCTCAGGGTGCTCAGTGCTCAGGGTGCTGGGTGTTCAGTACTCAGGGTTCTGGGTGCTCAGTACTCAGGGTGCTGGGTGCTCAGTGCTCAGGGTGCTGGGTGCTCAGTGCTCAGGGTGCTGGGTGCTCAGTGCTCATGGTGCTGGGTGCTCAGTGCTCGGGGTGCTGGGTGCTCAGTGCTCAGTATTCAGGGTGCTGGGTGCTCAGTGCTCGGGGTGCTGGGTGCTCAGTGCTCAGTACTCAGGGTGCTGGGTGCTCAGTGCTCAGGGTGCTGGGTGCTCAGTGCTCAGGGTGCTGGATGCTCAGTGCTCAGGGTGCTGGGTACTCAGTGCTCAGGGTGCTGGGTGCTCAGTACTCAGAGTGCTGGGTGCTCAGTGCTCAGGGTGCTGGGTGCTCAGTGCTCGGGGTGCTGGGTGCTCAGTGCTCGGGGTGCTGGGTGCTCAGTGCTCGGGGTGCTCGGTGCTCAGTACTCAGGGTGCTGGGTGCTCAGTGCTCGAGGTGCTCAGTACTCAGGGTGCTGTATGTTCAGTGCTCAGGGTGCTCTGTGCTCAGTACTCAGGGTGCTCGGTGCTTAGTACTCAGGGTGCTGGGTGCTCAGTACTCCGGGTGCTGGGTGCTCAGTACTCCGGGTGCTGGGTGCTCAGTGCTCGGGGTGATCGGTGCTCAGTACTCAGTGCTCAGGGTGCTCAGTGCTCAGTGCTCAGGGTTCTGGGTGTTCAGTACTCAGGGTGCTCATTGCTCAGGGTGCTGGGTGCTCAGTACTCAGGGTGCTGGGTGCTCAGTGCTCAGGGTGCTCGGTGCTCAGTTCATTGGGTGCTCAGTACTCAGGGTGCTGTGTGCTCAGTGCTCAGGGTGCTGGGTGCTCCGTGCTCACGGTGCTGGGTGCTCAGTGCTCAGGGTGCTGGGTGCTCAGTGCTCAGGCTGCTGGGTGCTCAGTGCTCAGGGTGCTGGGTGCTCAGTGCTCAGGGTGCTGGGTGCTTAGTGCTCAGGGTGCTGGGTGCTCAGTGCTCAGGGTGCTGGGTGCTCGGTGCTCGGTGTGCTGGGTGCTTAGTGCTCGGGGTGCCCGGTGCTCAGTACTCGGGGTGCTCAGTGCTCAGTACTCAGGGTGCTGGGTGCTCAGTGCTCAGGGTGCCGGGTGCTCAGTACTCAGGTTGCTGGGTGCTCAGTGCTCAGGGTGCTCGGTGCTCAGTACGTTGGGTGCTCAGTACTCAGGGTGCTGGGTGCTCAGTGCTCAGGGTGCTGGGTGCTCAGTGCTCAGGGTGCTGGGTGCTCAGTGCTCAGGGTGCTGGGTGCTCAGTGCTCAGGGTGCTCGGTGCTCAGTACGTTGGGTGCTCAGTACTCAGGGTGCTGGGTGCTCAGTGCTCAGGGTGCTGGGTGCTCAGTACTCGGGGTGCTGGGTGCTCAGTGCTCAGGGTGCTGGGTGCTCAGTGCTCAGGGTGCTGGGTGCTCTGTGTTCGGGGCGCTGGGTGCTCAGTGCTCGGGGTGCTGGGTGCTCAGTACTCGGGTTGCTGGGTGCTCAGTGCTCAGGGTGCTCAGTGCTCAGTACTTAGTGCTCAGGGTGCTCAGTGCTCAGGGTGCTGGGTGTTCAGTACTCAGGGTTCTGCGTGCTCAGTGCTCAGGGTGCTGGGTGCTCAGTGCTCAGGGTGCTGGGTGCTCAGTACTCGGGGTGCTGGGTGCTCAGTGCTCAGGGTGCTGGGTGCTCAGTGCTCAGGGTGCTGGGTGCTCAGTGCTCAGGGTGCTGGGTACTCAGTGCTCAGGGTGCTGGGTGCTCAGTACTCGGGGTGCTGGGTGCTCAGTACTCAGGGTGCTGGGTGCTCAGTACTCAGGGTGCTGGGTGCTCAGTGCTCGGGGTGCTGGGTGCTCACTACTCAGGGTGCTGGGTGCTCAGTGCTCAGGGTGCTGGGTGTTCAGTGCTCAGGGTGCTGGGTGCTCAGTGCTCAGGGTGCTGGGTGCTCAGTACTCGGGGTGCTGGGTGCTCAGTGCTCAGGGCTCTGGGTGCTCATTGCTCAGGGTGCTGGGTGCTCGGTGCTCGGGGTTCTGGGTGCTCAGTACTCGGGGTGCTCAGTGGTCAGTACTCAGGGTTCTGGGTGCTCAGTGCTCAGGGTGCTGGGTGCTCAGTACTCAGGGTGCTGGGTGCTCAGTACTCAGCGTGCTCAGTGCTCAGTACTCGGGGTGCTGGGTGCTCAGTGCTCAGGGTGCTCAGTGCTCAGTGCTCGGGGTGCTGGGTGCTCAGTGCTCAGGGTGCTCAGTGCTCAGTACTTAGTGCTCAGGGTGCTCAATGCTCAGGGTGCTGTGTGTTCAGTACTCAGGGTGCTGGGTGCTCAGTGCTCAGGGTGCTGGGTGCTCAGTGCTCGGGGCGATGGGTGCTCAGTCCTCGGGGTGCTCGGAGCTCAGTACTCAGGGTGCTGGGTGCTCAGTGCTCGGGGTGATCGGTGCTCAGTACTCAGAGTGCTGGGTGCTCAGTGCTCGGGGTGCTCGGTTCTCAGTACGTTGGGTGCTCACTACTCAGGTTGCTGGGTGCTCAGTGCTCAGGGTGCTGGGTGTTCAGTGCTCAGGGTGCAGGGTGCTCAGTACTCAGGGTGCTGGGTGCTCAGTTCTCGGGGTGCTGGGTGCTCAGTGCTCGGGGTGCTGGGTGCTCAGTACTCAGGGTGCTGGGTGCTCAGTACTCAGGGTGCTGGGTGCTCAGTACTCAGGGTGCTGGGTGCTCAGTAATCGGGTGCTGGGTGCTCAGTACTCGGGTGCTGGGTGCTCAGTGCTCATGGTGCTGGGTGCTCAGTGCTCGGGGTGCTGGGTGCTCAGTGCTCGGGGTGCTGGGTGCTCAGTGCTCGGGGTGCTGGGTGCTCAGTGCTCAGTACTCAGGGTGCTGGGTGCTCAGTGCTCGGGGTGCTGGGTGCTCAGTGCTCAGTACTCAGGGTGCTGGGTGCTCAGTGCTCAGGGTGCTGGGTGCTCAGTGCTCAGGGTGCTGGATGCTCAGTGCTCAGGGTGCTGGGTACTCAGTGCTCAGGGTGCTGGGTGCTCAGTACTCAGAGTGCTGGGTGCTCAGTGCTCAGGGTGCTGGGTGCTCAGTGCTCGGGGTGCTGGGTGCTCAGTGCTCGGGGTGCTGGGTGCTCAGTGCTCGGGGTGCTCGGTGCTCAGTACTCAGGGTGCTGGGTGCTCAGTGCTCGAGGTGCTCAGTACTCAGGGTGCTGTATGTTCAGTGCTCAGGGTGCTGGGTGCTCAGTACTCAGGGTGCTCGGTGCTTAGTACTCAGGGTGCTGGGTGCTCAGTACTCCGGGTGCTGGGTGCTCAGTGCTCGGGGTGATCGGTGCTCAGTACTCAGTGCTCAGGGTGCTCAGTTCTCAGTGCTCAGGGTTCTGGGTGTTCAGTACTCAGGGTGCTCATTGCTCAGGGTGCTGGGTGCTCAGTACTCAGGGTGCTGGGTGCTCAGTGCTCAGGGTGCTCGGTGCTCAGTTCATTGGGTGCTCAGTACTCAGGGTGCTGTGTGCTCAGTGCTCAGGATGCTGGGTGCTCAGTACTCACGGTGCTGGTTGCTCAGTGCTCAGGGTGCTGGGTGCTCAGTGCTCAGGCTGCTGGGTGCTCAGTGCTCAGGGTGCTGGGTGCTCAGTGCTCAGGGTGCTGGGTGCTTAGTGCTCAGGGTGCTGGGTGCTCAGTGCTCAGGGTGCTGGGTGCTCGGTGCTCGGGGTGCTGGGTGCTTAGTGCTCGGGGTGCCCGGTGCTCAGTACTCGGGGTGCTCAGTGCTCAGTAATCAGGGTGCTGGGTGCTCAGTGCTCAGGGTGCCGGGTGCTCAGTACTCAGGTTGCTGGGTGCTCAGTGCTCAGGGTGCTCGGTGCTCAGTACGTTGGGTGCTCAGTACTCAGGGTGCTGGGTGCTCAGTGCTCAGGGTGCTGGGTGCTCAGTGCTCAGGGTGCTGGGTGCTCAGTGCTCAGGGTGCTGGGTGCTCAGTGCTCAGGGTGCTCGGTGCTCAGTACGTTGGGTGCTCAGTACTCAGGGTGCTGGGTGCTCAGTGCTCAGGGTGCTGGGTGCTCAGTGCTCAGGGTGCTGGGTGCTCTGTGCTCGGGGCGCTGGGTGCTCAGTGCTCGGGGTGCTGGGTGCTCAGTACTCGGGTTGCTGGGTGCTCAGTGCTCAGGGTGCTCAGTGCTCAGTACTTAGTGCTCAGGGTGCTCAGTGCTCAGGGTGCTGGGTGTTCAGTACTCAGGGTTCTGGGTGCTCAGTGCTCAGGGTGCTGGGTGCTCAGTGCTCAGGGTGCTGGGTGCTCAGTACTCGGGGTGCTGGGTGCTCAGTGCTCAGGGTGCTGGGTGCTCAGTGCTCAGGGTGCTGGGTGCTCAGTGCTCAGGGTGCTGGGTACTCAGTGCTCAGGGTGCTGGGTGCTCAGTACTCGGGGTGCTGGGTGCTCAGTACTCAGGGTGCTGGGTGCTCAGTACTCAGGGTGCTGGGTGCTCAGTGCTCGGGGTGCTGGGTGCTCACTACTCAGGGTGCTGGCTGCTCAGTGCTCAGGGTGCTGGGTGCTCAGTGCTCAGGGTGCTGGGTGCTCAGTGCTCAGGTTGCTGGGTGCTCAGTACTCGGGGTGCTGGGTGCTCAGTGCTCAGGGTGCGAGGTGCTCAGTACTCAGGGTGCTGGGTGCTCAGTGCTCGGGGTGCTGGGTGCTCAGTGCTCAGGGTGCTGGGTGCTCAGTGCTCGGGGTGCTGGGTGCTCAGTACTCAGGATGCTGGGTGCTCAGTACTCGGGGAGCTGGGTGCTCAGTACTCAGGGTGCTGGGTGCTCAGTACTCGGGTGCTGGGTGCTCAGTGCTCAGAGTGCTGGGTGCTCAGTGCTCGGGGTGCTGGGTGCTCAGTGCTCAGTACTCAGGGTGCTGGGTGCTCAGTACTCAGGGTGCTGGGTGCTCAGTACTCTGGGTGCTGGGTGCTCAGTGCTCGGGGTGCTGGGTGCTCAGTGCTAGCGGTGCTGGGTGCTCAGTACTCAGGGTGCTGGGTGCTCAGTACTCGGTGTGCTGGGTTCTCAGTACTCAGGGTGCTGGGTGCTCAGTACTCGGGTGCTGGGTGCTCAGTGCTCAGAGTGCTGGGTGCTCAGTGCTCGGGGTGCTGGGTGCTCAGTGCTCAGTACTCAGGGTGCTGGGTGCACAGTGCTCGGGATGCTGGGTGCTCAGTGCTCAGTGCTCAGGGTGCTGGGTGCTCAGTGCTCAGGGTGCTGTGTGCTCAGTGCTCAGGGTGCTGGATGCTCAGTGCTCAGGGTGCTGGGTACTCAGTGCTCAGGGTGCTGGGTGCTCAGTACTCAGGGTGCTGGGTGCTCAGTACTCAGGGTGCTGGGTGCTCAGTGCTCGGGGTGCTGGGTGCTCAGTGCTAGCGGTGCTGGGTGCTCAGTGCTCGGGGTGCTCGGTGCCCAGTATTCAGGGTGCTGGGTGCTCAGTACTCAGGGTGCTGGGTGCTCAGTGCTCAGGGTGCTCGGTGCTCGGGGCGCTGGGTGCTCAGTGCTTGGGGTGCTCAGAACTCAGTACCCTGGGTGCTGGGTGCTCAGTGCTCGGGGTGCTCGGTGCTCTGTACTCAGGGTGCTGGGTGCTCAGTGCTCGGGGTGCTCGGTGCTCAGTACGTTGGGTGCTCACTACTCAGGGTGCTGGGTGCTCAGTGCTCAGGGTGCTGGGTGCTCAGTGCTCAGGGTGCTGGGTGCTCAGTGCTCAGGGTGCTGGTTGCTCAGTGCTCAGGGTGCTGGGTGCTCAGTACTCAGGGTGCTGGGTGCTCAGTGCTCGGGGTGCTGGGTGCTCAGTGCTCAGGGTGCTGGGTGCTCAGTACTCAGGGTACTGGGTGCTCAGTACTCAGGGTGCTGGGTGCTCAGTGCTCAGGGTGCTGGGTGCTCAGTACTCAGGGTGCTGGGTGCTCAGTACTCGGGTGCTGGGTGCTCAGTGCTCAGGGTGCTGGGTGCTCATTGCTCGGGGTGCTGGGTGCTCAGTGCTCAGTACTCAGGGTGCTGGGTGCTCAGTGCTCGGGGTGCTGGGTGCTCAGTGCTCAGTACTCAGGGTGCTGGGTGCTCAGTGCTCAGGGTGCTGGGTTCTCAGTGCTCAGGGTGCTGGATGCTCAGTGCTCAGGGTGCTGGGTACTCAGTGCTCAGGGTGCTGGGTGCTCAGTACTCAGGGTGCTGGGTGCTCAGTGCTCAGGGTTTTGGGTGTTCCGTGCTCGGGGTGCTGGGTGCTCAGTGCTCGGGGTGCTGGGTTCTCAGTGCTCGGGGTGCTCGGTGCTCAGTACTCAGGGTGCTGGGTGCTCAGTGCTCGAGGTGCTCAGTACTCAGGGTGCTGTATGTTCAGTGCTCAGGGTGCTGGGTGCTCAGTACTCAGGGTGCTCGGTGCTTAGTACTCAGGGTGCTGGGTGCTCAGTACTCCGGGTGCTGGGTGCTCAGTGCTCAGAGTGGTGGGTGCTCAGTACTCAGGGTGCTCGGTGCTCAGTACTCGGGGTGCTGGGTGCTCAGTACTCAGGGTGCTGGGTGCACAGTGCTCGGGGTGCTGGGTGCTCAGTGCTCAGGGTGCTGGGTGCTCAGTACTCGGGGTGCTGGGTGCTCAGTACTCAGGGTGCTGGGTGATCAGTACTCAGGGTGCTGGGTGCTCAGTGCTCAGGGTGCTGGGTGCTCAGTACTCAGGGTGCTGGTTGCTCAGTACTCGGGGTGCTGGGTGCTCAGTACTCAGGGTGCTGGGTGCTCAGTACTCTGGTGCTGGGTGCTCAGTGCTCAGGGTGCTGGGTGCTCAGTGCTCGGGGTGCTGGGTGCTCAGTGCTCAGTACTCAGGGTGCTGGGCGCTCAGTGTTCGGGGTGCTGGGTGCTCAGTGCTCAGTGCTCAGGGTGCTGGGTGCTCAGTGCTCAGGGTGCTGGGTGCTCAGTGCTCAGGGTGCTGGGTGCTCAGTGCTCAGGGTGCTGGGTACTCAGTGCTCAGGGTGCTGGGTGCTCAGTACTCAGGGTGCTGGGTGCTCAGTACTCAGGGTGCTGGGTGCTCAGTGCTCGGGGTGCTGGGTGCTCAGTGCTAGCGGTGCTGGGTGCTCAGTGCTCGGGGTGCTCGGTGCCCAGTACTCAGGGTGCTGGGTGCTCAGTGCTCGAGGTGCTCAGTGCTCGGGGTGCTCGGTGCTCAGTGCTCAAGGAGTTGGGTGCTCAGTACTCAGGGTGCTCATTGCTCAGGGAGCTCGGTGCTCTGTACTCAGGGTGCTGGGTGCTCAGTGCTCGGGGTGCTCGGTGCTCAGTACGTTGGGTGCTCACTACTCAGGGTGCTGGGTGCTCAGTGCTCAGGGTGCTGGGTGCTCAGTGCTCAGGGTGCTGGGTGCTCAGTGCTCAGGGTGCTGGTTGCTCAGTGCTCAGGGTGCTGGGTGCTCAGTACTCAGGGTGCTGGGTGCTCAGTGCTCGGGGTGCTGGGTGCTCAGTGCTCAGGGTGCTGGGTGCTCAGTACTCAGGGTGCTGGGTGCTCAGTACTCAGGGTGCTGGGTGCTCAGTACTCAGGGTGCTGGGTGCTCAGTACTCAGGGTGCTGGGTGCTCAGTACTCGGGTGCTGGGTGCTCAGTGCTCAGGGTGCTGGGTGCTCAGTGCTCGGGGTTCTGGGTGCTCAGTGCTCAGTACTCAGGGTGCTGGGTGCTCAGTGCTCGGGGTGCTGGGTGCTCAGTGCTCAGTACTCAGGGTGCTGGGTGCTCAGTGCTCAGGGTGCTGGGTGCTCAGTGCTCAGGGTGCTGGATGCTCAGTGCTCAGGGTGCTGGGTACTCAGTGCTCAGGGTGCTGGGTGCTCAGTACTCAGGGTGCTGGGTGCTCAGTGCTCAGGGTGCTGGGTGCTCAGTGCTCGGGGTGCTGGGTGCTCAGTACTCAGGGTGCTGGGTGCTCAGTGCTCGAGGTGCTCAGTACTCAGGGTGCTGTATGTTCAGTGCTCAGGATGCTGGGTGCTCAGTAATCAGGGTGCTCAGTGCTCAGTACTCGGGGTGCTTGGTGCTCAGTACTCAGGGTGCTCAGTGCTCAGTACTCGGGGTGCTGGGTGCTCAGTGCTCAGGGTGCTCAGTGCTCAGTGCTCGGGGTGCTGGGTGCTCTGTGCTCGGGGCGCTGGGTGCTCAGTGCTCGGTTGTGGGTGCTCAGTACTCGGGGTGCTGGGTGCTCAGTGCTCAGGGTGCTCAGTGCTCAGTACTCAGTGCTCAGGGTGCTCAGTGCTCAGGGTGCTGGGTGTTCAGTACTCAGGGTGCTGGGTGCTCAGTACTCAGGGTGCTGGGTGCTCAGTGCTCAGGGTGCTGGGTGCTCAGTGCTCGGGGCGCTGGGTGCTCAGTGCTCGGGGTGCTCGGAGCTCAGTACTCTGGGTGCTGGGTGCTCAGTGCTCGGGGTGATCGGTGCTCAGTACTCAGGGTGCTGGGTGCTCAGTGCTCGGGGTCCTCGGTGCTCAGTACGTTGGGTGCTCACTACTCAGGGTGCTGGGTGCTCAGTGCTCAGGGTGCTGGGTGCTCAGTGCTCAGGCTGCTGGGTGCTCAGTACTCAGGGTGCTGGGTGCTCAGTGCTCGGGGTGCTGGGTGCTCAGTGCTCAGGGTGCTGGGTGCTCAGTACTCAGGGTGCTGGGTGCTCAGTACTCGGGGTGCTGGGTGCTCAGTACTCGGGGTGCTGGGTGCTCAGTACTCAGGGTGCTGGGTGCTCAGTACTCGGGTGCTGGGTGCTCAGTGCTCCGGATGCTGGGTGCGCAGTGCTCAGTACTCAGGGTGCTGGGTGCTCAGTGCTTGGGGTGCTGGGTGCTCAGTGCTCAGTCCTCAGGGTGCTGGGTGCTCAGTGCTCAGGGTGCTGTGTGCTCAGTGCTCAGGGTGCTGGGTGCTCAGTGCTCAGGGTGTTGGGTACTCAGTGCTCAGGGTGCTGGGTGCTCAGTGCTCAGGGTGCTGGGTGCTCAGTACTCAGGGTGCTGGGTGCTCAGTGCTCGGGGTGCTGGGTGCTCAGTGCTCTCGGTGCTGGGTGCTCAGTGCTCGGGGTGCTCGGTGCTCAGTACTCAGGGTGCTGGGTGCTCAGTGCTCAGGGTCCTGGGTGCTCAGTACTCAGGGTGCTCGGTGCTTAGTACACATTGTGATTTGTGCTCAGTACTCCGGGTGCTGGGTGCTGAGTGCTCGGGGTGCTCGGTGCTCAGTGCTCAAGGTGCTGGGTGCTCAGTACTCAGGGTGCTCATTGCTCAGGGTGCTGGGTGCTCAGTACTCAGGGTGCTGGGTGCTCAGTGCTCAGGGTGCTCGGTGCTCAGTTCATTGGGTGCTCAGTACTCAGGGTGCTGTGTGCTCAGTGCTCAGGATGCTGGGTGCTCAGTACTCACGGTGCTGGTTGCTCAGTGCTCAGGGTGCTGGGTGCTCAGTGCTCAGGCTGCTGGGTGCTCAGTGCTCAGGGTGCTGGGTGCTCAGTGCTCAGGGTGCTGGGTGCTTAGTGCTCAGGGTGCTGGGTGCTCAGTGCTCAGGGTGCTGGGTGCTCGGTGCTCGGGGTGCTGGGTGCTTAGTGCTCGGGGTGCCCGGTGCTCAGTACTCGGGGTGCTCAGTGCTCAGTAATCAGGGTGCTGGGTGCTCAGTGCTCAGGGTGCCGGGTGCTCAGTACTCAGGTTGCTGGGTGCTCAGTGCTCAGGGTGCTCGGTGCTCAGTACGTTGGGTGCTCAGTACTCAGGGTGCTGGGTGCTCAGTGCTCAGGGTGCTGGGTGCTCAGTGCTCAGGGTGCTGGGTGCTCAGTGCTCAGGGTGCTGGGTGCTCAGTGCTCAGGGTGCTCGGTGCTCAGTACGTTGGGTGCTCAGTACTCAGGGTGCTGGGTGCTCAGTGCTCAGGGTGCTGGGTGCTCAGTGCTCAGGGTGCTGGGTGCTCTGTGCTCGGGGCGCTGGGTGCTCAGTGCTCGGGGTGCTGGGTGCTCAGTACTCGGGTTGCTGGGTGCTCAGTGCTCAGGGTGCTCAGTGCTCAGTACTTAGTGCTCAGGGTGCTCAGTGCTCAGGGTGCTGGGTGTTCAGTACTCAGGGTTCTGGGTGCTCAGTGCTCAGGGTGCTGGGTGCTCAGTGCTCAGGGTGCTGGGTGCTCAGTACTCGGGGTGCTGGGTGCTCAGTGCTCAGGGTGCTGGGTGCTCAGTGCTCAGGGTGCTGGGTGCTCAGTGCTCAGGGTGCTGGGTACTCAGTGCTCAGGGTGCTGGGTGCTCAGTACTCGGGGTGCTGGGTGCTCAGTACTCAGGGTGCTGGGTGCTCAGTACTCAGGGTGCTGGGTGCTCAGTGCTCGGGGTGCTGGGTGCTCACTACTCAGGGTGCTGGCTGCTCAGTGCTCAGGGTGCTGGGTGCTCAGTGCTCAGGGTGCTGGGTGCTCAGTGCTCAGGTTGCTGGGTGCTCAGTACTCGGGGTGCTGGGTGCTCAGTGCTCAGGGTGCGAGGTGCTCAGTACTCAGGGTGCTGGGTGCTCAGTGCTCGGGGTGCTGGGTGCTCAGTGCTCAGGGTGCTGGGTGCTCAGTGCTCGGGGTGCTGGGTGCTCAGTACTCAGGATGCTGGGTGCTCAGTACTCGGGGAGCTGGGTGCTCAGTACTCAGGGTGCTGGGTGCTCAGTACTCGGGTGCTGGGTGCTCAGTGCTCAGAGTGCTGGGTGCTCAGTGCTCGGGGTGCTGGGTGCTCAGTGCTCAGTACTCAGGGTGCTGGGTGCTCAGTACTCAGGGTGCTGGGTGCTCAGTACTCTGGGTGCTGGGTGCTCAGTGCTCGGGGTGCTGGGTGCTCAGTGCTAGCGGTGCTGGGTGCTCAGTACTCAGGGTGCTGGGTGCTCAGTACTCGGTGTGCTGGGTTCTCAGTACTCAGGGTGCTGGGTGCTCAGTACTCGGGTGCTGGGTGCTCAGTGCTCAGAGTGCTGGGTGCTCAGTGCTCGGGGTGCTGGGTGCTCAGTGCTCAGTACTCAGGGTGCTGGGTGCACAGTGCTCGGGATGCTGGGTGCTCAGTGCTCAGTGCTCAGGGTGCTGGGTGCTCAGTGCTCAGGGTGCTGTGTGCTCAGTGCTCAGGGTGCTGGATGCTCAGTGCTCAGGGTGCTGGGTACTCAGTGCTCAGGGTGCTGGGTGCTCAGTACTCAGGGTGCTGGGTGCTCAGTACTCAGGGTGCTGGGTGCTCAGTGCTCGGGGTGCTGGGTGCTCAGTGCTAGCGGTGCTGGGTGCTCAGTGCTCGGGGTGCTCGGTGCCCAGTATTCAGGGTGCTGGGTGCTCAGTACTCAGGGTGCTGGGTGCTCAGTGCTCAGGGTGCTCGGTGCTCGGGGCGCTGGGTGCTCAGTGCTTGGGGTGCTCAGAACTCAGTACCCTGGGTGCTGGGTGCTCAGTGCTCGGGGTGCTCGGTGCTCTGTACTCAGGGTGCTGGGTGCTCAGTGCTCGGGGTGCTCGGTGCTCAGTACGTTGGGTGCTCACTACTCAGGGTGCTGGGTGCTCAGTGCTCAGGGTGCTGGGTGCTCAGTGCTCAGGGTGCTGGGTGCTCAGTGCTCAGGGTGCTGGTTGCTCAGTGCTCAGGGTGCTGGGTGCTCAGTACTCAGGGTGCTGGGTGCTCAGTGCTCGGGGTGCTGGGTGCTCAGTGCTCAGGGTGCTGGGTGCTCAGTACTCAGGGTACTGGGTGCTCAGTACTCAGGGTGCTGGGTGCTCAGTGCTCAGGGTGCTGGGTGCTCAGTACTCAGGGTGCTGGGTGCTCAGTACTCGGGTGCTGGGTGCTCAGTGCTCAGGGTGCTGGGTGCTCATTGCTCGGGGTGCTGGGTGCTCAGTGCTCAGTACTCAGGGTGCTGGGTGCTCAGTGCTCGGGGTGCTGGGTGCTCAGTGCTCAGTACTCAGGGTGCTGGGTGCTCAGTGCTCAGGGTGCTGGGTTCTCAGTGCTCAGGGTGCTGGATGCTCAGTGCTCAGGGTGCTGGGTACTCAGTGCTCAGGGTGCTGGGTGCTCAGTACTCAGGGTGCTGGGTGCTCAGTGCTCAGGGTTTTGGGTGTTCCGTGCTCGGGGTGCTGGGTGCTCAGTGCTCGGGGTGCTGGGTTCTCAGTGCTCGGGGTGCTCGGTGCTCAGTACTCAGGGTGCTGGGTGCTCAGTGCTCGAGGTGCTCAGTACTCAGGGTGCTGTATGTTCAGTGCTCAGGGTGCTGGGTGCTCAGTACTCAGGGTGCTCGGTGCTTAGTACTCAGGGTGCTGGGTGCTCAGTACTCCGGGTGCTGGGTGCTCAGTGCTCAGAGTGGTGGGTGCTCAGTACTCAGGGTGCTCGGTGCTCAGTACTCGGGGTGCTGGGTGCTCAGTACTCAGGGTGCTGGGTGCACAGTGCTCGGGGTGCTGGGTGCTCAGTGCTCAGGGTGCTGGGTGCTCAGTACTCGGGGTGCTGGGTGCTCAGTACTCAGGGTGCTGGGTGATCAGTACTCAGGGTGCTGGGTGCTCAGTGCTCAGGGTGCTGGGTGCTCAGTACTCAGGGTGCTGGTTGCTCAGTACTCGGGGTGCTGGGTGCTCAGTACTCAGGGTGCTGGGTGCTCAGTACTCTGGTGCTGGGTGCTCAGTGCTCAGGGTGCTGGGTGCTCAGTGCTCGGGGTGCTGGGTGCTCAGTGCTCAGTACTCAGGGTGCTGGGCGCTCAGTGTTCGGGGTGCTGGGTGCTCAGTGCTCAGTGCTCAGGGTGCTGGGTGCTCAGTGCTCAGGGTGCTGGGTGCTCAGTGCTCAGGGTGCTGGGTGCTCAGTGCTCAGGGTGCTGGGTACTCAGTGCTCAGGGTGCTGGGTGCTCAGTACTCAGGGTGCTGGGTGCTCAGTACTCAGGGTGCTGGGTGCTCAGTGCTCGGGGTGCTGGGTGCTCAGTGCTAGCGGTGCTGGGTGCTCAGTGCTCGGGGTGCTCGGTGCCCAGTACTCAGGGTGCTGGGTGCTCAGTGCTCGAGGTGCTCAGTGCTCGGGGTGCTCGGTGCTCAGTGCTCAAGGAGTTGGGTGCTCAGTACTCAGGGTGCTCATTGCTCAGGGAGCTCGGTGCTCTGTACTCAGGGTGCTGGGTGCTCAGTGCTCGGGGTGCTCGGTGCTCAGTACGTTGGGTGCTCACTACTCAGGGTGCTGGGTGCTCAGTGCTCAGGGTGCTGGGTGCTCAGTGCTCAGGGTGCTGGGTGCTCAGTGCTCAGGGTGCTGGTTGCTCAGTGCTCAGGGTGCTGGGTGCTCAGTACTCAGGGTGCTGGGTGCTCAGTGCTCGGGGTGCTGGGTGCTCAGTGCTCAGGGTGCTGGGTGCTCAGTACTCAGGGTGCTGGGTGCTCAGTACTCAGGGTGCTGGGTGCTCAGTACTCAGGGTGCTGGGTGCTCAGTACTCAGGGTGCTGGGTGCTCAGTACTCGGGTGCTGGGTGCTCAGTGCTCAGGGTGCTGGGTGCTCAGTGCTCGGGGTTCTGGGTGCTCAGTGCTCAGTACTCAGGGTGCTGGGTGCTCAGTGCTCGGGGTGCTGGGTGCTCAGTGCTCAGTACTCAGGGTGCTGGGTGCTCAGTGCTCAGGGTGCTGGGTGCTCAGTGCTCAGGGTGCTGGATGCTCAGTGCTCAGGGTGCTGGGTACTCAGTGCTCAGGGTGCTGGGTGCTCAGTACTCAGGGTGCTGGGTGCTCAGTGCTCAGGGTGCTGGGTGCTCAGTGCTCGGGGTGCTGGGTGCTCAGTACTCAGGGTGCTGGGTGCTCAGTGCTCGAGGTGCTCAGTACTCAGGGTGCTGTATGTTCAGTGCTCAGGATGCTGGGTGCTCAGTAATCAGGGTGCTCAGTGCTCAGTACTCGGGGTGCTTGGTGCTCAGTACTCAGGGTGCTCAGTGCTCAGTACTCGGGGTGCTGGGTGCTCAGTGCTCAGGGTGCTCAGTGCTCAGTGCTCGGGGTGCTGGGTGCTCTGTGCTCGGGGCGCTGGGTGCTCAGTGCTCGGTTGTGGGTGCTCAGTACTCGGGGTGCTGGGTGCTCAGTGCTCAGGGTGCTCAGTGCTCAGTACTCAGTGCTCAGGGTGCTCAGTGCTCAGGGTGCTGGGTGTTCAGTACTCAGGGTGCTGGGTGCTCAGTACTCAGGGTGCTGGGTGCTCAGTGCTCAGGGTGCTGGGTGCTCAGTGCTCGGGGCGCTGGGTGCTCAGTGCTCGGGGTGCTCGGAGCTCAGTACTCTGGGTGCTGGGTGCTCAGTGCTCGGGGTGATCGGTGCTCAGTACTCAGGGTGCTGGGTGCTCAGTGCTCGGGGTCCTCGGTGCTCAGTACGTTGGGTGCTCACTACTCAGGGTGCTGGGTGCTCAGTGCTCAGGGTGCTGGGTGCTCAGTGCTCAGGCTGCTGGGTGCTCAGTACTCAGGGTGCTGGGTGCTCAGTGCTCGGGGTGCTGGGTGCTCAGTGCTCAGGGTGCTGGGTGCTCAGTACTCAGGGTGCTGGGTGCTCAGTACTCGGGGTGCTGGGTGCTCAGTACTCGGGGTGCTGGGTGCTCAGTACTCAGGGTGCTGGGTGCTCAGTACTCGGGTGCTGGGTGCTCAGTGCTCCGGATGCTGGGTGCGCAGTGCTCAGTACTCAGGGTGCTGGGTGCTCAGTGCTTGGGGTGCTGGGTGCTCAGTGCTCAGTCCTCAGGGTGCTGGGTGCTCAGTGCTCAGGGTGCTGTGTGCTCAGTGCTCAGGGTGCTGGGTGCTCAGTGCTCAGGGTGTTGGGTACTCAGTGCTCAGGGTGCTGGGTGCTCAGTGCTCAGGGTGCTGGGTGCTCAGTACTCAGGGTGCTGGGTGCTCAGTGCTCGGGGTGCTGGGTGCTCAGTGCTCTCGGTGCTGGGTGCTCAGTGCTCGGGGTGCTCGGTGCTCAGTACTCAGGGTGCTGGGTGCTCAGTGCTCAGGGTCCTGGGTGCTCAGTACTCAGGGTGCTCGGTGCTTAGTACACATTGTGATTTGTGCTCAGTACTCCGGGTGCTGGGTGCTGAGTGCTCGGGGTGCTCGGTGCTCAGTGCTCAAGGTGCTGGGTGCTCAGTACTCAGGGTGCTCATTGCTCAGGGTTCTGGGTGCTCAGTACTCAGGGTGCTGGGTGCTCAGTGATCAGGGTGCTCAGTGCTCAGTTCATTGGGTGCTCAGTACTCAGGGTGCTGGGTGCTCAGTGCTCAGGGTGCTGGGTGCTCAGTGCTCACGGTGCTGGGTGCTCAGTGCTCAGGGTGCTGGGTGCTCAGTGCTCAGGGTGCTGGGTGCTCAGTGCTCAGGGTGCTGGGTGCTCAGTGCTCAGGGTGCTGGGTGCTTAGTGCTCAGGGTGCTGGGTGCTCAGTGCTCAGGGTGCTGGGTGCTCGGTGCTCGGGGTGCTGCGTGATTATTGCTCGGGCTGCCCGGTGCTCAGTACTCGGGGTGCTCAGTGCTCAGTACTCAGGGTGCTGGGTGCTCAGTGCTCAGGGTGCTGGGTGCTCTGTGCTCGGGGCGCTGGGTGCTCAGTGCTCGGGGTGCTGGGTGCTCAGTACTCGGGTTGCTGGGTGCTCAGTGCTCAGGGTGCTCAGTGCTCAGTACTTAGTGCTCAGGGTGCTCAGTGCTCAGGGTGCTGGGTGTTCAGTACTCAGGGTTCTGGGTGCTCAGTACTCAGGGTGCTGTTTGCTCAGTGCTCAGGGTGCTGGGTGCTCAGTGCTCAGGGTGCTGGGTGCTCAGTGCTCATGGTGCTGGGTGCTCAGTGCTCGGGGTGCTGGGTGCTCAGTGCTCAGTACTCAGGGTGCTGGGTGCTCAGTGCTCGGGGTGCTGGGTGCTCAGTGCTCAGTACTCAGGGTGCTGGGTGCTCAGTGCTCAGGGTGCTGGGTGCTCAGTGCTCAGGGTGCTGGATGCTCAGTGCTCAGGGTGCTGGGTACTCAGTGCTCAGGGTGCTGGGTGCTCAGTACTCAGAGTGCTGGGTGCTCAGTGCTCAGGGTGCTGGGTGCTCAGTGCTCGGGGTGCTGGGTGCTCAGTGCTCGGGGTGCTGGGTGCTCAGTGCTCGGGGTGCTCGGTGCTCAGTACTCAGGGTGCTGGGTGCTCAGTGCTCGAGGTGCTCAGTACTCAGGGTGCTGTATGTTCAGTGCTCAGGGTGCTCTGTGCTCAGTACTCAGGGTGCTCGGTGCTTAGTACTCAGGGTGCTGGGTGCTCAGTACTCCGGGTGCTGGGTGCTCAGTACTCCGGGTGCTGGGTGCTCAGTGCTCGGGGTGATCGGTGCTCAGTACTCAGTGCTCAGGGTGCTCAGTGCTCAGTGCTCAGGGTTCTGGGTGTTCAGTACTCAGGGTGCTCATTGCTCAGGGTGCTGGGTGCTCAGTACTCAGGGTGCTGGGTGCTCAGTGCTCAGGGTGCTCGGTGCTCAGTTCATTGGGTGCTCAGTACTCAGGGTGCTGTGTGCTCAGTGCTCAGGGTGCTGGGTGCTCCGTGCTCACGGTGCTGGGTGCTCAGTGCTCAGGGTGCTGGGTGCTCAGTGCTCAGGCTGCTGGGTGCTCAGTGCTCAGGGTGCTGGGTGCTCAGTGCTCAGGGTGCTGGGTGCTTAGTGCTCAGGGTGCTGGGTGCTCAGTGCTCAGGGTGCTGGGTGCTCGGTGCTCGGTGTGCTGGGTGCTTAGTGCTCGGGGTGCCCGGTGCTCAGTACTCGGGGTGCTCAGTGCTCAGTACTCAGGGTGCTGGGTGCTCAGTGCTCAGGGTGCCGGGTGCTCAGTACTCAGGTTGCTGGGTGCTCAGTGCTCAGGGTGCTCGGTGCTCAGTACGTTGGGTGCTCAGTACTCAGGGTGCTGGGTGCTCAGTGCTCAGGGTGCTGGGTGCTCAATGCTCAGGGTGCTGGGTGCTCAGTGCTCAGGGTGCTGGGTGCTCAGTGCTCAGGGTGCTCGGTGCTCAGTACGTTGGGTGCTCAGTACTCAGGGTGCTGGGTGCTCAGTGCTCAGGGTGCTGGGTGCTCAGTGCTCAGGGTGCTGGGTGCTCTGTGCTCGGGGCGCTGGGTGCTCAGTGCTCGGGGTGCTGGGTGCTCAGTACTCGGGTTGCTGGGTGCTCAGTGCTCAGGGTGCTCAGTGCTCAGTACTTAGTGCTCAGGGTGCTCAGTGCTCAGGGTGCTGGGTGTTCAGTACTCAGGGTTCTGCGTGCTCAGTGCTCAGGGTGCTGGGTGCTCAGTGCTCAGGGTGCTGGGTGCTCAGTACTCGGGGTGCTGGGTGCTCAGTGCTCAGGGTGCTGGGTGCTCAGTGCTCAGGGTGCTGGGTGCTCAGTGCTCAGGGTGCTGGGTACTCAGTGCTCAGGGTGCTGGGTGCTCAGTACTCGGGGTGCTGGGTGCTCAGTACTCAGGGTGCTGGGTGCTCAGTACTCAGGGTGCTGGGTGCTCAGTGCTCGGGGTGCTGGGTGCTCACTACTCAGGGTGCTGGGTGCTCAGTGCTCAGGGTGCTGGGTGCTCAGTGCTCAGGGTGCTGGGTGCTCAGTGCTCAGGGTGCTGGGTGCTCAGTACTCGGGGTGCTGGGTGCTCAGTGCTCAGGGTGCTGGGTGCTCATTGCTCAGGGTGCTGGGTGCTCGGTGCTCGGGGTTCTGGGTGCTCAGTACTCGGGGTGCTCAGTGCTCAGTACTCAGGGTGCTGGGTGCTCAGTGCTCAGGGTGCTGGGTGCTCAGTAATCAGGGTGCTGGGTGCTCGGTTCTCAGTACGCTGGGTGCTCAGTACTCAGGGTGCTGGGTGCTCAGTACTCAGCGTGCTCAGTGCTCAGTACTCGGGGTGCTGGGTGCTCAGTGCTCAGGGTGCTCAGTGCTCAGTGCTCGGGGTGCTGGGTGCTCAGTGCTCAGGGTGCTCAGTGCTCAGTACTTAGTGCTCAGGGTGCTCAATGCTCAGGGTGCTGTGTGTTCAGTACTCAGGGTGCTGGGTGCTCAGTGCTCAGGGTGCTGGGTGCTCAGTGCTCGGGGCGATGGGTGCTCAGTCCTCGGGGTGCTCGGAGCTCAGTACTCAGGGTGCTGGGTGCTCAGTGCTCGGGGTGATCGGTGCTCAGTACTCAGAGTGCTGGGTGCTCAGTGCTCGGGGTGCTCGGTTCTCAGTACGTTGGGTGCTCACTACTCAGGTTGCTGGGTGCTCAGTGCTCAGGGTGCTGGGTGTTCAGTGCTCAGGGTGCAGGGTGCTCAGTACTCAGGGTGCTGGGTGCTCAGTTCTCGGGGTGCTGGGTGCTCAGTGCTCGGGGTGCTGGGTGCTCAGTACTCAGGGTGCTGGGTGCTCAGTACTCAGGGTGCTGGGTGCTCAGTACTCAGGGTGCTGGGTGCTCAGTAATCGGGTGCTGGGTGCTCAGTACTCGGGTGCTGGGTGCTCAGTGCTCATGGTGCTGGGTGCTCAGTGCTCGGGGTGCTGGGTGCTCAGTGCTCGGGGTGCTGGGTGCTCAGTGCTCGGGGTGCTGGGTGCTCAGTGCTCAGTACTCAGGGTGCTGGGTGCTCAGTGCTCGGGGTGCTGGGTGCTCAGTGCTCAGTACTCAGGGTGCTGGGTGCTCAGTGCTCAGGGTGCTGGGTGCTCAGTGCTCAGGGTGCTGGATGCTCAGTGCTCAGGGTGCTGGGTACTCAGTGCTCAGGGTGCTGGGTGCTCAGTACTCAGAGTGCTGGGTGCTCAGTGCTCAGGGTGCTGGGTGCTCAGTGCTCGGGGTGCTGGGTGCTCAGTGCTCGGGGTGCTGGGTGCTCAGTGCTCGGGGTGCTCGGTGCTCAGTACTCAGGGTGCTGGGTGCTCAGTGCTCGAGGTGCTCAGTACTCAGGGTGCTGTATGTTCAGTGCTCAGGGTGCTGGGTGCTCAGTACACAGGGTGCTCGGTGCTTAGTACTCAGGGTGCTGGGTGCTCAGTACTCCGGGTGCTGGGTGCTCAGTGCTCGGGGTGATCGGTGCTCAGTACTCAGTGCTCAGGGTGCTCAGTTCTCAGTGCTCAGGGTTCTGGGTGTTCAGTACTCAGGGTGCTCATTGCTCAGGGTGCTGGGTGCTCAGTACTCAGGGTGCTGGGTGCTCAGTGCTCAGGGTGCTCGGTGCTCAGTTCATTGGGTGCTCAGTACTCAGGGTGCTGTGTGCTCAGTGCTCAGGGTGCTGGGTGCTCAGTACTCACGGTGCTGGTTGCTCAGTGCTCAGGGTGCTGGGTGCTCAGTGCTCAGGCTGCTGGGTGCTCAGTGCTCAGGGTGCTGGGTGCTCAGTGCTCAGGGTGCTGGGTGCTTAGTGCTCAGGGTGCTGGGTGCTCAGTGCTCAGGGTGCTGGGTGCTCGGTGCTCGGGGTGCTGGGTGCTTAGTGCTCGGGGTGCCCGGTGCTCAGTACTCGGGGTGCTCAGTGCTCAGTAATCAGGGTGCTGGGTGCTCAGTGCTCAGGGTGCCGGGTGCTCAGTACTCAGGTTGCTGGGTGCTCAGTGCTCAGGGTGCTCGGTGCTCAGTACGTTGGGTGCTCAGTACTCAGGGTGCTGGGTGCTCAGTGCTCAGGGTGCTGGGTGCTCAGTGCTCAGGGTGCTGGGTGCTCAGTGCTCAGGGTGCTGGGTGCTCAGTGCTCAGGGTGCTCGGTGCTCAGTACGTTGGGTGCTCAGTACTCAGGGTGCTGGGTGCTCAGTGCTCAGGGTGCTGGGTGCTCAGTGCTCAGGGTGCTGGGTGCTCTGTGCTCGGGGCGCTGGGTGCTCAGTGCTCGGGGTGCTGGGTGCTCAGTACTCGGGTTGCTGGGTGCTCAGTGCTCAGGGTGCTCAGTGCTCAGTACTTAGTGCTCAGGGTGCTCAGTGCTCAGGGTGCTGGGTGTTCAGTACTCAGGGTTCTGGGTGCTCAGTGCTCAGGGTGCTGGGTGCTCAGTGCTCAGGGTGCTGGGTGCTCAGTACTCGGGGTGCTGGGTGCTCAGTGCTCAGGGTGCTGGGTGCTCAGTGCTCAGGGTGCTGGGTGCTCAGTGCTCAGGGTGCTGGGTACTCAGTGCTCAGGGTGCTGGGTGCTCAGTACTCGGGGTGCTGGGTGCTCAGTACTCAGGGTGCTGGGTGCTCAGTGCTCGGGGTGCTGGGTGCTCACTACTCAGGGTGCTGGCTGCTCAGTGCTCAGGGTGCTGGGTGCTCAGTGCTCAGGGTGCTGGGTGCTCAGTGCTCAGGTTGCTGGGTGCTCAGTACTCGGGGTGCTGGGTGCTCAGTGCTCAGGGTGCGAGGTGCTCAGTACTCAGGGTGCTGGGTGCTCAGTGCTCGGGGTGCTGGGTGCTCAGTGCTCAGGGTGCTGGGTGCTCAGTGCTCGGGGTGCTGGGTGCTCAGTACTCAGGATGCTGGGTGCTCAGTACTCGGGGAGCTGGGTGCTCAGTACTCAGGGTGCTGGGTGCTCAGTACTCGGGTGCTGGGTGCTCAGTGCTCAGAGTGCTGGGTGCTCAGTGCTCGGGGTGCTGGGTGCTCAGTGCTCAGTACTCAGGGTGCTGGGTGCTCAGTACTCAGGGTGCTGGGTGCTCAGTACTCAGGGTGCTGGGTGCTCAGTGCTCGGGGTGCTGGGTGCTCAGTGCTAGCGGTGCTGGGTGCTCAGTACTCAGGGTGCTGGGTGCTCAGTACTCGGTGTGCTGGGTTCTCAGTACTCAGGGTGCTGGGTGCTCAGTACTCGGGTGCTGGGTGCTCAGTGCTCAGAGTGCTGGGTGCTCAGTGCTCGGGGTGCTGGGTGCTCAGTGCTCAGTACTCAGGGTGCTGGGTGCACAGTGCTCGGGATGCTGGGTGCTCAGTGCTCAGTGCTCAGGGTGCTGGGTGCTCAGTGCTCAGGGTGCTGTGTGCTCAGTGCTCAGGGTGCTGGATGCTCAGTGCTCAGGGTGCTGGGTACTCAGTGCTCAGGGTGCTGGGTGCTCAGTACTCAGGGTGCTGGGTGCTCAGTACTCAGGGTGCTGGGTGCTCAGTGCTCGGGGTGCTGGGTGCTCAGTGCTAGCGGTGCTGGGTGCTCAGTGCTCGGGGTGCTCGGTGCCCAGTATTCAGGGTGCTGGGTGCTCAGTACTCAGGGTGCTGGGTGCTCAGTGCTCAGGGTGCTCGGTGCTCGGGGCGCTGGGTGCTCAGTGCTTGGGGTGCTCAGAACTCAGTACCCTGGGTGCTGGGTGCTCAGTGCTCGGGGTGCTCGGTGCTCTGTACTCAGGGTGCTGGGTGCTCAGTGCTCGGGGTGCTCGGTGCTCAGTACGTTGGGTGCTCACTACTCAGGGTGCTGGGTGCTCAGTGCTCAGGGTGCTGGGTGCTCAGTGCTCAGGGTGCTGGGTGCTCAGTGCTCAGGGTGCTGGTTGCTCAGTGCTCAGGGTGCTGGGTGCTCAGTACTCAGGGTGCTGGGTGCTCAGTGCTCGGGGTGCTGGGTGCTCAGTGCTCAGGGTGCTGGGTGCTCAGTACTCAGGGTACTGGGTGCTCAGTACTCAGGGTGCTGGGTGCTCAGTGCTCAGGGTGCTGGGTGCTCAGTACTCAGGGTGCTGGGTGCTCAGTACTCGGGTGCTGGGTGCTCAGTGCTCAGGGTGCTGGGTGCTCATTGCTCGGGGTGCTGGGTGCTCAGTGCTCAGTACTCAGGGTGCTGGGTGCTCAGTGCTCGGGGTGCTGGGTGCTCAGTGCTCAGTACTCAGGGTGCTGGGTGCTCAGTGCTCAGGGTGCTGGGTTCTCTGTGCTCAGGGTGCTGGATGCTCAGTGCTCAGGGTGCTGGGTACTCAGTGCTCAGGGTGCTGGGTGCTCAGTACTCAGGGTGCTGGGTGCTCAGTGCTCAGGGTTTTGGGTGTTCCGTGCTCGGGGTGCTGGGTGCTCAGTGCTCGGGGTGCTGGGTTCTCAGTGCTCGGGGTGCTCGGTGCTCAGTACTCAGGGTGCTGGGTGCTCAGTGCTCGAGGTGCTCAGTACTCAGGGTGCTGTATGTTCAGTGCTCAGGGTGCTGGGTGCTCAGTACTCAGGGTGCTCGGTGCTTAGTACTCAGGGTGCTGGGTGCTCAGTACTCCGGGTGCTGGGTGCTCAGTGCTCAGAGTGGTGGGTGCTCAGTACTCAGGGTGCTCGGTGCTCAGTACTCGGGGTGCTGGGTGCTCAGTACTCAGGGTGCTGGGTGCACAGTGCTCGGGGTGCTGGGTGCTCAGTGCTCAGGGTGCTGGGTGCTCAGTACTCGGGGTGCTGGGTGCTCAGTACTCAGGGTGCTGGGTGATCAGTACTCAGGGTGCTGGGTGCTCAGTGCTCAGGGTGCTGGGTGCTCAGTACTCAGGGTGCTGGTTGCTCAGTACTCGGGGTGCTGGGTGCTCAGTACTCAGGGTGCTGGGTGCTCAGTACTCTGGTGCTGGGTGCTCAGTGCTCAGGGTGCTGGGTGCTCAGTGCTCGGGGTGCTGGGTGCTCAGTGCTCAGTACTCAATGTGCTGGGCGCTCAGTGTTCGGGGTGCTGGGTGCTCAGTGCTCAGTGCTCAGGGTGCTGGGTGCTCAGTGCTCAGGGTGCTGGGTGCTCAGTGCTCAGGGTGCTGGGTGCTCAGTGCTCAGGGTGCTGGGTACTCAGTGCTCAGGGTGCTGGGTGCTCAGTACTCAGGGTGCTGGGTGCTCAGTACTCAGGGTGCTGGGTGCTCAGTGCTCGGGGTGCTGGGTGCTCAGTGCTAGCGGTGCTGGGTGCTCAGTGCTCGGGGTGCTCGGTGCCCAGTACTCAGGGTGCTGGGTGCTCAGTGCTCGAGGTGCTCAGTACTCAGGGAGCTGTGTGTTCAGTGCTCAGGGTGCTGGGTGCTCAGTACTCACGGTGCTCGGTGCTTAGTACTCAGGATGCTGGGTGCTAAGTACTCCGGGTGCTGGGTGCTCAGTGCTCGGGGTGCTCGGTGCTCAGTGCTCAAGGAGTTGGGTGCTCAGTACTCAGGGTGCTCATTGCTCAGGGAGCTCGGTGCTCTGTACTCAGGGTGCTGGGTGCTCAGTGCTCGGGGTGCTCGGTGCTCAGTACGTTGGGTGCTCACTACTCAGGGTGCTGGGTGCTCAGTGCTCAGGGTGCTGGGT
Source organism: Microtus oregoni (assembly GCF_018167655.1). NCBI lineage: Eukaryota > Metazoa > Chordata > Mammalia > Rodentia > Cricetidae > Microtus > Microtus oregoni. Next base: position 24,244,977 of record NW_024543206.1, read on the forward strand.
GCTCAGTGCTCAGGGTGCTGGGTGCTCAGTGCTCAGGGTGCTGGTTGCTCAGTGCTCAGGGTGCTGGGTGCTCAGTACTCAGGGTGCTGGGTGCTCAGTGCTCGGGGTGCTGGGTGCTCAGTGCTCAGGGTGCTGGGTGCTCAGTACTCAGGGTGCTGGGTGCTCAGTACTCAGGGTGCTGGGTGCTCAGTACTCAGGGTGCTGGGTGCTCAGTACTCAGGGTGCTGGGTGCTCAGTACTCGGGTGCTGGGTGCTCAGTGCTCAGGGTGCTGGGTGCTCAGTGCTCGGGGTGCTGGGTGCTCAGTGCTCAGTACTCAGGGTGCTGGGTGCTCAGTGCTCAGGGTGCTGGGTGCTCAGTGCTCAGGGTGCTGGATGCTCAGTGCTCAGGGTGCTGGGTACTCAGTGCTCAGGGTGCTGGGTGCTCAGTACTCAGGGTGCTGGGTGCTCAGTGCTCAGGGTGCTGGGTGCTCAGTGCTCGGGGTGCTGGGTGCTCAGTACTCAGGGTGCTGGGTGCTCAGTGCTCGAGGTGCTCAGTACTCAGGGTGCTGTATGTTCAGTGCTCAGGATGCTGGGTGCTCAGTCCTCGGGGTGCTCCGTGCTCAGTGATCAGGGTGCTGGGTGCTATGTACTCAGGGTGCTCGGTGCTCAGTACTCAGGGTTCTCAGTGCTCAATACTCAGGGTGCTGGGTACTCAGTGCTCAGGGTGCTGGGTGCTCAGTAATCAGGGTGCTCAGTGCTCAGTACTCGGGGTGCTTGGTGCTCAGTACTCAGGGTGCTCAGTGCTCAGTACTCGGGGTGCTGGGTGCTCAGTGCTCAGGGTGCTCAGTGCTCAGTGCTCGGGGTGCTGGGTGCTCTGTGCTCGGGGCGCTTGGTGCTCAGTGCTCGGTTGTGGGTGCTCAGTACTCGGGGTGCTGGGTGCTCAGTGCTCAGGGTGCTCAGTGCTCAGTACTCAGTGCTCAGGGTGCTCAGTGCTCAGGGTGCTGGGTGTTCAGTACTCAGGGTGCTGGGTGCTCAGTACTCAGGGTGCTGGGTGCTCAGTGCTCAGGGTGCTGGGTGCTCAGTGCTCGGGGCGCTGGGTGCTCAGTGCTCGGGGTGCTCGGAGCTCAGTACTCTGGGTGCTGGGTGCTCAGTGCTCGGGGTGATCGGTGCTCAGTACTCAGGGTGCTGGGTGCTCAGTGCTCGGGGTCCTCGGTGCTCAGTACGTTGGGTGCTCACTACTCAGGGTGCTGGGTGCTCAGTGCTCAGGGTGCTGGGTGCTCAGTGCTCAGGCTGCTGGGTGCTCAGTACTCAGGGTGCTGGGTGCTCAGTGCTCGGGGTGCTGGGTGCTCAGTGCTCAGGGTGCTGGGTGCTCAGTACTCAGGGTGCTGGGTGCTCAGTACTCGGGGTGCTGGGTGCTCAGTACTCGGGGTGCTGGGTGCTCAGTACTCAGGGTGCTGGGTGCTCAGTACTCGGGTGCTGGGTGCTCAGTGCTCCGGATGCTGGGTGCGCAGTGCTCAGTACTCAGGGTGCTGGGTGCTCAGTGCTTGGGGTGCTGGGTGCTCAGTGCTCAGTCCTCAGGGTGCTGGGTGCTCAGTGCTCAGGGTGCTGTGTGCTCAGTGCTCAGGGTGCTGGGTGCTCAGTGCTCAGGGTGTTGGGTACTCAGTGCTCAGGGTGCTGGGTGCTCAGTGCTCAGGGTGCTGGGTGCTCAGTACTCAGGGTGCTGGGTGCTCAGTGCTCGGGGTGCTGGGTGCTCAGTGCTCTCGGTGCTGGGTGCTCAGTGCTCGGGGTGCTCGGTGCTCAGTACTCAGGGTGCTGGGTGCTCAGTGCTCAGGGTCCTGGGTGCTCAGTACTCAGGGTGCTCGGTGCTTAGTACACATTGTGATGGGTGCTCAGTACTCCGGGTGCTGGGTGCTGAGTGCTCGGGGTGCTCGGTGCTCAGTGCTCAAGGTGCTGGGTGCTCAGTACTCAGGGTGCTCATTGCTCAGGGTTCTGGGTGCTCAGTACTCAGGGTGCTGGGTGCTCAGTGATCAGGGTGCTCAGTGCTCAGTTCATTGGGTGCTCAGTACTCAGGGTGCTGGGTGCTCAGTGCTCAGGGTGCTGGGTGCTCAGTGCTCACGGTGCTGGGTGCTCAGTGCTCAGGGTGCTGGGTGCTCAGTGCTCAGGGTGCTGGGTGCTCAGTGCTCAGGGTGCTGGGTGCTCAGTGCTCAGGGTGCTGGGTGCTTAGTGCTCAGGGTGCTGGGTGCTCAGTGCTCAGGGTGCTGGGTGCTCGGTGCTCGGGGTGCTGCGTGATTATTGCTCGGGCTGCCCGGTGCTCAGTACTCGGGGTGCTCAGTGCTCAGTACTCAGGGTGCTGGGTGCTCAGTGCTCAGGGTCCAGGGTGCTCAGTACTCAGGTTGCTGGGTGCTCAGTGCTCAGGGTGCTCGGTGCTCAGTACGTTGGGTGCTCAGTACTCAGGGTGCTGGGTGCTCAGTGCTCAGGGTGCTCGGTGCTCTGTGCTCAGGGTGCTGGGTGCTCAGTGCTCAGGGTGCTGGGTGCTCAGTGCTCAGGGTGCTGGGTGCTCATTGCTCAGGGTGCTGGGTGCTCGGTGCTCGGGGTTCTGGGTGCTCAGTACTCGGGGTGCTCAGTGCTCAGTACTCAGGTTGCTGGGTGCTCAGTGCTCAGGGTGCTGGGTGCTCAGTACTCAGGGTGCTGGGTGCTCGGTGCTCAGTACGCTGGGTGCTCAGTACTCAGGGTGCTGGGTGCTCAGTACTCAGCGTGCTCAGTGCTCAGTACTCGGGGTGCTGGGTGCTCAGTGCTCAGGGTGCTCAGTGCTCAGTGCTCGGGGTGCTGGGTGCTCAGTGCTCAGGGTGCTCAGTGCTCAGTACTTAGTGCTCAGGGTGCTCAGTGCTCAGGGTGCTGTGTGTTCAGTACTCAGGGTGCTGGGTGCTCAGTGCTCAGGGTGCTGGGTGCTCAGTGCTCGGGGCGCTGGGTGCTCAGTCCTCGGGGTGCTCGGAGCTCAGTACTCAGGGTGCTGGGTGCTCAGTGCTCGGGGTGATCGGTGCTCAGTACTCAGAGTGCTGGGTGCTCAGTGCTCGGGGTGCTCGGTGCTCAGTACGTTGGGTGCTCACTACTCAGGGTGCTGGGTGCTCAGTGCTCAGGGTGCTGGGTGTTCAGTGCTCAGGGTGCAGGGTGCTCAGTACTCAGGGTGCTGGGTGCTCAGTGCTCGGGGTGCTGGGTGCTCAGTGCTCAGGGTGCTGGGTGCTCAGTACTCAGGGTGCTGGGTGCTCAGTACTCAGGGTGCTGGGTGCTCAGTACTCAGGGTGCTGGGTGCTCAGTAATCGGGTGCTGGGTGCTCAGTACTCGGGTGCTGGGTGCTCAGAGCTCATGGTGCTGGGTGCTCAGTGCTCGGGGTGCTGGGTGCTCAGAGCTCAGTACTCAGGGTGCTGGGTGCTCAGTGCTCAGGGTGCTGGGTGCTCAGTGCTCAGGCTGCTGGGTGCTCAGTACTCAGGGTGCTGGATGCTCAGTGTTCGGGGTGCTGGGTGCTCAGTGCTCAGAGTGCTGGGTGCTCAGTACTCAGGGTGCTGGGTGCTCAGTACTCGGGGTGCTGGGTGCTCAGTACTCAAGGTGCTGGGTGCTCAGTACTCAGGGTGCTGGGTGCTCAGAACTCGGGTGCTGGGTGCTCAGTGCTCAGGGTGCTGGGTGCTCAGTGCTCGGAGTGCTGGGTGCGCAGTGCTCAGTACTCAGGGTGCTGGGTGCTCAGTGCTCTTGGTGCTGGGTGCTCAGTGCTCAGTACTCAGGGTGCTGGGTGCTCAGTGCTCAGGGTGCTGTGTGCTCAGTGCTCAGGGTGCTGGGTGCTCAGTGCTCAGGTTGCTGTGTACTCAGTGCTCAGGGTGCTGGGTGCTCAGTGCTCAGGTTGCTGTGTACTCAGTGCTCAGGGTGCTGGGTGCTCAGTGCTCAGGGTGCTGGGTGCTCAGTACTCCGGGTGCTGGGTGCTCAGTGCTCGGGGTGCTGGGTGCTCAGTGCTCGCGGTGCTGGGTGCTCAGTGCTCGGTGTGCTCGGTGCTCAGTACTCAGGGTGCTGGGTGCTCAGTGCTCGAGGTGCTCAGTACTCAGGGTGCTGTGTGTTCAGTGCTCAGTGTGCAGGGTGCTCAGTACTCAGGGTGCTCGGTGCTTAGTACTCATTGTGCTGGGTGCTCAGTACTCAGGGTGCTGGGTGCTCAGTGCTCGGGGTGCTCGGTGCTCAGTGCCCAAGGTGCTGGGTGCTCAGTACTCAGGCTGCTCAATGCTCAGGGTGCTGGGTGCTCAGTGCTCGGCGTGCTCGGTGCTCAGTATTCAGGGTGCTGAGTGCTCAGTACTCAGGGTGCTGGGTGCTCAGTACTCAGGGTGCTGGGTGCTCAGTGCTCAGGGTGCTGCGTGATCAGTGCTCAGGGTGCTGGGTGCTCAGTGCTCAGGGTGCTGTGTGCTCAGTGCTCGGGGTGCTGGGTGCTCAGTGCTCGGGGTGCTTGGTGCTCAGTGCTCAGTGCTCAGGGTGCTGGGTGGTCAGTGCTCAGTGCTCAGGGTGCTGGTTGCTCAGTACTCAGGGTGCTGGATGCTCAGTACTCAGGGTGCTGGGTGCTCAGTGCTCAGGGTGCTGGGTGCTCAGTACTCAGGGTGCTGGGTAATCAGTGCTCGGGGTGCTCGGTGCTCAGTGCTCAGGGTGCTGGGTGCTCAGTACTCTGGGTGCTGGGTGCTCAGTGCTCGGGGTGCTCGGTGCTCAGTACTCAAGGTGCTCAGAGCTCAGTACTCAGGGTGCTGGGTGCTCAGTGCTCAGGGTGCTGGGTGCTCAGTGCTCAGGCTGCTGGGTGCTCAGTACTCAGGGTGCTGGATGCTCAGTGCTCGGGGTGCTGGGTGCTCAGTGCGCAGGGTGCTGGGTGCTCAGTACTCAGGGTGCTGGGTGCTCAGTACTCGGGGTGCTGGGTGCTCAGTACTCAAGGTGCTGGGTGCTCAGTACTCAGGGTGCTGGGTGCTCAGAACTCGGGTGCTGGGTGCTCAGTGCTCAGGGTGCTGGGTGCTCAGTGCTCGGAGTGCTGGGTGCGCAGTGCTCAGTACTCAGGGTGCTGGGTGCTCAGTGCTCTTGGTGCTGTGTGCTGGATGCTCAGTACTCAGGGTGCTGGGTGCTCAGTGCTCAGGGTGCTGTGTGCTCAGTGCTCAGGGTGCTGGGTGCTCAGTGCTCAGGTTGCTGTGTACTCAGTGCTCAGGGTGCTGGGTGCTCAGTGCTCAGGGTGCTGGGTGCTTAGCGCTCAGGGTGCTGGGTGCTCAGTACTCAGGGTGCTGGGTGCTCGTTGCTCGGGGTGCTGGGTGCTTAGTGCTCGGGGTGCCCGGTGCTCAGTACTCGGGGTGCACAGTGCTCAGTACTCAGGGTGCTGGGTGCTCAGTGCTCAGGGTGCTGGGTGCTCAGTACTCAGGGTGCTGGGTGCTCAGTGCTCAGGGTGCACGGTGCTCAGTACGTTGGGTGCTCAGTACTCAGGGTGCTGGGTGCTCAGTGCTCAGGGTGCTGGGTGCTCAGTGCTCAGGGTGCTGGGTGCTCAGTGCTCAGGGTGCTGGGTGCACAGTGCTCAGGGTACTGGGTGCTCAGTGCTCAGGGTGCTGGGTGCTCTGTGCTCGGGGTGCTGGGTGCTCAGTACTCGGGGTGCTCAGTGCTCAGTACTCAGGGTGCTGGGTGCTCAGTGCGCAGGGTGCTGGGTACTCAGTGCTCAGGTGGCTTGGTGCTCAGTACTCGGGGTGCTGGGTGCTCATTCTCGGGGTGCTGGGTGCTCAATGCTCGGGGTGCTGGGTGCTCATTACTCAGGGTGCTGGGTGCTCAGTTCTCAGGGTGTTGGGTGCTCAGTACTCAGGGTGCTGGGTGCTCAGTGCTCAGGGTGCTGGGTGCTCAGTACTCAGGGTGCTGGGTGCTCAGTGCTCAGGGTGCTGGGTGCTCAGTACTCAGGGTGCTGGGAGCTCAGTGCTCAGGGTGATCGGTGCTCAGTACTCAGGGTGCTCAGTACTAAGGGTGCTGGTTGCTCAGTGCTCGGGTTCCTGGGTGCTCAGTACTCAGGGTGCTGGGTGCTCAGTGCTCGGGGTCTTGGATGCTCAGTGCTCAGGGTGATCGGTGCTCAGTACACAGGGTGCTGGGTGCTCAGTACTCAGGGTGCTGGGTGCTCAGTCCTCAGGGTGCTCTGTGCTCAGGGTGCTGGGTGCTCAGTGCTCGGGGTGCTCGGTGCTCAGTACTCAGGGTGCTGAGTGCTCAGTACTCAGGGTGCTGGGTGCTCAGTACTCAGGGTGCTGGGTGCTCAGTGCTCAGGGTGCTGCGTGATCAGTGCTCAGGGTGCTGGGTGATCAGTGCTCAGGGTGCTGTGTGCTCAGTGCTCGGGGTGCTGGGTGCTCATTGCTCGGTGTGCTGGGTGCTCAGTGCTCAGTGCTCAGGGTGCTGGGTGGTCAGTGCTCAGTGCTCAGGGTGCTGGTTGCTCAGTACTCAGGGTGCTGGGTGCTCAGTACTCAGGGTGCTGGGTGCTCAGTGCTCAGGGTGCTGGGTGCTCAGTACTCAGGGTGCTGGGTGATCAGTGCTCGGGGTGCTCGGTGGTCAGTGCTCAGGGTGCTGGGTGCTCAGTACTCTGGGTGCTGTGTGCTCAGTGCTCGGGGTGCTCGGTGCTCAGTACTCAAGGTGCTCAGAGCTCAGTACTCAGGGTGCTGGGTGCTCAGTGCTCAGGGTGCTGGGTGCTCAGTGCTCAGGCTGCTGGGTGCTCAGTACTCAGGGTGCTGGATGCTCAGTGCTCGGGGTGCTGGGTGCTCAGTGCTCAGAGTGCTGGGTGCTCAGTACTCAGGGTGCTGGGTGCTCAGTACTCGGGGTGCTGGGTGCTCAGTACTCAAGGTGCTGGGTGCTCAGTACTCAGGGTGCTGGGTGCTCAGAACTCGGGTGCTGGGTGCTCAGTGCTCAGGGTGCTGGGTGCTCAGTGCTCGGAGTGCTGGGTGCGCAGTGCTCAGTACTCAGGGTGCTGGGTGCTCAGTGCTCTTGGTGCTGGGTGCTCAGTGCTCAGTACTCAGGGTGCTGGGTGCTCAGTGCTCAGGGTGCTGTGTGCTCAGTGCTCAGGGTGTTGGGTGCTCAGTGCTCAGGTTGCTGTGTACTCAGTGCTCAGGGTGCTGGGTGCTCAGTGCTCAGGTTGCTGTGTACTCAGTGCTCAGGGTGCTGGGTGCTCAGTGCTCAGGGTGCTGGGTGCTCAGTACTCCGGGTGCTGGGTGCTCAGTGCTCGGGGTGCTGGGTGCTCAGTGCTCGCGGTGCTGGGTGCTCAGTGCTCGGTGTGCTCGGTGCTCAGTACTCAGGGTGCTGGGTGCTCAGTGCTCGAGGTGCTCAGTACTCAGGGTGCTGTGTGTTCAGTGCTCAGGGTGCAGGGTGCTCAGTACTCAGGGTGCTCGTTGCTTAGTACTCGTTGTGCTGGGTGCTCAGTACTCAGGGTGCTGGGTGCTCAGTGCTCGGGGTGCTCGGTGCTCAGTGCTCAAGGTGCTGGGTGCTCAGTACTCAGGCTGCTCAATGCTCAGGGTGCTGGGTGCTCAGTGCTCGGCGTGCTAGGTGCTCAGTATTCAGGGTGCTGAGTGCTCAGTACTCAGGGTGCTGGGTGCTCAGTACTCAGGGTGCTGGGTGCTCAGTGCTCAGGGTGCTGCGTGATCAGTGCTCAGGGTGCTGGGTGCTCAGTGCTCAGGGTGCTGTGTGCTCAGTGCTCGGGGTGCTGGGTGCTCAGTGCTCGGGGTGCTGGGTGCTCAGTGCTCAGTGCTCAGGGTGCTGGGTGGTCAGTGCTCAGTGCTCAGGGTGCTGGTTGCTCAGTACTCAGGGTGTTGGGTGCTCAGTACTCAGGGTGCTGGGTGCTCAGTGCTCAGGGTGCTGGGTGCTCAGTACTCAGGGTGCTGGGTAATCAGTGCTCGGGGTGCTCGGTGCTCAGTGCTCAGGGTGCTGGGTGCTCAGTACTCTGGGTGCTGGGTGCTCAGTGCTCGGGGTGCTCGGTGCTCAGTACTCAAGGTGCTCAGAGCTCAGTACTCAGGGTGCTGGGTGCTCAGTGCTCAGGGTGCTGGGTGCTCAGTGCTCAGTGCTCAGGGTGCTGGTTGCTCAGTACTCAGGGTGCTGGGTGCTCAGTACTCAGGGTGCTGGGTGCTCAGTGCTCAGGGTGCTGGGTGCTCAGTACTCAGGGTGCTGGGTAATCAGTGCTCGGGGTGCTCGGTGCTCAGTGCTCAGGGTGCTGGGTGCTCAGTACTCTGGGTGCTGGGTGCTCAGTGCTCGGGGTGCTCGGTGCTCAGTACTCAAGGTGCTCAGAGCTCAGTACTCAGGGTGCTGGGTGCTCAGTGCTCAGGGTGCTGGGTGCTCAGTGCTCGGAGTGCTGGGTGCGCAGTGCTCAGTACTCAGGGTGCTGGGTGCTCAGTGCTCTTGGTGCTGGGTGCTGGATGCTCAGTACTCAGGGTGCTGGGTGCTCAGTGCTCAGGGTGCTGTGTGCTCAGTGCTCAGGGTGCTGGGTGCTCAGTGCTCAGGTTGCTGTGTACTCAGTGCTCAGGGTGCTGGGTGCTCAGTGCTCAGGTTGCTGTGTACTCAGTGCTCAGGGTGCTGGGTGCTCAGTGCTCAGGGTGCTGGGTGCTCAGTACTCCGGGTGCTTGGTGCTCAGTGCTCGGGGTGCTGGGTGCTCAGTGCTCGCGGTGCTGGGTGCTCAGTGCTCGGTGTGCTCGGTGCTCAATACTCAGGGTGCTGGGTGCTCAGTGCTCGAGGTGCTCAGTACTCAGGGTGCTGTGTGTTCAGTGCTCAGGGTGCTGGGTGCTCAGTACTCAGGGTGCTCGGTGCTTAGTACTCATTGTGCTGGGTGCTCAGTACTCCGGGTGCTGGGTGCTCAGTGCTCGGGGTGCTCGGTGCTCATTGCTCAATGTGCTGGGTGCTCAGTACTCAGGCTGCTCATTGCTCAGGGTGCTGGGTGCTCAGTACTCAGGGTGCTGGGTGCTCAGTGCTCAGGGTGCTCGGTGCTCAGTTCGTTGGGTGCTCAGTACTCAGGGTGCTGGGTGCTCAGTGCTCAGGGTGCTGGGTGCTCAGTGCTCAGGATGCTGGGTGCTCAGTGCTCAGGGTGCTGGGTGCTCGGTGCTAGGGGTGCTGGGTGCTTAGTGCTCGGGGTGCCCGGTGCTCAGTGCTCAGGGTGCTCAGTGCTCAGTACTTAGTGCTCAGGGTGCTCAGTGCTCAGGGTGCTGGGTGCTCAGTACTCAGGTTGCTGGGTGCTCAGTGCTCAGGGTGCTCGTTGCTCAGTCCGTTAGGTGCTCAGTACTCAGGGTGCTGGGTGCTCAGTGCTCAGGGTGCTGGGTGCTCAGTGCTCAGGGTGCTGGGTGCTCAGTGCTCAGGGTGCTGGGTGCTCAGTGCTCAGGGTGCTGGGTGCTCATTGCTCAGCGTGCTTGGTTCTCGGTGCTCGGGGTTCTGGGTGCTCAGTACTCGGGGTGCTCCGTGCTCAGTACTCAGGGTGCTGGGTGCTCAGTGCTCAGGGTGCTGGGTGCTCAGTACTCAGGGTGCTGGGTGCTGAGTACTCAGCGTGCTCAGTGCACAGTACTCGGGGTGCTGGGTCCTCAGTGCTCAGGGTGCTCAGTGTTCAGTGCTCGGGGTGCTGGGTGCTCTGTGCTCAGGGCGCTGGGTCCTCAGTTCTCGGGGTGCTGGGTGCTCAGTACTCGGCATGCTCAGTGCTCAGTACTTAGTGCTCAGGGTGCTCAGTGCTCAGGGTGCTGGGTGTTCAGTACTCAGCGTGCTGGGTGCTCAGTGCTCAGGGTGCTGGGTGCTCAATGCTCGAGGTGCTCAGTACTCAGGGTGCTGTGTGTTCAGTGCTCAGGGTGCTGGGTGCTCAGTACTCAGGGTGCTCGTTGCTTAGTACACATTGTGCTGGGTGCTCAGTACTCCGGATGCTGGGTGCTCAGTGCTCGGTGTGCTCGGTGCTCAGTGCTCAAGGTGCTGGGTGCTCAGTACTCAGGGTGCTCATTGCTCAGGGTGCTGGGTGCTCTGTACTCAGGGTGCTGGGTGCTCAGTGCTCAGGGTGCTCGGTGCTCAGTACGTTGGGTGCTCAGTACTCAGGGTGCTGGGTGCTCAGTGCTCAGGGTGCTGGGTGCTCAGTGCTCAGGGTGCTGGGTGCTCAGTGCTCAGGATGCTGGGTGCTCAGTGCTCAGGGTGCTGGGTGCTCAGTGCTCAGTACTCAGGGTGCTGGGTGCTCGGTGCTCAGGGTGCTGGGTGCTCAGTACTCAGGGTGCTGGGTGCTCGGTGCTCAGTACGCTGGGTGCTCAGTACTCAGGGTGCTGGGTGCTCTGTGCTCAGGGTGCTGGGTGCTCAGTACTCAGGGTGCTGGGTGCTCGCTGCTCAGTACGCTGGGTGCTCAGTACTCCGGGTGCTGGGTGCTCAGTACTCAGGGTGCTCAGTGCTCAGTGCTCGGGATGCTGGGTGCTCAGTACTCAGGGAGCTGGGTGCTCAGTGCTCGGGGTGCTGGGTGCTCAGTGCTCAGGGTGCTGGGTGCTCAGTACTCGGGGTGCTGGGTGCTCAGTACTCAGGGTGCTGGGTGCTCAGTACTCAGGTTGCTGGGTGCACAGTACTCGGGTGCTGGGTGCTCAGTGCTTGGGGTGCTGGGTGCTCAGTGCTCGGGGTGCTGGATGCGCAGTGCTCAGTACTCAGGGTGCTGGGTGCTCAGTGCTCAGGGTGCTATGTGCTCAGTACGTTGGGTGCTCAGTACTCAGGGTGCTGGGTGCTCAGTGCTCAGGGTGCTCGGTGCTCAGTACGTTGGGGGCTCAGTACTCAGGGTGCTGGGTGCTCAGTGCTCAGGGTGCTGGGTGCTCAGTGCTCAGGGTGCTGGGTGCTCAGTACTCGTTTTGCTGGGTGCTCAGTACTCAGGGTGCTGGGTGCTCAGTACTCAGGGTGCTGGGTGCTCAGTACTCGGGTGCTGGGTGCTCAGTGCTTAGGGTGCTGGGTGCTCAGTGCTCGGGGTGCTGGGTGCCCAGTGCTCAGTAATCAGGGTGCTGGGTGCTCAGTGCTCGGGGTGCTGGGTGCTCAGTGCTCAGTACTCAGGGCGCTGGGTGCTCAGTGCTCAGGGTGCTGTGTGCTCAGTGCTCATTGTGCTGGGTGCTCAGTGCTCAGGGTGCTGGGTACTCAGTGCTCAGGGTGCTGGGTGCTCAGTACTCAGGGTGCTGGGTGCTCAGTACTCAGGGTGCTGGGTGCTCAGTGCTCGGGGTGCTGGGTGCTAAGTGCTCGCGGTGCTGGGTGCTCAGTGCTCGGGGTGTTCGGTGCTCAGTACTCAGGGTGCTGGGTGCTCAGTGCTCGAGGTGCTCAGTACTCAGGTTGCTGTGTGTTGAGTGCTCAGGGTGCTGGGTGCTCAGTACTCAGGGTGCTCGGTGCTTAGTACTCATTGTGCTGGGTTCTCAGTACTCCGGGTGCTGGGTGCTCAGTGCTCGGGGTTCTCGGTGCTCAGTGCTCAAGGTGCTGGGTGCTCAGTACTCAGGGTGCTCATTGCTCAGGGTGCTGGGTGCTCAGTACTCAGGGTGCTGGGTGCTCAGTGCTCAGGGTGCTCGGTGCTCAGTACGTTGGGTGCTCAGTACTCAGGGTGCTGGGTGCTCAGTGCTCAGGGTGCTGGGTGCTCAGTGCTCAGGGTGCTGGGTGCTCAGTGCTCAGGGTGCTGGGTGCTCAGTGCTCAGGGTGCTGGGTGCTCAGTGCTCAGGGTGCTGGGTGCTCAGTGCTCAGGGTGCTCGGTGCTTAGTGCTCAGGGTGCTGGGTGCTCCGTGCTCAGGGTGCTGGGTGCTCGGTGCTCGGGGTGCTGGTTGCTTAGTGCTCGGGGTGCCCGGTGCTCAGTACTCGGGGTGCACAGTGCTCAGTACTCAGGGTGCTGGGTGCTCAGTGCTCAGGGTGCTGGGTGCTCAATACTCAGGGTGCTGGTTGCTCAGTGCTAAGGGTGCTCGGTGCTCAGTACGTTGGGTGCTCAGTACTCAGGGTGCTGGGTGCTCAGTGCTCAGGGTGCTGGGTGCTCAGTGCTCAGGGTGCTGGGTGCTCAGTGCTCAGGGTGCTGGGTGCTTAGTGCTCAGGGTGCTGGGTGCTCCGTGCTCAGGGTGCTGGGTGCTCGGTGCTCGGGGTGCTGGTTGCTTAGTGCTCGGGGTGCGAGGTGCTCAGTACTCGGGGTGCACAGTGCTCAGTACTCAGGGTGCTGGGTGCTCAGTGATCAGGGCGCTGGATGCTCAGTACTCAGGGTGCTGGGTGCTCGGTGCTCAGTACGCTGGGTGCTCAGTACTCAGGGTGCTGGGTGCTCAGTACTCAGGGTGCTCGGTGCTCAGTGCTCGAGGTGCTCAGTACTCAGGGTGCTGTGTGTTCAGTGCTCAGGGTGCTGGGTGCTCAGTACTCAGGGTGCTCGTTGCTTAGTACACATTGTGCTGGGTGCTCAGTACTCCGGATGCTGGGTGCTCAGTGCTCGGTGTGCTCGGTGCTCAGTGCTCAAGGTGCTGGGTGCTCAGTACTCAGGGTGCTCATTGCTCAGGGTGCTGGGTGCTCTGTACTCAGGGTGCTGGGTGCTCAGTGCTCAGGGTGCTCGGTGCTCAGTACGTTGGGTGCTCAGTACTCAGGGTCCTGGCTGCTCAGTGCTCAGGGTGCTGGGTGCTCAGTGCTCAGGGTGCTGGGTGCTCAGTGCTCAGGGTGCTGGGTGCTCAGTGCTCAGGGTGCTGGGTGCTCAGTGCTCAGTACTCAGGGTGCTGGGTGCTCGGTGCTCAGGGTGCTGGGTGCTCAGTACTCAGGGTGCTGGGTGCTCGGTGCTCAGTACGCTGGGTGCTCAGTACTCAGGGTGCTGGGTGCTCTGTGCTCAGGGTGCTGGGTGCTCAGTACTCAGGGTGCTGGGTGCTCGGTGCTCAGTACGCTGGGTTCTCAGTACTCCGGGTGCTGGGTGCTCAGTACTCAGGGTGCTCAGTGCTCAGTACTCGGGGTGCTGGGTGCTCAGTGCTCAGGGTGCTCAGTGTTCAGTGCTCGGGATGCTGGGTGCTCAGTACTCAGGGTGCTGGGTGCTCAGTGCTCGGGGTGCTGGGTGCTCAGTGCTCAGGGTGCTGGGTGCTCAGTACTCGGGGTGCTGGCTGCTCAGTACTCAGGGTGCTGGGTGCTCAGTACTCAGGTTGCTGGGTGCACAGTACTCGGGTGCTGGGTGCTCAGTGCTTGGGGTGCTGGGTGCTCAGTGCTCGGGGTGCTGGATGCGCAGTGCTCAGTACTCAGGGTGCTGGGTGCTCAGTGCTCAGGGTGCTCGGTGCTCAGTACGTTGGGTGCTCAGTACTCAGGGTGCTGGGTGCTCAGTGCTCAGGGTGCTCGGTGCTCAGTACGTTGGGGGCTCAGTACTCAGGGTGCTGGGTGCTCAGTGCTCAGGGTGCTGGGTGCTCAGTGCTCAGGGTGCTGGGTGCTCAGTACTCGTGGTGCTGGGTGCTCAGTACTCAGGGTGCTGGGTGCTCAGTACTCAGGGTGCTGGGTGCTCAGTACTCGGGTGCTGGGTGCTCAGTGCTTAGGGTGCTGGGTGCTCAGTGCTCGGGGTGCTGTGTGCGCAGTGCTCAGTACTCAGGGTGCTGGGTGCTCAGTGCTCGGGGTGCTGGGTGCTCAGTGCTCAGTACTCAGGGTGCTGGGTGCTCAGTGCTCAGGGTGCTGTGTGCTCAGTGCTCAGGGTGCTGGGTGCTCAGTGCTCAGGGTGCTGGGTACTCAGTGCTCAGGGTGCTGGGTGCTCAGTACTCAGGGTGCTGGGTGCTCAGTACTCAGGGTGCTGGGTGCTCAGTGCTCGGGGTGCTGGGTGCTCAGTGCTCGCGGTGCTGGTTGCTCAGTGCTCGGGGTGCTCGGTGCTCAGTACTCAGGGTGCTGGGTGCTCAGTGCTCGAGGTGCTCAGTACTCAGGTTGCTGTGTGTTGAGTGCTCAGGGTGCTGGGTGCTCAGTACTCAGGGTGCTCGGTGCTTAGTACTCATTGTGCTGGGTTCTCAGTACTCCGGGTGCTGGGTGCTCAGTGCTCGGGGTTCTCGGTGCTCAGTGCTCAAGGTGCTGGGTGCTCAGTACTCAGGGTGCTCATTGCTCAGGGTGCTGGGTGCTCAGTACTCAGGGTGCTCATTGCTCAGGGTGCTGGGTGCTCAGTACTCAGGGTGCTGGGTGCTCAGTGCTCAGGGTGCTCGGTGCTCAGTACGTTGGGTGCTCAGTACTCAGGGTGCTGGGTGCTCAGTGCTCAGGGTGCTGGGTGCTCAGTGCTCAGGGTGCTGGGTGCTCAGTGCTCAGGGTGCTGGGTGCTCAGTGCTCAGGGTGCTGGGTGCTCAGTGCTCAGGGTTCTGGGTGCTCAGTGCTCAGGGTGCTCGGTGCTTAGTGCTGAGGGTGCTGGGTGCTCCGTGCTCAGGGTGCTGGGTGCTCGGTGCTCGGGGTGCTGGTTGCTTAGTGCTCGGGGTGCCCGGTGCTCAGTACTCGGGGTGCACAGTGCTCAGTACTCAGGGTGCTGGGTGCTCAGTGCTCAGGGTGCTGGGTGCTCAATACTCAGGGTGCTGGTTGCTCAGTGCTAAGGGTGCTCGGTGCTCAGTACGTTGGGTGCTCAGTACTCAGGGTGCTGGGTGCTCAGTGCTCAGGGTGCTGGGTGCTCAGTGCTCAGGGTGCTGGGTGCTCAGTGCTCAGGGTGCTGGGTGCTTAGTGCTCAGGGTGCTGGGTGCTCCGTGCTCAGGGTGCTGGGTGCTCGGTGCTCGGGGTGCTGGTTGCTTAGTGCTCGGGGTGCGAGGTGCTCAGTACTCGGGGTGCACAGTGCTCAGTACTCAGGGTGCTGGGTGCTCAGTGATCAGGGTGCTGGATGCTCAGTACTCAGGGTGCTGGGTGCTCGGTGCTCAGTACGCTGGGTGCTCAGTACTCAGGGTGCTGGGTGCTCAGTACTCAGGGTGCTCGGTGCTCAGTACTCAGGGTGTTGGGTGCTCAGTGCTCGGGGTGCTGGGTGCTCAGTACTCAGGGTGCTGTGTACTCAGTGCTCAGGGTGCTGTGTGCTCAGTGCTCGGGGTGCTCGGTGTTCAGTACGCTGGGTGCTCAGTACTCAGGGTGCTGGGTGCTCAGTACTCAGGGTGCTGGGTGCTTAGTACTCAGGGTGCTGGGTGCTCAGTGCTTGGGGTGCTGGGTGCTCAGCGCTCAGTACTCAGGGTGCTGGGTGCTCAGTGCTCAGGGTGCTGGGTGCTCAGTGCTCAGGGTGCTGGGTGCTCAGTGCTCAGGGTGCTCGGTGCTTAGTACTCATTGTGCTGGGTGCTCAGTACTCCGGGTGCTGGGTGCTCAGTGCTCGGGGTGCTGGGTACTCAGTGCTCGGGGTGCTCGGTGCTCAGTGCTCAAGGTGCTGGGTGCTCAGTACTCAGGGTGCTCATTGCTCAGGGTGCAGGGTGCTCAGTACTCAGGGTGCTGGGTGCTCAGTGCTCAGGGTGCTCGGTGCTCTGTACGTTGGGTGCTCAGTACTCAGGGTGCTGGGTGCTCAGTGCTCGGGGTGCTGGGTGCTCAGTACTCGGGTGCTGGGTGCTCAGTGCTTAGGGTGCTGGGTGCTCAGTGCTCGGGGTGCTGGGTGCGCAGTGCTCAGTACTCAGGGTGCTGGGTGCTCAGTGCTCGGGGTGCTGGGTGCTCAGTGCTCAGTACTCAGGGTGCTGGGTGCTCAGTGCTCAGGGTGCTGTGTGCTCAGTGCTCAGGGTGCTGGGTGCTCAGTGCTCAGGGTGCTGGGTACTCAGTGCTCAGGGTGCTGGGTGCTCAGTACTCAGGGTGCTGGGTGCTCAGTAATCAGGGTGCTGGGTGCTCAGTGCTCGGGGTGCTGGGTGCTCAGTGCTCGCGGTGCTGGGTGCTCAGTGCTCGGGGTGCTCGGTGCTCAGTACTCAGGGTGCTGGGTGCTCAGTGCTCGAGGTGCTCAGTACTCAGGTTGCTGTGTGTTGAGTGCTCAGGGTGCTGGGTGCTCAGTACTCAGGGTGCTCGGTGCTTAGTACTCATTGTGCTGGGTTCTCAGTACTCCGGGTGCTGGGTGCTCAGTGCTCGGGGTTCTCGGTGCTCAGTGCTCAAGGTGCTGGGTGCTCAGTACTCAGGGTGCACATTGCTCAGGGTGCTGGGTGCTCAGTGCTCAGGGTGCTCGGTGCTCAGTACGTTGGGTGCTCAGTACTCAGGGTGCTGGGTGCTCAGTGCTCAGGGTGCTGGGTGCTCAGTGCTCAGGGTGCTGGGTGCTCAGTGCTCAGGGAGCTGGGTGCTCAGTGCTCAGGGTGCTGGGTGCTCAGTGCTCAGTACTCAGGGTGCTGGGTGCTCGGTGCTCAGGGTGCTGGGTGCTCAGTACTCAGGGTGCTGGGTGCTCGGTGCTCAGTACGCTGGGTGCTCAGTACTCAGGGTGCTGGGTGCTCTGTGCTCAGGGTGCTGGGTGCTCAGTACTCAGGGTGCTGGGTGCTCGGTGCTCAGTACGCTGGGTGCTCAGTACTCCGGGTGCTGGGTGCTCAGTACTCAGGGTGCTCAGTGCTCAGTACTCGGGGTGCTGGGTGCTCAGTGCTCAGGGTGCTCAGTGTTCAGTGCTCGGGATGCTGGGTGCTCAGTACTCAGGGTGCTGGGTGCTCAGTGCTCGGGGTGCTGGGTGCTCAGTGCTCAGGGTGCTGGGTGCTCAGTACTCGGGGTGCTGGCTGCTCAGTACTCAGGGTGCTGGGTGCTCAGTACTCAGGTTGCTGGGTGCACAGTACTCGGGTGCTGGGTGCTCAGTGCTTGGGGTGCTGGGTGCTCAGTGCTCGGGGTGCTGGATGCGCAGTGCTCAGTACTCAGGGTGCTGGGTGCTCAGTGCTCAGGGTGCTCGGTGCTCAGTACGTTGGGTGCTCAGTACTCAGGGTGCTGGGTGCTCAGTGCTCAGGGTGCTCGGTGCTCAGTACGTTGGGGGCTCAGTACTCAGGGTGCTGGGTGCTCAGTGCTCAGGGTGCTGGGTGCTCCGTGCTCACGGTGCTGGGTGCTCAGTGCTCAGGGTGCTGGGTGCTCAGTGCTCAGGGTGCTGGGTGCTCAGTACTCGTGGTGCTGGGTGCTCAGTACTCAGGGTGCTGGGTGCTCAGTACTCAGGGTGCTGGGTGCTCAGTACTCGGGTGCTGGGTGCTCAGTGCTTAGGGTGCTGGGTGCTCAGTGCTCGGGGTGCTGGGTGCGCAGTACTCAGTACTCAGGGTGCTGGGTGCTCAGTGCTCGGGGTGCTGGGTGCTCAGTGCTCAGTACTCAGGGTGCTGGGTGCTCAGTGCTCAGGGTGCTGTGTGCTCAGTGCTCAGGGTGCTGGGTGCTCAGTGCTCAGGGTGCTGGGTACTCAGTGCTCAGGGTGCTGGGTGCTCAGTACTCAGGGTGCTGGGTGCTCAGTACTCAGGGTGTTGGGTGCTCAGTGCTCGGGGTGCTGGGTGCTCAGTGCTCGCGGTGCTGGGTGCTCAGTGCTCGGGGTGCTCGGTGCTCAGTACTCAGGGTGCTGGGTGCTCAGTGCTCGAGGTGCTCAGTACTCAGGTTGCTGTGTGTTGAGTGCTCAGGGTGCTGGGTGCTCAGTACTCAGGGTGCTCGGTGCTTAGTACTCATTGTGCTGGGTTCTCAGTACTCCGGGTGCTGGGTGCTCAGTGCTCGGGGTTCTCGGTGCTCAGTGCTCAAGGTGCTGGGTGCTCAGTATTCAGGGTGCTCATTGCTCAGGGTGCTGGGTGCTCAGTACTCAGGGTGCTGGGTGCTCAGTGCTCAGGGTGCTCGGTGCTCAGTACGTTGGGTGCTCAGTACTCAGGGTGCTGGGTGCTCAGTGCTCAGGGTGCTGGGTGCTCAGTGCTCAGGGTGCTGGGTGCTCAGTGCTCAGGGTGCTGGGTGCTCAGTGCTCAGGGTGCTGGGTGCTCAGTGCTCAGGGTGCTGGGTGCTCAGTGCTCAGGGTGCTCGGTGCTTAGTGCTCAGGGTGCTGGGTGCTCCGTGCTCAGGGTGCTGGGTGCTCGGTGCTCGGGGTGCTGGTTGCTTAGTGCTCGGGGTGCCCGGTGCTCAGTACTCGGGGTGCACAGTGCTCAGTACTCAGGGTGCTGGGTGCTCAGTGCTCAGGGTGCTGGGTGCTCAATACTCAGGGTGCTGGTTGCTCAGTGCTAAGGGTGCTCGGTGCTCAGTACGTTGGGTGCTCAGTACTCAGGGTGCTGGGTGCTCAGTGCTCAGGGTGCTGGGTGCTCAGTGCTCAGGGTGCTGGGTGCTCAGTGCTCAGGGTGCTGGGTGCTTAGTGCTCAGGGTGCTGGGTGCTCCGTGCTCAGGGTGCTGGGTGCTCGGTGCTCGGGGTGCTGGTTGCTTAGTGCTCGGGGTGCGAGGTGCTCAGTACTCGGGGTGCACAGTGCTCAGTACTCAGGGTGCTGGGTGCTCAGTGATCAGGGTGCTGGATGCTCAGTACTCAGGGTGCTGGGTGCTCGGTGCTCAGTACGCTGGGTGCTCAGTACTCAGGGTGCTGGGTGCTCAGTACTCAGGGTGCTCGGTGCTCAGTACTCAGGGTGTTGGGTGCTCAGTGCTCGGGGTGCTGGGTGCTCAGTACTCAGGGTGCTGTGTACTCAGTGCTCAGGGTGCTGTGTGCTCAGTGCTCGGGGTGCTCGGTGTTCAGTACGCTGGGTGCTCAGTACTCAGGGTGCTGGGTGCTCAGTACTCAGGGTGCTGGGTGCTTAGTACTCAGGGTGCTGGGTGCTCAGTGCTCGGGGTGCTGGGTGCTCAGTGCTCAGTACTCAGGGTGCTGGGTGCTCAGTGCTCAGGGTGCTGGGTGCTCAGTGCTCAGGGTGCTGGGTGCTCAGTGCTCAGGGTGCTCGGTGCTTAGTACTCATTGTGCTGGGTGCTCAGTACTCCGGGTGCTGGGTGCTCAGTGCTCGGGGTGCTGGGTACTCAGTGCTCGGGGTGCTCGGTGCTCAGTGCTCAAGGTGCTGGGTGCTCAGTACTCAGGGTGCTCATTGCTCAGGGTGCAGGGTGCTCAGTACTCAGGGTGCTGGGTGCTCAGTGCTCAGGGTGCTCGGTGCTCTGTACGTTGGGTGCTCAGTACTCAGGGTGCTGGGTGCTCAGTGCTCGGGGTGCTGGGTGCTCAGTACTCGGGTGCTGGGTGCTCAGTGCTTAGGGTGCTGGGTGCTCAGTGCTCGGGGTGCTGGGTGCGCAGTGCTCAGTACTCAGGGTGCTGGGTGCTCAGTGCTCTGGGTGCTGGGTGCTCAGTGCTCAGTACTCAGGGTGCTGGGTTCTCAGTGCTCAGGGTGCTGTGTGCTCAGTGCTCAGGGTGCTGGGTGCTCAGTGCTCAGGGTGCTGGGTACTCAGTGCTCAGGGTGCTGGGTGCTCAGTACTCAGGGTGCTGGGTGCTCAGTACTCAGGGTGCTGGGTGCTCAGTGCTCGGGGTGCTGGGTGCTCAGTGCTCGCGGTGCTGGGTGCTCAGTGCTCGGGGTGCTCGGTGCTCAGTACTCAGGGTGCTGGGTGCTCAGTGCTCGAGGTGCTCAGTACTCAGGTTGCTGTGTGTTGAGTGCTCAGGGTGCTGGGTGCTCAGTACTCAGGGTGCTCGGTGCTTAGTACTCATTGTGCTGGGTTCTCAGTACTCCGGGTGCTGGGTGCTCAGTGCTCGGGGTTCTCGGTGCTCAGTGCTCAAGGTGCTGGGTGCTCAGTACTCAGGGTGCTCATTGCTCAGAGTGCTGGGTGCTCAGTGCTCAGGGTGCTCGGTGCTCAGTACGTTGGGTGCTCAGTACTCAGGGTGCTGGGTGCTCAGTGCTCAGGGTGCTGGGTGCTCAGTGCTCAGGGTGCTGGGTGCTCAGTGCTCAGGGTGCTGGGTGCTCAGTGCTCAGGGTGCTGGGTGCTCAGTGCTCAGTACTCAGGGTGCTGGGTGCTCGGTGCTCAGGGTGCTGGGTGCTCAGTACTCACGGTGCTGGGTGCTCGGTGCTCAGTACGCCGGGTGCTCAGTACTCAGGGTGCTGGGTGCTCTGTGCTCAGGGTGCTGGGTGCTCAGTACTCAGGGTGCTGGGTGCTCGGTGCTCAGTACGCTGGGTGCTCAGTACTCCGGGTGCTGGGTGCTCAGTACTCAGGGTGCTCAGTGCTCAGTACTCGGGGTGCTGGGTGCTCAGTGCTCAGGGTGCTCAGTGCTCAGTGCTCGGGATGCTGGGTGCTCAGTACTCAGGGTGCTGGGTGCTCAGTGCTCGGGATGCTGGGTGCTCAGTACTCAGGGTGCTGGGTGCTCAGTGCTCGGGATGCTGGGTGCTCAGTACTCAGGGTGCTGGGTGCTCAGTGCTCGGGGTGCTGGGTG
Organism: Microtus oregoni; assembly: GCF_018167655.1. Lineage (NCBI taxonomy): Eukaryota > Metazoa > Chordata > Mammalia > Rodentia > Cricetidae > Microtus > Microtus oregoni. The sequence goes on from NW_024543206.1 coordinate 24,265,180, forward strand.
CTCAGTGCTCAGGGTGCTGGGTGCTCAGTACTCAGGGTGCTGGGTGCTCGGTGCTCGGGGTGCTGGTTGCTTAGTGCTCGGGGTGCCCGGTGCTCAGTACTCGGGGTGCACAGTGCTCAGTACTCAGGGTGCTGGGTGCTCAGTGCTCAGGGTGCTGGGTGCTCAATACTCAGGGTGCTGGTTGCTCAGTGCTAAGGGTGCTCGGTGCTCAGTACGTTGGGTGCTCAGTACTCAGGGTGCTGGGTGCTCAGTGCTCAGGGTGCTGGGTGCTCAGTGCTCAGGGTGCTGGGTGCTCAGTGCTCAGGGTGCTGGGTGCTTAGTGCTCAGGGTGCTGGGTGCTCCGTGCTCAGGGTGCTGGGTGCTCGGTGCTCGGGGTGCTGGTTGCTTAGTGCTCGGGGTGCGAGGTGCTCAGTACTCGGGGTGCACAGTGCTCAGTACTCAGGGTGCTGGGTGCTCAGTGATCAGGGCGCTGGATGCTCAGTACTCAGGGTGCTGGGTGCTCGGTGCTCAGTACGCTGGGTGCTCAGTACTCAGGGTGCTGGGTGCTCAGTACTCAGGGTGCTCGGTGCTCAGTGCTCGAGGTGCTCAGTACTCAGGGTGCTGTGTGTTCAGTGCTCAGGGTGCTGGGTGCTCAGTACTCAGGGTGCTCGTTGCTTAGTACACATTGTGCTGGGTGCTCAGTACTCCGGATGCTGGGTGCTCAGTGCTTGGTGTGCTCGGTGCTCAGTGCTCAAGGGGCTGGGTGCTCAGTACTCAGGGTGCTCATTGCTCAGGGTGCTGGGTGCTCTGTACTCAGGGTGCTGGGTGCTCAGTGCTCAGGGTGCTCGGTGCTCAGTACGTTGGGTGCTCAGTACTCAGGGTCCTGGCTGCTCAGTGCTCAGGGTGCTGGGTGCTCAGTGCTCAGGGTGCTGGGTGCTCAGTGCTCAGGGTGCTGGGTGCTCAGTGCTCAGGGTGCTGGGTGCTCAGTGCTCAGTACTCAGGGTGCTGGGTGCTCGGTGCTCAGGGTGCTGGGTGCTCAGTACTCAGGGTGCTGGGTGCTCGGTGCTCAGTACGCTGGGTGCTCAGTACTCAGGGTGCTGGGTGCTCAGTACTCAGGGTGCTGGGTGCTCAGTGCTCGGGGTGCTGGGTGCTCAGTGCTCGCGGTGCTGGGTGCTCAGTGCTCGGGGTGCTCGGTGCTCAGTACTCAGGGTGCTGGGTGCTCAGTGCTCGAGGTGCTCAGTACTCAGGTTGCTGTGTGTTGAGTGCTCAGGGTGCTGGGTGCTCAGTACTCAGGGTGCTCGGTGCTTAGTACTCATTGTGCTGGGTTCTCAGTACTCCGGGTGCTGGGTGCTCAGTGCTCGGGGTTCTCGGTGCTCAGTGCTCAAGGTGCTGGGTGCTCAGTACTCAGGGTGCTCATTGCTCAGAGTGCTGGGTGCTCAGTGCTCAGGGTGCTCGGTGCTCAGTACGTTGGGTGCTCAGTACTCAGGGTGCTGGGTGCTCAGTGCTCAGGGTGCTGGGTGCTCAGTGCTCAGGGTGCTGGGTGCTCAGTGCTCAGGGTGCTGGGTGCTCAGTGCTCAGGGTGCTGGGTGCTCAGTGCTCAGTACTCAGGGTGCTGGGTGCTCGGTGCTCAGGGTGCTGGGTGCTCAGTACTCACGGTGCTGGGTGCTCGGTGCTCAGTACGCTGGGTGCTCAGTACTCAGGGTGCTGGGTGCTCTGTGCTCAGGGTGCTGGGTGCTCAGTACTCAGGGTGCTGGGTGCTCGGTGCTCAGTACGCTGGGTGCTCAGTACTCCGGGTGCTGGGTGCTCAGTACTCAGGGTGCTCAGTGCTCAGTACTCGGGGTGCTGGGTGCTCAGTGCTCAGGGTGCTCAGTGCTCAGTGCTCGGGATGCTGGGTGCTCAGTACTCAGGGTGCTGGGTGCTCAGTGCTCGGGATGCTGGGTGCTCAGTACTCAGGGTGCTGGGTGCTCAGTGCTCGGGGTGCTGGGTGCTCAGTGCTCAGGGTGCTGGGTGCTCAGTACTCAGGGTGCTGGGTGCTCGGTGCTCGGGGTGCTGGTTGCTTAGTGCTCGGGGTGCCCGGTGCTCAGTACTCGGGGTGCACAGTGCTCAGTACTCAGGGTGCTGGGTGCTCAGTGCTCAGGGTGCTGGGTGCTCAATACTCAGGGTGCTGGTTGCTCAGTGCTAAGGGTGCTCGGTGCTCAGTACGTTGGGTGCTCAGTACTCAGGGTGCTGGGTGCTCAGTGCTCAGGGTGCTGGGTGCTCAGTGCTCAGGGTGCTGGGTGCTCAGTGCTCAGGGTGCTGGGTGCTTAGTGCTCAGGGTGCTGGGTGCTCCGTGCTCAGGGTGCTGGGTGCTCGGTGCTCGGGGTGCTGGTTGCTTAGTGCTCGGGGTGCGAGGTGCTCAGTACTCGGGGTGCACAGTGCTCAGTACTCAGGGTGCTGGGTGCTCAGTGATCAGGGCGCTGGATGCTCAGTACTCAGGGTGCTGGGTGCTCGGTGCTCAGTACGCTGGGTGCTCAGTACTCAGGGTGCTGGGTGCTCAGTACTCAGGGTGCTCGGTGCTCAGTGCTCGAGGTGCTCAGTACTCAGGGTGCTGTGTGTTCAGTGCTCAGGGTGCTGGGTGCTCAGTACTCAGGGTGCTCGTTGCTTAGTACACATTGTGCTGGGTGCTCAGTACTCCGGATGCTGGGTGCTCAGTGCTTGGTGTGCTCGGTGCTCAGTGCTCAAGGGGCTGGGTGCTCAGTACTCAGGGTGCTCATTGCTCAGGGTGCTGGGTGCTCTGTACTCAGGGTGCTGGGTGCTCAGTGCTCAGGGTGCTCGGTGCTCAGTACGTTGGGTGCTCAGTACTCAGGGTCCTGGCTGCTCAGTGCTCAGGGTGCTGGGTGCTCAGTGCTCAGGGTGCTGGGTGCTCAGTGCTCAGGGTGCTGGGTGCTCAGTGCTCAGGGTGCTGGGTGCTCAGTGCTCAGTACTCAGGGTGCTGGGTGCTCGGTGCTCAGGGTGCTGGGTGCTCAGTACTCAGGGTGCTGGGTGCTCGGTGCTCAGTACGCTGGGTGCTCAGTACTCAGGGTGCTGGGTGCTCTGTGCTCAGGGTGCTGGGTGCTCAGTACTCAGGGTGCTGGGTGCTCGGTGCTCAGTACGCTGGGTTCTCAGTACTCCGGGTGCTGGGTGCTCAGTACTCAGGGTGCTCAGTGCTCAGTACTCGGGGTGCTGGGTGCTCAGTGCTCAGGGTGCTCAGTGTTCAGTGCTCGGGATGCTGGGTGCTCAGTACTCAGGGTGCTGGGTGCTCAGTGCTCGGGGTGCTGGGTGCTCAGTGCTCAGGGTGCTGGGTGCTCAGTACTCGGGGTGCTGGCTGCTCAGTACTCAGGGTGCTGGGTGCTCAGTACTCAGGTTGCTGGGTGCACAGTACTCGGGTGCTGGGTGCTCAGTGCTTGGGGTGCTGGGTGCTCAGTGCTCGGGGTGCTGGATGCGCAGTGCTCAGTACTCAGGGTGCTGGGTGCTCAGTGCTCAGGGTGCTCGGTGCTCAGTACGTTGGGTGCTCAGTACTCAGGGTGCTGGGTGCTCAGTGCTCAGGGTGCTCGGTGCTCAGTACGTTGGGGGCTCAGTACTCAGGGTGCTGGGTGCTCAGTGCTCAGGGTGCTGGGTGCTCAGTGCTCAGGGTGCTGGGTGCTCAGTACTCGTGGTGCTGGGTGCTCAGTACTCAGGGTGCTGGGTGCTCAGTACTCAGGGTGCTGGGTGCTCAGTACTCGGGTGCTGGGTGCTCAGTGCTTAGGGTGCTGGGTGCTCAGTGCTCGGGGTGCTGTGTGCGCAGTGCTCAGTACTCAGGGTGCTGGGTGCTCAGTGCTCGGGGTGCTGGGTGCTCAGTGCTCAGTACTCAGGGTGCTGGGTGCTCAGTGCTCAGGGTGCTGTGTGCTCAGTGCTCAGGGTGCTGGGTGCTCAGTGCTCAGGGTGCTGGGTACTCAGTGCTCAGGGTGCTGGGTGCTCAGTACTCAGGGTGCTGGGTGCTCAGTACTCAGGGTGCTGGGTGCTCAGTGCTCGGGGTGCTGGGTGCTCAGTGCTCGCGGTGCTGGTTGCTCAGTGCTCGGGGTGCTCGGTGCTCAGTACTCAGGGTGCTGGGTGCTCAGTGCTCGAGGTGCTCAGTACTCAGGTTGCTGTGTGTTGAGTGCTCAGGGTGCTGGGTGCTCAGTACTCAGGGTGCTCGGTGCTTAGTACTCATTGTGCTGGGTTCTCAGTACTCCGGGTGCTGGGTGCTCAGTGCTCGGGGTTCTCGGTGCTCAGTGCTCAAGGTGCTGGGTGCTCAGTACTCAGGGTGCTCATTGCTCAGGGTGCTGGGTGCTCAGTACTCAGGGTGCTCATTGCTCAGGGTGCTGGGTGCTCAGTACTCAGGGTGCTGGGTGCTCAGTGCTCAGGGTGCTCGGTGCTCAGTACGTTGGGTGCTCAGTACTCAGGGTGCTGGGTGCTCAGTGCTCAGGGTGCTGGGTGCTCAGTGCTCAGGGTGCTGGGTGCTCAGTGCTCAGGGTGCTGGGTGCTCAGTGCTCAGGGTGCTGGGTGCTCAGTGCTCAGGGTTCTGGGTGCTCAGTGCTCAGGGTGCTCGGTGCTTAGTGCTGAGGGTGCTGGGTGCTCCGTGCTCAGGGTGCTGGGTGCTCGGTGCTCGGGGTGCTGGTTGCTTAGTGCTCGGGGTGCCCGGTGCTCAGTACTCGGGGTGCACAGTGCTCAGTACTCAGGGTGCTGGGTGCTCAGTGCTCAGGGTGCTGGGTGCTCAATACTCAGGGTGCTGGTTGCTCAGTGCTAAGGGTGCTCGGTGCTCAGTACGTTGGGTGCTCAGTGCTCAGGGTGCTGGGTGCTCAGTGCTCAGGGTGCTGGGTGCTTAGTGCTCAGGGTGCTGGGTGCTCCGTGCTCAGGGTGCTGGGTGCTCGGTGCTCGGGGTGCTGGTTGCTTAGTGCTCGGGGTGCGAGGTGCTCAGTACTCGGGGTGCACAGTGCTCAGTACTCAGGGTGCTGGGTGCTCAGTGATCAGGGTGCTGGATGCTCAGTACTCAGGGTGCTGGGTGCTCGGTGCTCAGTACGCTGGGTGCTCAGTACTCAGGGTGCTGGGTGCTCAGTACTCAGGGTGCTCGGTGCTCAGTACTCAGGGTGTTGGGTGCTCAGTGCTCGGGGTGCTGGGTGCTCAGTACTCAGGGTGCTGTGTACTCAGTGCTCAGGGTGCTGTGTGCTCAGTGCTCGGGGTGCTCGGTGTTCAGTACGCTGGGTTCTCAGTACTCAGGGTGCTGGGTGCTCAGTACTCAGGGTGCTGGGTGCTTAGTACTCAGGGTGCTGGGTGCTCAGTGCTTGGGGTGCTGGGTGCTCAGTGCTCAGTACTCAGGGTGCTGGGTGCTCAGTGCTCAGGGTGCTGGGTGCTCAGTGCTCAGGGTGCTGGGTGCTCAGTGCTCAGGGTGCTCGGTGCTTAGTACTCATTGTGCTGGGTGCTCAGTACTCCGGGTGCTGGGTGCTCAGTGCTCGGGGTGCTGGGTACTCAGTGCTCGGGGTGCTCGGTGCTCAGTGCTCAAGGTGCTGGGTGCTCAGTACTCAGGGTGCTCATTGCTCAGGGTGCAGGGTGCTCAGTACTCAGGGTGCTGGGTGCTCAGTGCTCAGGGTGCTCGGTGCTCTGTACGTTGGGTGCTCAGTACTCAGGGTGCTGGGTGCTCAGTGCTCGGGGTGCTGGGTGCTCAGTACTCGGGTGCTGGGTGCTCAGTGCTTAGGGTGCTGGGTGCTCAGTGCTCGGGGTGCTGGGTGCGCAGTGCTCAGTACTCAGGGTGCTGGGTGCTCAGTGCTCGGGGTGCTGGGTGCTCAGTGCTCAGTACTCAGGGTGCTGGGTGCTCAGTGCTCAGGGTGCTGTGTGCTCAGTGCTCAGGGTGCTGGGTGCTCAGTGCTCAGGGTGCTGGGTACTCAGTGCTCAGGGTGCTGGGTGCTCAGTACTCAGGGTGCTGGGTGCTCAGTACTCAGGGTGCTGGGTGCTCAGTGCTCGGGGTGCTGGGTGCTCAGTGCTCGCGGTGCTGGGTGCTCAGTGCTCGGGGTGCTCGGTGCTCAGTACTCAGGGTGCTGGGTGCTCAGTGCTCGAGGTGCTCAGTACTCAGGTTGCTGTGTGTTGAGTGCTCAGGGTGCTGGGTGCTCAGTACTCAGGGTGCTCGGTGCTTAGTACTCATTGTGCTGGGTTCTCAGTACTCCGGGTGCTGGGTGCTCAGTGCTCGGGGTTCTCGGTGCTCAGTGCTCAAGGTGCTGGGTGCTCAGTACTCAGGGTGCACATTGCTCAGGGTGCTGGGTGCTCAGTGCTCAGGGTGCTCGGTGCTCAGTACGTTGGGTGCTCAGTACTCAGGGTGCTGGGTGCTCAGTGCTCAGGGTGCTGGGTGCTCAGTGCTCAGGGTGCTGGGTGCTCAGTGCTCAGGGTGCTGGGTGCTCAGTGCTCAGGGTGCTGGGTGCTCAGTGCTCAGTACTCAGGGTGCTGGGTGCTCGGTGCTCAGGGTGCTGGGTGCTCAGTACTCAGGGTGCTGGGTGCTCGGTGCTCAGTACGCTGGGTGCTCAGTACTCAGGGTGCTGGGTGCTCTGTGCTCAGGGTGCTGGGTGCTCAGTACTCAGGGTGCTGGGTGCTCGGTGCTCAGTACGCTGGGTGCTCAGTACTCCGGGTGCTGGGTGCTCAGTACTCAGGGTGCTAAGTGCTCAGTACTCGGGGTGCTGGGTGCTCAGTGCTCAGGGTGCTCAGTGTTCAGTGCTCGGGATGCTGGGTGCTCAGTACTCAGGGTGCTCGGTGCTCAGTACTCAGGGTGTTGGGTGCTCAGTGCTCGGGGTGCTGGGTGCTCAGTACTCAGGGTGCTGTGTACTCAGTGCTCAGGGTGCTGTGTGCTCAGTGCTCGGGGTGCTCGGTGTTCAGTACGCTGGGTTCTCAGTACTCAGGGTGCTGGGTGCTCAGTACTCAGGGTGCTGGGTGCTTAGTACTCAGGGTGCTGGGTGCTCAGTGCTTGGGGTGCTGGGTGCTCAGTGCTCAGTACTCAGGGTGCTGGGTGCTCAGTGCTCAGGGTGCTGGGTGCTCAGTGCTCAGGGTGCTGGGTGCTCAGTGCTCAGGGTGCTCGGTGCTTAGTACTCATTGTGCTGGGTGCTCAGTACTCCGGGTGCTGGGTGCTCAGTGCTCGGGGTGCTGGGTACTCAGTGCTCGGGGTGCTCGGTGCTCAGTGCTCAAGGTGCTGGGTGCTCAGTACTCAGGGTGCTCATTGCTCAGGGTGCAGGGTGCTCAGTACTCAGGGTGCTGGGTGCTCAGTGCTCAGGGTGCTCGGTGCTCTGTACGTTGGGTGCTCAGTACTCAGGGTGCTGGGTGCTCAGTGCTCGGGGTGCTGGGTGCTCAGTACTCGGGTGCTGGGTGCTCAGTGCTTAGGGTGCTGGGTGCTCAGTGCTCGGGGTGCTGGGTGCGCAGTGCTCAGTACTCAGGGTGCTGGGTGCTCAGTGCTCGGGGTGCTGGGTGCTCAGTGCTCAGTACTCAGGGTGCTGGGTGCTCAGTGCTCAGGGTGCTGTGTGCTCAGTGCTCAGGGTGCTGGGTGCTCAGTGCTCAGGGTGCTGGGTACTCAGTGCTCAGGGTGCTGGGTGCTCAGTACTCAGGGTGCTGGGTGCTCAGTACTCAGGGTGCTGGGTGCTCAGTGCTCGGGGTGCTGGGTGCTCAGTGCTCGCGGTGCTGGGTGCTCAGTGCTCGGGGTGCTCGGTGCTCAGTACTCAGGGTGCTGGGTGCTCAGTGCTCGAGGTGCTCAGTACTCAGGTTGCTGTGTGTTGAGTGCTCAGGGTGCTGGGTGCTCAGTACTCAGGGTGCTCGGTGCTTAGTACTCATTGTGCTGGGTTCTCAGTACTCCGGGTGCTGGGTGCTCAGTGCTCGGGGTTCTCGGTGCTCAGTGCTCAAGGTGCTGGGTGCTCAGTACTCAGGGTGCACATTGCTCAGGGTGCTGGGTGCTCAGTGCTCAGGGTGCTCGGTGCTCAGTACGTTGGGTGCTCAGTACTCAGGGTGCTGGGTGCTCAGTGCTCAGGGTGCTGGGTGCTCAGTGCTCAGGGTGCTGGGTGCTCAGTGCTCAGGGTGCTGGGTGCTCAGTGCTCAGGGTGCTGGGTGCTCAGTGCTCAGTACTCAGGGTGCTGGGTGCTCGGTGCTCAGGGTGCTGGGTGCTCAGTACTCAGGGTGCTGGGTGCTCGGTGCTCAGTACGCTGGGTGCTCAGTACTCAGGGTGCTGGGTGCTCTGTGCTCAGGGTGCTGGGTGCTCAGTACTCAGGGTGCTGGGTGCTCGGTGCTCAGTACGCTGGGTGCTCAGTACTCCGGGTGCTGGGTGCTCAGTACTCAGGGTGCTAAGTGCTCAGTACTCGGGGTGCTGGGTGCTCAGTGCTCAGGGTGCTCAGTGTTCAGTGCTCGGGATGCTGGGTGCTCAGTACTCAGGGTGCTGGGTGCTCAGTGCTCGGGGTGCTGGGTGCTCAGTGCTCAGGGTGCTGGGTGCTCAGTACTCGGGGTGCTGGCTGCTCAGTACTCAGGGTGCTGGGTGCTCAGTACTCAGGTTGCTGGGTGCACAGTACTCGGGTGCTGGGTGCTCAGTGCTTGGGGTGCTGGGTGCTCAGTGCTCGGGGTGCTGGATGCGCAGTGCTCAGTACTCAGGGTGCTGGGTGCTCAGTGCTCAGGGTGCTCGGTGCTCAGTACGTTGGGTGCTCAGTACTCAGGGTGCTGGGTGCTCAGTGCTCAGGGTGCTCGGTGCTCAGTACGTTGGGGGCTCAGTACTCAGGGTGCTGGGTGCTCAGTGCTCAGGGTGCTGGGTGCTCAGTGCTCAGGGTGCTGGGTGCTCAGTACTCGTGGTGCTGGGTGCTCAGTACTCAGGGTGCTGGGTGCTCAGTACTCAGGGTGCTGGGTGCTCAGTACTCGGGTGCTGGGTGCTCAGTGCTTAGGGTGCTGGGTGCTCAGTGCTCGGGGTGCTGGGTGCTTAGTACTCAGGGTGCTGGGTGCTCAGTGCTTGGGGTGCTGGGTGCTCAGTGCTCAGTACTCAGGGTGCTGGGTGCTCAGTGCTCAGGGTGCTGGGTGCTCAGTGCTCAGGGTGCTGGGTGCTCAGTGCTCAGGGTGCTCGGTGCTTAGTACTCATTGTGCTGGGTGCTCAGTACTCCGGGTGCTGGGTGCTCAGTGCTCGGGGTGCTGGGTACTCAGTGCTCGGGGTGCTCGGTGCTCAGTGCTCAAGGTGCTGGGTGCTCAGTACTCAGGGTGCTCATTGCTCAGGGTGCAGGGTGCTCAGTACTCAGGGTGCTGGGTGCTCAGTGCTCAGGGTGCTCGGTGCTCTGTACGTTGGGTGCTCAGTACTCAGGGTGCTGGGTGCTCAGTGCTCGGGGTGCTGGGTGCTCAGTACTCGGGTGCTGGGTGCTCAGTGCTTAGGGTGCTGGGTGCTCAGTGCTCGGGGTGCTGGGTGCGCAGTGCTCAGTACTCAGGGTGCTGGGTGCTCAGTGCTCGGGGTGCTGGGTGCTCAGTGCTCAGTACTCAGGGTGCTGGGTGCTCAGTGCTCAGGGTGCTGTGTGCTCAGTGCTCAGGGTGCTGGGTGCTCAGTGCTCAGGGTGCTGGGTACTCAGTGCTCAGGGTGCTGGGTGCTCAGTACTCAGGGTGCTGGGTGCTCAGTACTCAGGGTGCTGGGTGCTCAGTGCTCGGGGTGCTGGGTGCTCAGTGCTCGCGGTGCTGGGTGCTCAGTGCTCGGGGTGCTCGGTGCTCAGTACTCAGGGTGCTGGGTGCTCAGTGCTCGAGGTGCTCAGTACTCAGGTTGCTGTGTGTTGAGTGCTCAGGGTGCTGGGTGCTCAGTACTCAGGGTGCTCGGTGCTTAGTACTCATTGTGCTGGGTTCTCAGTACTCCGGGTGCTGGGTGCTCAGTGCTCGGGGTTCTCGGTGCTCAGTGCTCAAGGTGCTGGGTGCTCAGTACTCAGGGTGCACATTGCTCAGGGTGCTGGGTGCTCAGTGCTCAGGGTGCTCGGTGCTCAGTACGTTGGGTGCTCAGTACTCAGGGTGCTGGGTGCTCAGTGCTCAGGGTGCTGGGTGCTCAGTGCTCAGGGTGCTGGGTGCTCAGTGCTCAGGGTGCTGGGTGCTCAGTGCTCAGGGTGCTGGGTGCTCAGTGCTCAGTACTCAGGGTGCTGGGTGCTCGGTGCTCAGGGTGCTGGGTGCTCAGTACTCAGGGTGCTGGGTGCTCGGTGCTCAGTACGCTGGGTGCTCAGTACTCAGGGTGCTGGGTGCTCTGTGCTCAGGGTGCTGGGTGCTCAGTACTCAGGGTGCTGGGTGCTCGGTGCTCAGTACGCTGGGTGCTCAGTACTCCGGGTGCTGGGTGCTCAGTACTCAGGGTGCTAAGTGCTCAGTACTCGGGGTGCTGGGTGCTCAGTGCTCAGGGTGCTCAGTGTTCAGTGCTCGGGATGCTGGGTGCTCAGTACTCAGGGTGCTGGGTGCTCAGTGCTCGGGGTGCTGGGTGCTCAGTGCTCAGGGTGCTGGGTGCTCAGTACTCGGGGTGCTGGCTGCTCAGTACTCAGGGTGCTGGGTGCTCAGTACTCAGGTTGCTGGGTGCACAGTACTCGGGTGCTGGGTGCTCAGTGCTTGGGGTGCTGGGTGCTCAGTGCTCGGGGTGCTGGATGCGCAGTGCTCAGTACTCAGGGTGCTGGGTGCTCAGTGCTCAGGGTGCTCGGTGCTCAGTACGTTGGGTGCTCAGTACTCAGGGTGCTGGGTGCTCAGTGCTCAGGGTGCTCGGTGCTCAGTACGTTGGGGGCTCAGTACTCAGGGTGCTGGGTGCTCAGTGCTCAGGGTGCTGGGTGCTCAGTGCTCAGGGTGCTGGGTGCTCAGTACTCGTGGTGCTGGGTGCTCAGTACTCAGGGTGCTGGGTGCTCAGTACTCAGGGTGCTGGGTGCTCAGTACTCGGGTGCTGGGTGCTCAGTGCTTAGGGTGCTGGGTGCTCAGTGCTCGGGGTGCTGGGTGCGCAGTGCTCAGTACTCAGGGTGCTGGGTGCTCAGTGCTCGGGGTGCTGGGTGCTCAGTGCTCAGTACTCAGGGTGCTGGGTGCTCAGTGCTCAGGGTGCTGTGTGCTCAGTGCTCAGGGTGCTGGGTGCTCAGTGCTCAGGGTGCTGGGTACTCAGTGCTCAGGGTGCTGGGTGCTCAGTACTCAGGGTGCTGGGTGCTCAGTACTCAGGGTGTTGGGTGCTCAGTGCTCGGGGTGCTGGGTGCTCAGTGCTCGCGGTGCTGGGTGCTCAGTGCTCGGGGTGCTCGGTGCTCAGTACTCAGGGTGCTGGGTGCTCAGTGCTCGAGGTGCTCAGTACTCAGGTTGCTGTGTGTTGAGTGCTCAGGTTGCTGGGTGCTCAGTACTCAGGGTGCTCGGTGCTTAGTACTCATTGTGCTGGGTTCTCAGTACTCCGGGTGCTGGGTGCTCAGTGCTCGGGGTTCTCGGTGCTCAGTGCTCAAGGTGCTGGGTGCTCAGTACTCAGGGTGCTCATTGCTCAGGGTGCTGGGTGCTCAGTACTCAGGGTGCTGGGTGCTCAGTGCTCAGGGTGCTCGGTGCTCAGTACGTTGGGTGCTCAGTACTCAGGGTGCTGGGTGCTCAGTGCTCAGGGTGCTGGGTGCTCAGTGCTCAGGGTGCTGGGTGCTCAGTGCTCAGGGTGCTGGGTGCTCAGTGCTCAGGGTGCTGGGTGCTCAGTGCTCAGGGTGCTGGGTGCTCAGTGCTCAGGGTGCTCGGTGCTTAGTGCTCAGGGTGCTGGGTGCTCCGTGCTCAGGGTGCTGGGTGCTCGGTGCTCGGGGTGCTGGTTGCTTAGTGCTCGGGGTGCCCGGTGCTCAGTACTCGGGGTGCACAGTGCTCAGTACTCAGGGTGCTGGGTGCTCAGTGCTCAGGGTGCTGGGTGCTCAATACTCAGGGTGCTGGTTGCTCAGTGCTAAGGGTGCTCGGTGCTCAGTACGTTGGGTGCTCAGTACTCAGGGTGCTGGGTGCTCAGTGCTCAGGGTGCTGGGTGCTCAGTGCTCAGGGTGCTGGGTGCTCAGTGCTCAGGGTGCTGGGTGCTTAGTGCTCAGGGTGCTGGGTGCTCCGTGCTCAGGGTGCTGGGTGCTCGGTGCTCGGGGTGCTGGTTGCTTAGTGCTCGGGGTGCGAGGTGCTCAGTACTCGGGGTGCACAGTGCTCAGTACTCAGGGTGCTGGGTGCTCAGTGATCAGGGTGCTGGATGCTCAGTACTCAGGGTGCTGGGTGCTCGGTGCTCAGTACGCTGGGTGCTCAGTACTCAGGGTGCTGGGTGCTCAGTACTCAGGGTGCTCGGTGCTCAGTACTCAGGGTGTTGGGTGCTCAGTGCTCGGGGTGCTGGGTGCTCAGTACTCAGGGTGCTGTGTACTCAGTGCTCAGGGTGCTGTGTGCTCAGTGCTCGGGGTGCTCGGTGTTCAGTACGCTGGGTGCTCAGTACTCAGGGTGCTGGGTGCTCAGTACTCAGGGTGCTGGGTGCTTAGTACTCAGGGTGCTGGGTGCTCAGTGCTCGGGGTGCTGGGTGCTCAGTGCTCAGTACTCAGGGTGCTGGGTGCTCAGTGCTCAGGGTGCTGGGTGCTCAGTGCTCAGGGTGCTGGGTGCTCAGTGCTCAGGGTGCTCGGTGCTTAGTACTCATTGTGCTGGGTGCTCAGTACTCCGGGTGCTGGGTGCTCAGTGCTCGGGGTGCTGGGTACTCAGTGCTCGGGGTGCTCGGTGCTCAGTGCTCAAGGTGCTGGGTGCTCAGTACTCAGGGTGCTCATTGCTCAGGGTGCAGGGTGCTCAGTACTCAGGGTGCTGGGTGCTCAGTGCTCAGGGTGCTCGGTGCTCTGTACGTTGGGTGCTCAGTACTCAGGGTGCTGGGTGCTCAGTGCTCGGGGTGCTGGGTGCTCAGTACTCGGGTGCTGGGTGCTCAGTGCTTAGGGTGCTGGGTGCTCAGTGCTCGGGGTGCTGGGTGCGCAGTGCTCAGTACTCAGGGTGCTGGGTGCTCAGTGCTCTGGGTGCTGGGTGTTCAGTGCTCAGTACTCAGGGTGCTGGGTGCTCAGTGCTCAGGGTGCTGTGTGCTCAGTGCTCAGGGTGCTGGGTGCTCAGTGCTCAGGGTGCTGGGTACTCAGTGCTCAGGGTGCTGGGTGCTCAGTACTCAGGGTGCTGGGTGCTCAGTACTCAGGGTGCTGGGTGCTCAGTGCTCGGGGTGCTGGGTGCTCAGTGCTCGCGGTGCTGGGTGCTCAGTGCTCGGGGTGCTCGGTGCTCAGTACTCAGGGTGCTGGGTGCTCAGTGCTCGAGGTGCTCAGTACTCAGGTTGCTGTGTGTTGAGTGCTCAGGGTGCTGGGTGCTCAGTACTCAGGGTGCTCGGTGCTTAGTACTCATTGTGCTGGGTTCTCAGTACTCCGGGTGCTGGGTGCTCAGTGCTCGGGGTTCTCGGTGCTCAGTGCTCAAGGTGCTGGGTGCTCAGTACTCAGGGTGCTCATTGCTCAGAGTGCTGGGTGCTCAGTGCTCAGGGTGCTCGGTGCTCAGTACGTTGGGTGCTCAGTACTCAGGGTGCTGGGTGCTCAGTGCTCAGGGTGCTGGGTGCTCAGTGCTCAGGGTGCTGGGTGCTCAGTGCTCAGGGTGCTGGGTGCTCAGTGCTCAGGGTGCTGGGTGCTCAGTGCTCAGTACTCAGGGTGCTGGGTGCTCGGTGCTCAGGGTGCTGGGTGCTCAGTACTCACGGTGCTGGGTGCTTGGTGCTCAGTACGCTGGGTGCTCAGTACTCAGGGTGCTGGGTGCTCTGTGCTCAGGGTGCTGGGTGCTCAGTACTCAGGGTGCTGGGTGCTCGGTGCTCAGTACGCTGGGTGCTCAGTACTCCGGGTGCTGGGTGCTCAGTACTCAGGGTGCTCAGTGCTCAGTACTCGGGGTGCTGGGTGCTCAGTGCTCAGGGTGCTCAGTGCTCAGTGCTCGGGATGCTGGGTGCTCAGTACTCAGGGTGCTGGGTGCTCAGTGCTCGGGGTGCTGGGTGCTCAGTGCTCAGGGTGCTGGGTGCTCAGTACTCGGGGTGCTGGGTGCTCAGTACTCAGGGTGCTGGGTGCTCAGTACTCAGGTTGCTGGGTGCACAGTACTCGGGTGCTGGGTGCTCAGTGATTGGGGTGCTGGGTGCTCAGTGCTCGGGGTGCTGGATGCGCAGTGCTCAGTACTCAGGGTGCTGGGTGCTCAGTGCTCAGGGTGCTCGGTGCTCAGTACGTTGGGTGCTCAGTACTCAGGGTGCTGCGTGCTCAGTGCTCAGGGTGCTCGGTGCTCAGTACGTTGGGGGCTCAGTACTCAGGGTGCTGGGTGCTCAGTGCTCAGGGTGCTGGGTGCTCAGTGCTCAGGGTGCTGGGTGCTCAGTACTCGTGGTGCTGGGTCCTCAGTACTCAGGGTGCTGGGTGCTCAGTACTCAGGGTGCTGGGTGCTCAGTACACGGGTGCTGGGTGCTCAGTGCTTAGGGTGCTGGGTGCTCAGTGCTCGGGGTGCTGGGTGCGCAGTGCTCAGTACTCAGGGTGCTGGGTGCTCAGTGCTCGGGGTGCTGGGTGCTCAGTGCTCAGTACTCAGGGTGCTGGGTGCTCAGTGCTCAGGGTGCTGTGTGCTCAGTGCTCAGGGTGCTGGGTGCTCAGTGCTCAAGGTGCTGGGTACTCAGTGCTCAGGATGCTGGGTGCTCAGTACTCAGGGTGCTGGCTGCTCAGTACTCGGGGTGCTGGGTGCTCAGTGCTCGGGGTGCTGGGTGCTCAGTGCTCGCGGTGCTGGGTGCTCAGTGCTCGGGGTGCTCGGTGCTCAGTACTCAGGGTGCTGGGTGCTCAGTGCTCGAGGTGCTCAGTACTCAGGTTGCTGTGTGTTGAGTGCTCAGGGTGCTGGGTGCTCAGTACTCAGGGTGCTCGGTGCTTAGTACTCATTGTGCTGGGTTCGCAGTACTCCGGGTGCTGGGTGCTCAGTGCTCGGGGTTCTCGGTGCTCAGTGCTCAAGGTGCTGGGTGCTCAGTACTCAGGGTGCTCATTGCTCAGGGTGCTGGGTGCTCAGTACTCAGGGTGCTGGGTGCTCAGTGCTCAGGGTGCTCGGTGCTCAGTACGTTCGGTGCTCAGTACTCAGGGTGCTGGGTGCTCAGAGCTCAGGGTGCTGGGTGCTCAGTGCTCAGGGTGCTGGGTGCTCAGTGCTCAGGGTGCTGGGTGCTCAGTGCTCAGGGTGCTGGGTGCTCAGTGCTCAGGGTGCTGGGTGCTCAGTGCTCAGGGTGCTCGGTGCTTAGTGCTCAGGGTGCTGGGTGCTCCGTGCTCAGGGTGCTGGGTGCTCGGTGCTCGGGGTGCTGGTTGCTTAGTGCTCGGGGTGCCCGGTGCTCAGTACTCGGGGTGCACAGTGCTCAGTACTCAGGGTGCTGGGTGCTCAGTGCTCAGGGTGCTGGGTGCTCAATACTCAGGGTGCTGGTTGCTCAGTGCTAGGGGGGCTCGGTGCTCAGTACGTTGGGTGCTCAGTACTCAGGGTGCTGGGTGCTCAGTGCTCAGGGTGCTGGGTGCTCAGTGCTCAGGGTGCTGGGTGCTCAGTGCTCAGGGTGCTGGGTGCTTAGTGCTCAGTGTGCTGGGTGCTCCGTGCTCAGGGTGCTGGGTGCTCGGTGCTCGGGGTGCTGGTTGCTTAGTGCTCGGGGTGCGAGGTGCTCAGTACTCGGGGTGCACAGTGCTCAGTACTCAGGGTGCTCGGTGCTCAGTACTCAGGCTGTTGGGTGCTCAGTGCTCGGGGTGCTGGGTGCTCAGTACTCAGGGTGCTGTGTGCTCAGTGCTCAGGGTGCTGTGTGCTCAGTGCTCGGGGTGCTCGGTGTTCAGTACGCTGGGTGCTCAGTACTCAGGGTGCTGGGTGCTCAGTACTCAGGGTGCTTGGTGCTTAGTACTCAGGGTGCTGGGTGCTCAGTGCTCGGGGTGCTGGGTGCTCAGTGCTCAGTACTCAGGGTGCTGTGTGCTCAGTGCTCAGGGTGCTGGGTGCTCAGTGCTCAGGGTGCTGGGTGCTCAGTGCTCAGGGTGCTCGGTGCTTAGTACTCATTGTGCTGGGTGCTCAGTACTCCGGGTGCTGGGTGCTCAGTGCTCGGGGTGCTGGGTACTCAGTGCTCGGGGTGCTCGGTGCTCAGTGCTCAAGGTGCTGGGTGCTCAGTACTCAGGGTGCTCATTGCTCAGGGTGCTGGGTGCTCAGTACTCAGGGTGCTGGGTGCTCAGTGCTCAGGGTGCTCGGTGCTCAGTACGTTGGGTGCTCAGTACTCAGGGTGCTGGGTGCTCAGTGCTCAGGGTGCTGGGTGCTCAGTGCTCAGGGTGCTGGGTGCTCAGTGCTCAGGGTGCTGGGTGCTCAGTGCTCAGGGTGCTGGGTGCTCAGTGCTCAGTACTCAGGGTGCTGGGTGCTCGGTGCTCAGGGTGCTGGGTGCTCAGTACTCACGGTGCTGGGTGCTTGGTGCTCAGTACGCTGGGTGCTCAGTACTCAGGGTGCTGGGTGCTCTGTGCTCAGGGTGCTAGGTGCTCAGTACTCAGGGTGCTGGGTGCTCGGTGCTCAGTACGCTGGGTGCTCAGTACTCCGGGTGCTGGGTGCTCAGTACTCAGGGTGCTCAGTGCTCAGTACTCGGGGTGCTGGGTGCTCAGTGCTCAGGGTGCTCAGTGCTCAGTGCTCGGGATGCTGGGTGCTCAGTACTCAGGGTGCTGGGTGCTCAGTGCTCGGGGTGCTGGGTGCTCAGTGCTCAGGGTGCTGGGTGCTCAGTACTCGGGGTGCTGGGTGCTCAGTACTCAGGGTGCTGGGTGCTCAGTACTCAGGTTGCTGGGTGCACAGTACTCGGGTGCTGGGTGCTCAGTGATTGGGGTGCTGGGTGCTCAGTGCTCGGGGTGCTGGATGCGCAGTGCTCAGTACTCAGGGTGCTGGGTGCTCAGTGCTCAGGGTGCTCGGTGCTCAGTACGTTGGGTGCTCAGTACTCAGGGTGCTGCGTGCTCAGTGCTCAGGGTGCTCGGTGCTCAGTACGTTGGGGGCTCAGTACTCAGGGTGCTGGGTGCTCAGTGCTCAGGGTGCTGGGTGCTCAGTGCTCAGGGTGCTGGGTGCTCAGTACTCGTGGTGCTGGGTCCTCAGTACTCAGGGTGCTGGGTGCTCAGTACTCAGGGTGCTGGGTGCTCAGTACACGGGTGCTGGGTGCTCAGTGCTTAGGGTGCTGGGTGCTCAGTGCTCGGGGTGCTGGGTGCGCAGTGCTCAGTACTCAGGGTGCTGGGTGCTCAGTGCTCGGGGTGCTGGGTGCTCAGTGCTCAGTACTCAGGGTGCTGGGTGCTCAGTGCTCAGGGTGCTGTGTGCTCAGTGCTCAGGGTGCTGGGTGCTCAGTGCTCAAGGTGCTGGGTACTCAGTGCTCAGGATGCTGGGTGCTCAGTACTCAGGGTGCTGGCTGCTCAGTACTCGGGGTGCTGGGTGCTCAGTGCTCGGGGTGCTGGGTGCTCAGTGCTCGCGGTGCTGGGTGCTCAGTGCTCGGGGTGCTCGGTGCTCAGTACTCAGGGTGCTGGGTGCTCAGTGCTCGAGGTGCTCAGTACTCAGGTTGCTGTGTGTTGAGTGCTCAGGGTGCTGGGTGCTCAGTACTCAGGGTGCTCGGTGCTTAGTACTCATTGTGCTGGGTTCGCAGTACTCCGGGTGCTGGGTGCTCAGTGCTCGGGGTTCTCGGTGCTCAGTGCTCAAGGTGCTGGGTGCTCAGTACTCAGGGTGCTCATTGCTCAGGGTGCTGGGTGCTCAGTACTCAGGGTGCTGGGTGCTCAGTGCTCAGGGTGCTCGGTGCTCAGTACGTTCGGTGCTCAGTACTCAGGGTGCTGGGTGCTCAGAGCTCAGGGTGCTGGGTGCTCAGTGCTCAGGGTGCTGGGTGCTCAGTGCTCAGGGTGCTGGGTGCTCAGTGCTCAGGGTGCTGGGTGCTCAGTGCTCAGGGTGCTGGGTGCTCAGTGCTCAGGGTGCTCGGTGCTTAGTGCTCAGGGTGCTGGGTGCTCCGTGCTCAGGGTGCTGGGTGCTCGGTGCTCGGGGTGCTGGTTGCTTAGTGCTCGGGGTGCCCGGTGCTCAGTACTCGGGGTGCACAGTGCTCAGTACTCAGGGTGCTGGGTGCTCAGTGCTCAGGGTGCTGGGTGCTCAATACTCAGGGTGCTGGTTGCTCAGTGCTAGGGGGGCTCGGTGCTCAGTACGTTGGGTGCTCAGTACTCAGGGTGCTGGGTGCTCAGTGCTCAGGGTGCTGGGTGCTCAGTGCTCAGGGTGCTGGGTGCTCAGTGCTCAGGGTGCTGGGTGCTTAGTGCTCAGTGTGCTGGGTGCTCCGTGCTCAGGGTGCTGGGTGCTCGGTGCTCGGGGTGCTGGTTGCTTAGTGCTCGGGGTGCGAGGTGCTCAGTACTCGGGGTGCACAGTGCTCAGTACTCAGGGTGCTCGGTGCTCAGTACTCAGGCTGTTGGGTGCTCAGTGCTCGGGGTGCTGGGTGCTCAGTACTCAGGGTGCTGTGTGCTCAGTGCTCAGGGTGCTGTGTGCTCAGTGCTCGGGGTGCTCGGTGTTCAGTACGCTGGGTGCTCAGTACTCAGGGTGCTGGGTGCTCAGTACTCAGGGTGCTTGGTGCTTAGTACTCAGGGTGCTGGGTGCTCAGTGCTCGGGGTGCTGGGTGCTCAGTGCTCAGTACTCAGGGTGCTGTGTGCTCAGTGCTCAGGGTGCTGGGTGCTCAGTGCTCAGGGTGCTGGGTGCTCAGTGCTCAGGGTGCTCGGTGCTTAGTACTCATTGTGCTGGGTGCTCAGTACTCCGGGTGCTGGGTGCTCAGTGCTCGGGGTGCTGGGTACTCAGTGCTCGGGGTGCTCGGTGCTCAGTGCTCAAGGTGCTGGGTGCTCAGTACTCAGGGTGCTCATTGCTCAGGGTGCTGGGTGCTCAGTACTCAGGGTGCTGGGTGCTCAGTGCTCAGGGTGCTCGGTGCTCTGTACGTTGGGTGCTCAGTACTCAGGGTGCTGGGTGCTCAGTGCTCGGGGTGCTGGGTGCTCAGTGCTCAGGGTGCTGGGTGCTCAGTGCTCAGGGTGCTGGGTGCTCAGTGATCAGGGTGCTGGGTGCTCAGTGCTCAGGGTACTTGGTGCTCAGTGCTCAGGGTGCTGGGTGCTCAGTGCTCAGGGTGCTGGGTGCTCAGTACTCGGGGTGCTCAGTGCTCAGTACTCAGGGTGCTGGGTGCTCAGTGCTCAGTACTCAGGGTGCTGGGTGCTCGGTGCTCAGTACGCTGGGTGCTCAGTACTCAGGGTGCTGGGTGCTGAGTACTCAGCGTGCTCAGTGCTCAGTACTCGGGGTGCTGGGTGCTCAGTACTCAGGGTGCTCAGTGCTCAGTGCTCGGGGTGCTGGGTGCTCTGTGCTCGGGGCGCTGGGTGCTCAGTGCTCGGGGTGCTGGGTGCTCAGTACTCGGCGTGCTGGGTGCTCAGTGCTCAGGGTGCTCAGTGCTCAGTACTTAGTGCTCAGGGTGCTCAGTGCTCAGGGTGCTGGGTGTTCAGTACTCAGGGTGCTGGGTGCTCAGTGCTCAGGGTGCTGGGTGCTCAGTGCTCAGGGTGCTCAGTGCTCAGTACTTAGTGCTCAGGGTGCTCAGTGCTCAGGGTGCTGGGTGTTCAGTACTGAGTGTGCTGGGTGCTCAGTGCTCAGGGTGCTGGGTGCTCAGTGCTCGAGGTGCTCAGTACTCAGGGTGCTGTGTGTTCAGTGCTCAGGGTGCTGGGTGCTCAGTACTCAGGGTGCTCGGTGCTTAGTACACATTGTGCTGGGTGCTCAGTACTCCGGGTGCTGGGTGCTCAGTGCTCGGTGTGCTCGGTGCTCAGTGCTCAAGGTGCTGGGTGCTCAGTACTCAGGGTGCTCATTGCACAGGGTGCTGGGTGTTCAGTACTCAGGGTGCTGGGTGCTCAGTGCTCAGGGTGCTCGGTGCTCAGTACGTTGGGTGCTCAGTACTCAGGGTGTTGTGTGCTCAGTGCTCAGGGTGCTGGGTGTTCAGTTCTCAGGGTGCTGGGTGCTCAGTGCTCAGGGTGCTGGGTGCTCAGTGCTCGAGGTGCTCAGTACTCAGGGTGCTGTGTGTTCAGTGCTCAGGGTGCTGGGTGCTCAGTACTCAGGGTGCTCGGTGCTTAGTACACATTGTGCTGGGTGCTCAGTACTCCGGGTGCTGGGTGCTCAGTGCTCGGTGTGCTAGGTGCTCAGTGCTCAAGGTGCTGGGTGCTCAGTACTCAGGGTGCTCATTGCTCAGGGTGCTGGGTGCTCAGTACTCAGGGTGCTGGGTGCTCAGTGCTCAGGGTGCTCGGTGCTCAGTACGCTGGGTGCTCAGTACTCAGGGTGCTGGGTGCTCAGTGCTCAGGGTGCTGGGTGCTCAGTGCTCAGGGTGCTGGGTGCTCAGTGCTCATGGTGCTGGGTGCTCAGTGCTCAGGGTGCTGGGTGCTCAGTGCTCAGTACTCAGGGTGCTGGGTGCTCAGTGCTCAGGGTGCTGGGTGCTCAGTACTCAGGGTGCTGGGTGCTCGGTGCTCAGTACGCTGGGTGCTCAGTACTCAGGGTGCTGGGTGCTCTGTGCTCAGGGTGCTGGGTGCTCAGTACTCAGGGTGCTGGGTGCTCGGTGCTCAGTACGCTGGGTGCTCAGTACTCCGGGTGCTGGGTGCTCAGTACTCAGGGTGCTCAGTGCTCAGTACTCGGGGTGCTGGGTGCTCAGTGCTCAGGGTGCTCAGTGCTCAGTGCTCGGGGTGCTGGGTGCTCTGTGCTCGGGGCGCTGGGTGCTCAGTGCTCGGGGTGCTGGGTGCTCAGTACTCGGGGTGCTGGGTGCTCAGTGCTCAGGGTGCTGGGTGCTCAGTACTCAGGGTGCTGGGTGCTCGGTGCTCAGTACGCTGGGTGCTCAGTACTCAGGGTGCTGGGTGCTCTGTGCTCAGGGTGCTGGGTGCTCAGTACTCAGGGTGCTGGGTGCTCGGTGCTCAGTACGCTGGGTGCTCAGTACTCCGGGTGCTGGGTGCTCAGTACTCAGGGTGCTCAGTGCTCAGTACTCGGGGTGCTGGGTGCTCAGTGCTCAGGGTGCTCAGTGCTCAGTGCTCGGGGTGCTGGGTGCTCTGTGCTCGGGGCGCTGGGTGCTCAGTGCTCGGGGTGCTGGGTGCTCAGTACTCGGGGTGCTGGGTGCTCAGTGCTCAGGGTGCTCAGTGCTCAGGGTGCTGGGTGTTCAGTACTCAGGGTCCTGGGTGCTCAGTGCTCAGGGTGCTGGGTGCTCAGTGCTCGGGGCGCTGGGTGCTCAGTGCTCGGGGTGCTCGGAGCTCAGTTCTCAGGGTGCTGGGTGCTCAGTGCTCGGGGTGATCGGTGCTCAGTACTCAGGGTGCTGGGTGCTCAGTGCTCGGGGTGCTCGGTGCTCAGTACGTTGGGTGCTCACTACTCAGGGTACTGGGTGCTCAGTGCTCAGGGTGCTGGGTGCTTAGTGCTCAGGGTGCTGGGTGCTCAGTACTCAGGGTGCTGGGTGCTCAGTGCTCGGGGTGCTGGGTGCTCAGTGCTCAGGGTGCTGGGTGCTCAGTACTCGGGGTGCTGGGTGCTCAGTACTCAGGGTGCTGGGTGCTCAGTACTCAGGGTGCTGGGTGCTCAGTACTCGGGTGCTGGGTGCTCAGTGCTTGGGGTGCTGGGTTTCTCAGTGCTCGGGGTGCTGGATGCGCAGTGCTCAGTACTCAGGGTGCTGGGTGCTCAGTGCTCGGGGTGCTGGGTGCTCAGTGCTCAGTAATCAGGGTGCTGGGTGCTCAGTGCTCAGGGTGCTGTGTGCTCAGTGCTCAGGGTGCTGGGTGCTCAGTGCTCAGTGTGCTGGGTACTCAGTGCTCAGGGTGCTTGGTGCTCAGTACACAGGGTGCTGGGTGCTCAGTACTCAGGGTGCTGGGTGCTCAGTGCTCGGGGTGCTGGGCGCTCAGTGCTCGCGGTGGTGGGTGCTCAGTGCTCGGGGTGCTCGGTGCTCAGTACTCAGGGTGCTGGGTGCTCAGTGCTCGAGGTGCTCAGTACTCAGGGTGCTGTGTGTTCAGTGCTCAGGGTGCTGGGTGCTCAGTACTCAGGGTGCTCGGTGCTTAGTACTCATTGTGCTGGGTGCTCAGTACTCCGGGTGCTGGGTGCTCAGTGCTCGGGGTGCTCGGTGCTCAGTGCTCAAGGTGCTGGCTGCTCAGTACTCAGGGTGCTCATTGCTCAGGGTGCTGGGTGCTCAGTACTCAGGGTGCTGGGTGCTCAGTGCTCAGGGTGCTCGGTGCTCAGTTCGTTGGGTGCTCAGTACTCAGGGTGCTGGGTGCTCAGTGCTCAGGGTGCTGGGTGCTCAGTGCTCAGGGTGCTGGGTGCTCAGTGCTCAGGGTGCTGGGTGCTCAGTGCTCAGGGTGCTGGGTGCTCAGTGCTCAGGGTGCTGGGTGCTTAGTGCTCAGGGTGCTGGGTGCTCAGTGCTCAGGGTGCTGGGTGCTCAGTACTCGGGGTGCTGGGTGCTCAGTACTCAGGGTGCTGGGTGCTCAGTACTCAGGGTGCTGGGTGCTCAGTACGCGGGTGCTGGGTGCTCAGTGCTCAGGGTGCTGGGTGCGCAGTGCTCAGTACTCAGGGTGCTGGGTGCTCAGTGCTTGGGGTGCTGGGTGCTCAGTGCTCAGTACTCAGGGTGCTGGGTGCTCAGTGCTCAGGGTGCTGTGTGCTCAGTGCTAAGGGTGCTGGGTGCTCAGTGCTCAGGGTGCTGGGTACTCAGTGCTCAGGGTGCTGGGTGCTCAGTGCTCAGGGTGCTGGGTGCTCAGTACTCAGGGTGCTGTGTGCTCAGTGCTCGGGGTGCTGGGTGCTCAGTGCTCACGGTGCTGGGTGCTCAGTGCTCGGGGTGCTCGGTGCTCAGTACTCAGGGTGCTGGGTGCTCAGTGCTCGAGGTGCTCAGTACTCAGGGTGCTGTGTGTTCAGTGCTCAGGGTCCTGGGTGCTCAGTACTCAGGGTGCTCGGTGCTTAGTACTCATTGTGCTGGGTGGTCAGTACTCCGGGTGCTGGGTGCTCAGTGCTCGGGGTGCTCGGTGCTCAGTGCTCAAGGTGCTGGGTGCTCAGTACTCAGGGTGCTCATTGCTCAGGGTGCTGGGTGCTCAGTACTCAGGGTGCTGGGTGCTCAGTGCTCAGGGTGCTCGGTGCTCAGTTCAATGGGTGCTCAGTACTCAGGGTGCTGGGTGCTCAGTGCTCAGGGTGCTGGGTGCTCAGTGCTCACGGTGCTGGGTGCTCAGTGCTCAGGGTGCCGGGTGCTCAGTGCTCAGGGTGCTGGGTGCTCAGTGCTCAGGGTGCTGGGTGCTCAGTGCTCAGGGTGCTGGGTGCTTAGTCCTCAGGGTGCTGGGTGCTCAGTGCTCAGGGTGCTGGGTGCTCGGTGCTCGGGGTGCTGGGTGCTTAGTGCTCGGACTGCCCGGTGCTCAGTACTCGGGGTGCTCAGTGCTCAGTACTCAGGGTGCTGGGTGCTCAGTGCTCAGGTTCCAGGGTGCTCAGAACTCAGGTTGCTGGGTGCTCAGTGCTCAGGGTGCTCGGTGCTCAGTACGTTGGGTGCTCAGTACTCAGGGTGCTGGGTGCTCAGTGCTCAGGGTGCTGGGTGCTCAGTGCTCAGGGTGCTGGGTGCTCAGTGCTCAGGGTGCTGGGTGCTCAGTGCTCAGGGTGCTGGGTGCTCATTGCTCAGGGTGCTGGGTGCTCGGTGCTCGGGGTTCTGGGTGCTCAGTACTCGGGGTGCTCAGTGCTCAGTACTCAGGGTGCTGGGTGCTCAGTGCTCAGGGTGCTGGGTGCTCAGTACTCAGGGTGCTGGGTGCTCGGTGCTCAGTACGCTGGGTGCTCAGTACTCAGGGTGCTGGATGCTCAGTACTCAGCGTGCTCAGTGCACAGTACTCGGGGTGCTGGGTGCTCAGTGCTCAGTGCTCGGGGTGCTGGGTGCTCTGTGCTCGGGGCGCTGGGTGCTCTGTGCTCGGGGTGCTGGGTGCTCAGTACTCGGGGTGCTGGGTGCTCAGTGCTCAGGGTGCTCAGTGCTCAGTACTTAGTGCTCAGGGTGCTCAGTGCTCAGGTTGCTGGGTGTTCAGTACTCAGGGTGCTGGGTGCTCAGTGCTCAGGGTGCTGGGTGCTCAGTGCTCGGGGCGCTGGGTGCTCAGTGCTCGGGGTGCTCGGAGCTCAGTACTCAGGGTGCTGGGTGCTCAGTGCTCGGGTTGATCGGTGCTCAGTACTCAGAGTGCTGGGTGCTCAGTGCTCGGGGTGCTCGGTGCTCAGTACGTTGGGTGCTCACTACTCAGGGTGCTGGGTGCTCAGTGCTCAGGGTGCTGGGTGCTCAGTGCTCAGGGTGCTGGGTGCTCAGTACTCAGGGAGCTGGGTGCTCAGTGCTCGGGGTGCTGGGTGCTCAGTGCTCAGGGTGCTGGGTGCTCAGTACTCAGGGTGCTGGGTGCTCAGTACTCGGGGTGCTGGGTGCTCAGTACTCAGGGTGCTGGGTGCTCAGTACTCAGGGTGCTGGGTGCTCAGTACTCGGGTGCTGGGTGCTCAGTGCGTGGGGTGGTGGGTGCTCAGTGCTCGGGGTGCTGGGTGCGCAGTGCTCAGTATTCAGGGTGCTGGGTGCTCAGTGCTCGGTGTGCTGGGTGCTCAGTGCTCAGTACTCAGGGTGCTGTGTGCTCAGTGCTCAGGGTGCTGTGTGCTCAGTGCTCAGGGTGCTGGGTGCTCAGTGCTCAGGGTGCTGGGTACTCAGTCCTCAGGGTGCTGGGTGCTCAGTACTCAGGGTGCTGGGTGCTCAGTACTCAGGGTGCTGGGTGCTCAGTGCTCAGGGTGCTGGGTGCGCAGTGCTCGCGGTGCTGGGTGCTCAGTGCTCGGGGTGCTTGGTGCTCAATACTCAGGGTGCTGTGTGTTCAGTGCTCAGGGTGCTGGGTGGTCTGTACTCAGGGTGCTCGGTGCTTAGTACTCATTGTGCTGGGTGCTCAGTAATCCGGGTGCAGGGTGCTCAGTGCTCGGTGTGGTCGTTGCTCAGTGCTCAAGGTGCTGGGTGCTCAGTACTCAGGGTGCTCATTGCTCAGGCTGCTGGGTGCTCAGTACTCAGGGTGCTGGGTGCTCAGTGCTCAGGGTGCTCGGTGCTCAGTACGTTGGGTGCTCAGTACTCAGGGTGCTGGGTGCACAGTGCTCAGGGTGCTGGGTGCTCGGTGCTCAGTACGCTGGGTGCTCAGTACTCAGGGTGCTGGGTGCTCAGTACTCAGCGCGCTCAGTGCTCAGTACTCGGGGGGGTGGGTGCTCAGTGCTCAGGGTGCTGGGTGCTCAGTGCTCTGGGTGCTGGGTGCTCTGTGCTCGGGGCGCTGGGTGCTCAGTGCTCGGGGTGCTGGGTGCTCAGTACTCGGGGTGCTGGGTGCTCAGTGCTCAGGGTGCTCAGTGCTCAGTACTTAGTGCTCAGGGTGCTCAGTGCTCAGTACTTAGTGCTCAGGGTGCTCAGTGCTCAGGGTGCTGGGTGTTCAGTACTCAGGGTGCTGGGTGCTCAGTGCTCAGGATGCTGGGTGCTCAGTGCTCGGGGCGCTGGGTGCTCAGTGCTCGGGGTGCTCGGAGCTCAGTACTCAGGGTGCTGGGTGCTCAGTGCTAGGGTTGATCGGTGCTCAGTACTCAGAGTGCTGGGTGCTCAGTGCTCGGGGTGCTCGGTGCTCAGTTCGTTGGGTGCTCACTACTCAGGGTACTGGGTGCTCAGTGCTCGGGGTGCTGGGAGCTCAGTGCTCAGGGTGCTGGGTGCTCAGTACTCAGGGAGCTGGGTGCTCAGTGCTCGGGGTGCTGGGTGCTCAGTGCTCAGGGTGCTGGGTGCTCAGTACTCAGGGTGCTGGGTGCTCAGTACTCGGGGTGCTGGGTGCTCAGTACTCAGGGTGCTGGGTGCTCATTACTCGGGTGCTGGGTGCTCAGTGCTTGGGGTGCTGGGTGCTCAGTGCTCGGGGTGCTGGGTGCTCAGTGCTCGGGTGCTGGGTGCTCAGTGCTCAGTACTCAGGGTGCTGGGTGCTCAGTGCTCAGGGTGCTGGGTGCTCAGTGCTCAGGGTGCTATGTACTCAGTGCTCAGGGTGCAGGGTGCTCAGTACTCAGGGTGCTGGGTGCTCAGTACTCAGGGTGCTGGGTGCTCAGTTCTCAGGGTGCTGGGTGCTCAGTGCTCAGGGTGCTGGGTGCTCAGTGCTCAGGGTGCTGGGTACTCAGTGCTCAGGGTGCTGGGTGCTCAGTGCTCAGGGTGCTGGGTGCTCAGTGCTCAGGGTGCTGGGTGCTCAGTGCTCGGGGTGCTCGGTGCTCAGTACTCAGGGTGCTGGGTGCTCAGTGCTCGAGGTGCTCAGTACTCAGGGTGCTGTGAGTTCAGTGCTCAGGGTGCTGGGTGCTCATTACTCAGGGTGCTCGGTGCTTAGTACTCATTGTGCTGGTTGCTCAGTACTCCGGGTGCTAGGTGCTCAGTGCTCGGTGTGCTCGGTGCTCAGTGCTCAAGGTGCTGGGTGCTCAGTACTCAGGGTGCTCATTGCTCAGGGTGCTGGGTGCTCAGTACTCAGGGTGCTGGGTGCTCAGTGCTCAGGGTGCTCGGTGCTCAGTACGTTGGGTGCTCAGTACTCAGGGTACTGGGTGCTCAGTGCTCAGGGTGCTGGGTGCTCAGTACTCAGGGTGCTGGGTGCTCAGTACTCAGGGTCCTGGGTGCTCAGTGCTCAGGGTGCTGGGTGCTCAGTACTCAGGGTGCTGGGTGCTCGGTGCTCAGTACGCTGGGTGCTCAGTACTCTGGGTACTGGGTGCTCAGTGCTCAGGGTGCTGGGTGCTCAGTACTCAGGGTGCTGGGTGCTCATTACTCAGGGTGCTGGGTGCTCAGTACTCAGGGTGCTCAGTGCTCAGTACTCGGGGTGCTGGGTGCTCAGTGCTCAGGGTGCTCAG
The DNA here is from genome assembly GCF_018167655.1 of Microtus oregoni. Lineage (NCBI taxonomy): Eukaryota > Metazoa > Chordata > Mammalia > Rodentia > Cricetidae > Microtus > Microtus oregoni. The sequence goes on from NW_024543206.1 coordinate 24,291,976, forward strand.
TGCTCAGTGCTCGGGATGCTGGGTGCTCTGTGCTCGGGGCGCTGGGTGCTCAGTGCTCGGGGTGCTGGCTGCTCAGTACTCGGGGTGCTGGGTGCTCAGGGTGCTCAGTGCTCAGTACTCAGTGCTCAGGGTGCTCAGTGCTCAGGGTGCTGGGTGTTCAGTACTCAGGGTGCTGGGTGCTCAGTGCTCAGGGTGCTGGGTGCTCAGTGCTCGGGGCGCTGGCTGCTCAGTGCTCGGGGTGATCGGTGCTCAGTACTCAGGGTGCTGTGTGCTCAGTGCTCAGGGTGCTGGGTGCTCAGTACTCAGGGTGCTGGGTGCTCAGTACTCAGGGTCCTGGGTGCTCAGTACTCGGAGTACTGGGTGCTCAGTACTCAGGGTGCTGGGTGCTCAGTACTCGGGTGCTGGGTGCTCAGTGCTTGGGGTGCTGGGTGCTCAGTGCACGGGGTGCTGGGTGCGCAGTGCTCCGTACTCAGGGTGCTGGGTGCTCAGTGCTCGGGGTGCTATGTGCTCAGTGCTCAGGGTGCTGGGTGCTCAGTGCTCAGGGTGCTGGGTGCTCAGTGCTCAGGGTGCTGGGTGCTCAGTGTTCAGGGTGCTGGGTGCTCAGTGCTCAGGGTGCTGGGTGCTCAGTGCTCAGGGTGCTGGGTGCTTAGCGCTCAGGGTGCTGGGTGCTCAGTACTCAGGGTGCTGGGTGCTCGGTGCTCGGGGTGCTGGGTGCTTAGTGCTCGGGGTGCCCGGTGCTCAGTACTCGGGGTTCACAGTGCTCAGTACTCAGGGTGCTGGGTGCTCAGTGCTCAGGGTGCTGGGTGCTCAGTACTCAGGGTGCTGGGTGCTCAGTGCTCAGGGTGCTCGGTGCTCAGTACGTTGGGTGCTCAGTACTCAGGGTGCTGGGTGCTCAGTGCTCAGGGTGCTGGGTGCTCAGTGCTCAGGGTGCTGGGTGCTCAGTGCTCAGGGTGCTGGGTGCACAGTGCTCAGGGTACTGGGTGCTCAGTGCTCAGGGTGCTGGGTGCTCTGTGCTCGGGGTGCTGGGTGCTCAGTACTCGGGGTGCTCAGTGCTCAGTACTCAGGGTGCTGGGTGCTCAGTGCGCAGGGTGCTGGGTACTCAGTGCTCAGGGTGCTTGGTGCTCAGTACTCGGGGTGCTGGGTGCTCATTCTCGGGGTGCTGGGTGCTCAGTGCTCGGGGTGCTGGGTGCTCATTACTCAGGGTGCTGGGTGCTCAGTTCTCAGGGTGCTGGGTGCTCAGTACTCAGGGTGCTGGTTGCTCAGTGCTCAGGGTGCTGGGTGCTCAGTACTCAGGGTGCTGGGTGCTCAGTGCTCAGGGTGCTGGGTGCTCAGTACTCAGGGTGCTGGGAGCTCAGTGCTCAGGGTGATCGGTGCTCAGTACTCAGGCTGCTCAGTACTAAGGGTGCTGGGTGCTCAGTGCTCGGGGTCCTGGGTGCTCAGTACTCAGGGTGCTGGGTGCTCAGTGCTCGGGGTCTTGGATGCTCAGTGCTCAGGGTGATCGGTGCTCAGTACTCAGGGTGCTGGGTGCTCAGTACTCAGGGTGCTTTGTGCTCAGTCCTCAGGGTGCTCTGTGCTCAGGGTGCTGGGTGCTCAGTGCTCGGGGTGCTCGGTGCTCAGTACTCAGGGTGCTGAGTGCTCAGTACTCAGGGTGCTGGGTGCTCAGTACTCAGGGTGCTGGGTGCTCAGTGCTCAGGGTGCTGCGTGATCAGTGCTCAGGGTGCTGGGTGCTCAGTGCTCGCGGTGCTGGGTGCTCAGTGCTCGGGGTGCTGGGTGCTCAGTGCTCGGTGTGCTGGGTGCTCAGTGCTCAGTGCTCAGGGTGCTGGGTGGTCAGTTCTCAGTGCTCAGGGTGCTGGTTGCTCAGTACTCAGGATGCTGGGTGCTCAGTACTCAGGGTGCTGGGTGCTCAGTGCTCAGGGTGCTGGGTGCTCAGTACTCAGGGTGCTGGGTGATCAGTGCTCGGGGTGCTCGGTGCTCAGTGCTCAGGGTGCTGGGTGCTCAGTACTCTGGGTGCTGGGTGCTCAGTGCTCGGGGTGCTCGGTGCTCAGTACTCAAGGTGCTCAGAGCTCAGTACTCAGGGTGCTGGGTGCTCAGTGCTCAGGGTGCTGGGTGCTCAGTGCTCAGGCTGCTGGGTGCTCAGTACTCAGGGTGCTGGATGCTCAGTGCTCGGGGTGCTGGGTGCTCAGTGCTCAGGGTGCTGGGTGCTCAGTACTCAGGGTGCTGGGTACTCAGTACTCGGGGTGCTGGGTGCTCAGTACTCAAGGTGCTGGGTGCTCAGTACTCAGGGTGCTGGGTGCTCAGAACTCGGGTGCTGGGTGCTCAGTGCTCAGGGTGCTGGGTGCTCAGTGCTCGGAGTGCTGGGTGCGCAGTGCTCAGTACTCAGGGTGCTGGGTGCTCAGTGCTCTTGGTGCTGGGTGCTCAGTGCTCAGTACTCAGGGTGCTGGGTGCTCAGTGCTCAGGGTGCTGTGTACTCAGTGCTCAGGGTGCTGGGTGCTCAGTGCTCAGGTTGCTGTGTACTCAGTGCTCAGGGTGCTGGGTGCTCAGTGCTCAGGGTGCTCTGTGCTCAGTACTCCGGGTGCTGGGTGCTCAGTGCTCGGGGTGCTGGGTGCTCAGTGCTCGCGGTGCTGGGTGCTCAGTGCTCGGTGTGCTCGGTGCTCAGTACTCAGGGTGCTGGGTGCTCAGTGCTCGAGGTGCTCAGTACTCAGGGTGCTGTGTGTTCAGTGCTCAGGGTGCTGGGTGCTCAGAACTCAGGGTGCTCGGTGCTTAGTACTCATTGTGCTGGGTGCTCAGTACTCCGGGTGCTGGGTGCTCAGTGCTCGGGGTGCTCGGTGCTCAGTGCTCAAGGTGCTGGGTGCTCAGTACTCAGGCTGCTCATTGCTCAGGGTGCTGGGTGCTCAGTACTCAGGGTGCTGGGTGCTCAGTGCTCAGGGTGCTCGGTGCTCAGTTCGTTGGGTGCTCAGTACTCAGGGTGCTGGGTGCTCAGTGCTCAAGGTGCTGGGTGCTCAGTGCTCACGGTGCTGGGTGCTCAGTGCTCAGGGTGCTGGGTGCTCAGTGCTCAGGGTGCTGGGTGCTCAGTGCTCAGGGTGCTGGGTGCTCAGTGCTCAGGATGCTGGGTGCTTATTGCTCAGGGTGCTGGGTGCTCAGTGCTCAGGGTGCTGGGTGCTCGGTGCTCGGGGTGCTGGGTGCTTAGTGCTCGGGTGCCCGGTGCTCAGTGCTCAGGGTGCTCAGTGCTCAGTACTTAGTGCTCAGGGTGCTCAGTGCTCAGGGTGCTGGGTGCTCAGTACTCAGGTTGCTGGGTGCTCAGTGCTCAGGGTGCTCGTTGCTCAGTACGTTGGGTGCTCAGTACTCAGTGTGCTGGGTGCTCAGTGCTCAGGGTGCTGGGTGCTCAGTGCTCAGGGTGCTGGGTGCTCAGTGCTCAGGGTGCTGGGTGCTCAGTGCTCAGGGTGCTGGGTGCTCATTGCTCAGCGTGCTTGGTGCTCGGTGCTCGGGGTTCTGGGTGCTCAGTACTCGGGGTGCTCAGTGCTCAGTACTCAGGGTGCTGAATGCTCAGTGCTCAGGGTGCTGGGTGATCAGTACTCAGGGTGCTGGGTGCTCGGTGCTCAGTACGCTGGGTGCTCAGTACTCAGGGTGCTGGGTGCTGAGTACTCAGCGTGCTCAGTGCTCAGTACTCGGGGTGCTGGGTGCTCAGTGCTCAGGGTGCTCAGTGTTCAGTGCTCGGGGTGCTGGGTGCTCTGTGCTCAGGGTGCTGGGTGCTCAGTGCTCGAGGTGCTCAGTACTCAGGGTGCTGTGTGTTCAGTGCTCAGGGTGCTGGGGGCTCAGTACTCAGGGTGCTCGGTGCTTAGTACACATTGTGCTGGGTGCTCAGTACTCCGGATGCTGGGTGCTCAGTGCTCGATGTGCTCGGTGCTCAGTGCTCAAGGTGCTGGTTGCTCAGTACTCAGGGTGCTCATTGCTCAGGGTGCTGGGTGCTCTGTACTCAGGGTGCTGGGTGCTCAGTGCTCAGGGTGCTCGGTGCTCAGTACGTTGGGTGCTCAGTACTCAGGGTGCTGGGTGCTCAGTGCTCAGGGTGCTGGTTGCTCGGTGCTCAGTACGCTGGGTGCTCAGTACTCAGGGTGCTGGGTGCTCTGTGCTCAGGGTGCTGGGTGCTCAGTACTCAGGGTGCTGGGTGCTCAGTGCTCAGGGTGCTGGGTGCTCAGTGCTCAGTACTCAGGGTGCTGGGTGCTCGGTGCTCAGGGTGCTGGGTGCTCAGTACTCAGGGTGCTGGTTGCTCGGTGCTCAGTACGCTGGGTGCTCAGTACTCAGGGTGCTGGGTGCTCTGTGCTCAGGGTGCTGGGTGCTCAGTACTCAGGGTGCTGGGTGCTCGGTGCTCAGTACGCTGGGTGCTCAGTACTCCGGGTGCTGGGTGCTCAGTACTCAGGGTGCTCAGTGCTCAGTACTCGGGGTGCTGGGTGCTCAGTGCTCAGGGTGCTCAGTGCTCAGTGCTCGGGGTGCTGGGTGCTCAGTACTCAGGGTGCTGGGTGCTCAGTGCTCGGGGTGCTGGGTGCTCAGTGCTCAGGGTGGTGGGTGCTCAGTACTCGGGGTGCTGGGTGCTCAGTACTCAGGGTGCTGGGTGCTCAGTACTCAGGTTGCTGGGTGCACAGTTCTCGGGTGCTGGGTGCTCAGTGCTTGGGGTGCTGGGTGCTCAGTGCTCAGGGTGCTGGATGCGCAGTGCTCAGTACTCAGGGTGCTGGGTGCTCAGTGCTCGGGGTGCTGGGTGCTCAGTGCGCAGTACTCAATGTGCTGGGTGCTCAGTGCTCAGGGTGCTGTGTGCTCAGTGCTCAGGGTGCTGGGTGCTCAGTGCTCAGGTTGCTGGGTAGTCAGTGCTCAGGGTGCTTTGTGCTCAGTACTCAGGGTGCTGGGTGCTCAGTACTCAGGGTGCTGGGTGCTCAGTGCTCGGGGTAATGGGTCCTCAGTGCTCGGGGTGCTGGGTGCTCAGTGCTCAGGGTGCTGGGTGCTCAGTACTCAGGGTGCTGGGTGCTCAGTCCTCAGGGTGCTCGGTGCTTAGTACTCATTGTGCTGGGTTCTCAGTACTCCGGGTGCTGGGTGCTCAGTGCTCGGGGTGCTCGGTGCTCAGTGCTCAAGGTGCTGGGTGCTCAGTACTCAGGGTGCTCATTGCTCAGGGTGCTGGGTGCTCAGTACTCAGGGTGCTGGGTGCTCTGTGCTCAGGGTGCTCGGTGCTCAGTACGTTGGGTGCTCAGTACTCAGGGTGCTGGGTGCTCAGTGCTCAGGGTGCTCGGTGCTCAGTACGTTGGGTGCTCAGTACTCAGGGTGCTGGGTGATCTGTACTCAGGGTGCTGGGTGCTCAGTGCTCAGGGTGCTCGGTGCTCAGTATGTTGGGTGCTCAGTACTCAGGGTGCTGGGTGCTCAGTGCTCAGGGTGCTGGGTGCTCAGTGCTCAGGGTGCTGGGTGCTCAGTGCTCAGGGTGCTGGGTGCTCAGTGCTCAGTACTCAGGGTGCTGGGTGCTCGGTGCTCAGGGTGCTGGGTGCTCAGTACTCAGGGTGCTGGTTGCTCGGTGCTCAGTACGCTGGGTGCTCAGTACTCCGGGTGCTGGGTGCTCAGTACTCAGGGTGCTCAGTGCTCAGTACTCGGGGTGCTGGGTGCTCAGTGCTCAGGGTGCTCAGTGCTCAGTGCTCGGGGTGCTGGGTGCTCAGTACTCAGGGTGCTGGGTGCTCAGTGCTCGGGGTGCTGGGTGCTCAGTGCTCAGGGTGCTGGGTGCTCAGTACTCGGGGTGCTGGGTGCTCAGTACTCAGGGTGCTGGGTGCTCAGTACTCAGGTTGCTGGGTGCACAGTACTCGGGTGCTGGGTGCTCAGTGCTTGGGGTGCTGGGTGCTCAGTGCTCAGGGTGCTGGATGCGCAGTGCTCAGTACTCAGGGTGCTGGGTGCTCAGTGCTCGGGGTGCTGGGTGCTCAGTGCTCAGTACTCAGGGTGCTGGGTGCTCAGTGCTCAGGGTGCTGTGTGCTCAGTGCTCAGGGTGCTGGGTGCTCAGTGCTCAGGTTGCTGGGTAGTCAGTGCTCAGGGTGCTTTGTGCTCAGTACTCAGGGTGCTGGGTGCTCAGTACTCAGGGTGCTGGGTGCTCAGTGCTCGGGGTAATGGGTGCTCAGTGCTCGGGGTGCTGGGTGCTCAGTGCTCAGGGTGCTGGGTGCTCAGTACTCAGGGTGCTGGGTGCTCAGTCCTCAGGGTGCTCGGTGCTTAGTACTCATTGTGCTGGGTTCTCAGTACTCCGGGTGCTGGGTGCTCAGTGCTCGGGGTGCTCGGTGCTCAGTGCTCAAGGTGCTGGGTGCTCAGTACTCAGGGTGCTCATTGCTCAGGGTGCTGGGTGCTCAGTACTCAGGGTGCTGGGTGCTCAGTGCTCAGGGTGCTCGGTGCTCAGTACGTTGGGTGCTCAGTACTCAGGGTGCTGGGTGCTCAGTGCTCAGGGTGCTCGGTGCTCAGTACGTTGGGTGCTCAGTACTCAGGGTGCTGGGTGCTCAGTGCTCAGGGTGCTGGGTGCTCAGTGCTCAGGGTGCTGGGTGCTCAGTACTCGTGGTGCTGGGTGCTCAGTACTCAGGGTGCTGGGTGCTCAGTACCCAGGGTGCTGGGTGCTCAGTACTCGGGTGCTGGGTGCTCAGTGCTTAGGGTGCTGGGTGCTCAGTGCTCGGGGTGCTGTGTGCGCAGTGCTCAGTACTCAGGGTGCTGGCTGCTCAGTGCTCGGGGTGCTGGGTGCTCCGTGCTCAGTACTCAGGGTGCTGGGTGCTCAGTGCTCAGTGTGCTGTGTGCTCAGTGCTCAGGGTGCTGGGTGCTCAGTGCTCAGGGTGCTGGGTACTCAGTGCTCAGGGTGCTGGGTGCTCAGTAATCAGGGTGCTGGGTGCTCAGTACTCAGGGTGCTGGGTGCTCAGTGCTCGGGGTGCTGGGTGCTCAGTGCTCGCGGTGCTGGGTGCTCAGTGCTCGGGGTGCTCGGTGCTCAGTACTCAGGGTGCTGGGTGCTCAGTGCTCGAGGTGCTCAGTACTCAGGGTGCTGTGTGTTGAGTGCTCAGGGTGCTGGGTGCTCAGTACTCAGGGTGCTCGGTGCTTAGTACTCATTGTGCTGGGTTCTCAGTACTCCGGGTGCTGGGTGCTCAGTGCTCGGGGTTCTCGGTGCTCAGTGCTCAAGGTGCTGGGTGCTCAGTACTCAGGGTGCTCATTGCTCAGGGTGCTGGGTGCTCAGTACTCAGGGCTACTGGGTGCTTAGTGCTCAGGGTGCTCGGTGCTCAGTACGTTGGGTGCTCAGTACTCAGGGTGCTGGGTGCTCAGTACTCAGGGTGCTGGGTGATTAGTACTCAGGGTGCTGGGTGCTCAGTGCTCGGGGTGCTGGGTGCTCAGTGCTCAATACTCAGGGTGCTGGGTGCTCAGTGCTCAGGGTGCTGGGTGCTCAGTGCTCAGGGTGCTGGGTGCTCAGTGCTCAGTGTGCTCGGTGCTTAGTACTCATTGTGCTGGGTGCTCAGTACTCCGGGTGCTGGGTGCTCAGTGCTCGGGGTGCTGGGTGCTCAGTGCTCGGGGTGCTCGGTGCTCAGTGCTCAAGGTGCTGGGTGCTCAGTACTCAGGGTGCTCATTGCTCAGGGTGCTGGGTGCTCAGTACTCAGGGTGCTGGGTGCTCAGTGCTCAGGGTGCTCGGTGCTCTGTACGTTGGGTGCTCAGTACTCAGGGTGCTGGGTGCTCAGTGCTCAGGGTGCTGGGTGCTCAGTGCTCAGGGTGCTGGGTGCTCAGTGCTCAGGGTGCTGGGTGCTCAGTGCTCAGGGTGCTGGGTGCTCAGTGCTCAGGGTGCTGGGTGCTCAGTGCTCAGGGTGCTGGGTGCCCAGTGCTCAGGGTGCTGGGTGCTCAGTACTCGGGGTGCTCAGTGCTCAGTACTCAGGGTGCTGGGTGCTCAGTGCTCAGGGTGCTGGGTGCTCAGTACTCAGGGTGCTGGGTGCTCGGTGCTCAGTACGCTGGGTGCTCAGTACTCAGGGTGCTGGGTGCTGAGTACTCAGCGTGCTCAGTGCTCAGTACTCGGGGTGCTGGGTGCTCAGTACTCAGGGTGCTCAGTGCTCAGTGCTCGGGGTGCTGGGTGCTCTGTGCTCGGGGCGCTGGGTGCTCAGTGCTCGGGGTGCTGGGTGCTCAGTACTCGGCGTGCTGGGTGCTCAGTGCTCAGGGTGCTCAGTGCTCAGTGCTCAGTACTTAGTGCTCAGGGTGCTCAGTGCTCAGGGTGCTGGGTGCTCAGTACTCAGGGCTACTGGGTGCTTAGTGCTCAGGGTGCTCGGTGCTCAGTACGTTGGGTGCTCAGTACTCAGGGTGCTGGGTGCTCAGTACTCAGGGTGCTGGGTGCTTAGTACTCAGGGTGCTGGGTGCTCAGTGCTCGGGGTGCTGGGTGCTCAGTGCTCAGTACTCAGGGTGCTGGGTGCTCAGTGCTCAGGGTGCTGGGTGCTCAGTACTCAGGGTGCTGGTTGCTCAGTGCTCAGGGTGCTCGGTGCTTAGTACTCATTGTGCTGGGTGCTCAGTACTCCGGGTGCTGGGTGCTCAGTGCTCGGGGTGCTGGGTGCTCAGTGCTCGGGGTGCTCGGTGCTCAGTGCTCAAGGTGCTGGGTGCTCAGTACTCAGGGTGCTCATTGCTCAGGGTGCTGGGTGCTCAGTACTCAGGGTGCTGGGTGCTCAGTGCTCAGGGTGCTCGGTGCTCTGTACGTTGGGTGCTCAGTACTCAGGGTGCTGGGTGCTCAGTGCTCAGGGTGCTGGGTGCTCAGTGCTCAGGGTGCTGGGTGCTCAGTGCTCAGGGTGCTGGGTGCTCAGTGCTCAGGGTGCTGGGTGCTCAGTGCTCAGGGTGCTGGGTGCTCAGTGCTCAGGGTGCTGGGTGCCCAGTGCTCAGGGTGCTGGGTGCTCAGTACTCGGGGTGCTCAGTGCTCAGTACTCAGGGTGCTGGGTGCTCAGTGCTCAGGGTGCTGGGTGCTCAGTACTCAGGGTGCTGGGTGCTCGGTGCTCAGTACGCTGGGTGCTCAGTACTCAGGGTGCTGGGTGCTGAGTACTCAGCGTGCTCAGTGCTCAGTACTCGGGGTGCTGGGTGCTCAGTACTCAGGGTGCTCAGTGCTCAGTGCTCGGGGTGCTGGGTGCTCTGTGCTCGGGGCGCTGGGTGCTCAGTGCTCGGGGTGCTGGGTGCTCAGTACTCGGCGTGCTGGGTGCTCAGTGCTCAGGGTGCTCAGTGCTCAGTACTTAGTGCTCAGGGTGCTCAGTGCTCAGGGTGCTGGGTGTTCAGTACTCAGGGTGCTGGGTGCTCAGTGCTCAGGGTGCTGGGTGCTCATTGCTCAGGGTGCTCAGTGCTTAGTACTTAGTGCTCAGGGTGCTCAGTGCTCAGGGTGCTGGGTGTTCAGTACTGAGTGTGCTTTGTGCTCAGTGCTCAGGGTGCTGGGTGCTCAGTGCTCGAGGTGCTCAGTACTCAGGGTGCTGTGTGTTCAGTGCTCAGGGTGCTGGGTGCTCAGTACTCAGGGTGCTCGGTGCTTAGTACACATTGTGCTGGGTGCTCAGTACACCGGGTGCTGGGTGCTCAGTGCTCGGTGTGCTCGGTGCTCAGTGCTCAAGGTGCTGGGTGCTCAGTACTCAGGGTGCTCATTGCACAGGGTGCTGGGTGTTCAGTACACAGGGTGCTGGGTGCTCAGTGCTCAGGGTGCTCGGTGCTCAGTACGTTGGGTGCTCAGTACTCAGGGTGTTGGGTGCTCAGTGCTCAGGGTGCTGGGTGTTCAGTACTCAGGGTGCTGGGTGCTCAGTGCTCAGTGTGCTGGGTGCTCAGTGCTCGAGGTGCTCAGTACTCAGGGTGCTGTGTGTTCAGTGCTCAGGGTGCTGGGTGCTCAGTACTCAGGGTGCTCGGTGCTTAGTACACATTGTGCTGGGTGCTCAGTACTCCGGGTGCTGGGTGCTCAGTGCTCGGTGTGCTAGGTGCTCAGTGCTCAAGGTGCTGGGTGCTCAGTACTCAGGGTGCTCATTGCTCAGGGTGCTGGGTGCTCAGTACTCAGGGTGCTGGGTGCTCAGTGCTCAGGGTGCTCGGTGCTCAGTACGTTGGGTGCTCAGTACTCAGGGTGCTGGGTGCTCAGTGCTCAGGGTGCTGGGTGCTCAGTACTCAGGGTGCTGGGTGCTCGGTGCTCAGTACGCTGGGTGCTCAGTACTCCGGGTGCTGGGTGCTCAGTACTCAGGGTGCTCAGTGCTCAGTACTCGGGGTGCTGGGTGCTCAGTGCTCAGGGTGCTGGGTGCTCAGTGCTCGGGGTGCTGGGTGCTCTGTGTTCGGGGCGCTGGGTGCTCAGTGCTCGGGGTGCTGTGTGCTCAGTACTCGGGGTGCTGGGTGCTCAGTGCTCAGGGTGCTCAGTGCTCAGGGTGCTGGGTGTTCAGTACTCAGGGTGCTGGGTGCTCAGTGCTCAGGGTGCTGGGTGCTCAGTGCTCAGGGTGCTGGGTGCTCTGTGCTCGCTGTGATCGGTGCTCAGTACTCAGGGTGCTGGGTGCTCAGTGCTCGGGGTGCTCGGTGCTCAGTACGTTGGGTGCTCACTACTCAGGGTGCTGGGTGCTCAGTGCTCAGGGTGCTGGGTGCTCAGTGCTCAGGGTGCTGGGTGCTCAGTACTCAGGGTGCTGGGTGCTCAGTGCTCGGGGTGCTGGGTGCTCAGTGCTCAGGGTGCTGGGTGCTCAGTACTCGGGGTGCTGGGTGCTCAGTACTCAGGGTGCTGGGTGCTCAGTACTCAGGGTGCTGGGTGCTCAGTACTCGGGTGCTGGGTGCTCAGTGCTTGGGGTGCTGGGTGGTCAGTGCTCGGGGTGCTGGATGCACAGTGCTCAGTACTCAGGGTGCTGGGTGCTCAGTGCTCGGGGTGCTGGGTGCTCAGTGCTCAGTAATCAGGGTGCTGGGTGCTCAGTGCTCAGGGTGCTGTGTGCTCAGTGCTCAGGGTGCTGGGTGCTCAGTGCTCAGGGTGCTGGGTACTCAGTGCTCAGGGTGCTTGGTGCTCAGTACTCAGGGTGCTGGGTGCTCAGTACTCAGGGTGCTGGGTGCTCAGTGCTCGGGGTGCTGGGCGCTCAGTGCTCGCGGTGCTGGGTGCTCAGTGCTCGGGGTGCTTGGTGCTCAGTACTCAGGGTGCTGGGTGCTCAGTGCTCGAGGTGCTCAGTACTCAGGGTGCTGTGTGTTCAGTGCTCAGGGTGCTGGGTGCTCAGTACTCAGGGTGCTCGGTGCTTAGTACTCATTGTGCTGGGTGCTCAGTACTCCGGGTGCTGGGTGCTCAGTGCTCGGGGTGCTCGGTGCTCAGTGCTCAAGGTGCTGGCTGCTCAGTACTCAGGGTGCTCATTGCTCAGGGTGCTGGGTGCTCAGTACTCAGGGTGCTGGGTGCTCAGTGCTCAGGGTGCTCGGTGCTCAGTACGTTGGGTGCTCAGTACTCAGGGTGCTGGGTGCTCAGTGCTCAGGGTGCTGGGTGCTCAGTGCTCAGGGTGCTGGGTGCTCAGTGCTCGGGGTGCTCGGTGCTCAGTACGTTGTTTGCTCACTACTCAGGGTGCTGGGTGCTCAGTGCTCAGGGTGCTGGGTGCTCAGTGCTCAGGGTGCTGGGTGCTCAGTACTCAGGGTGCTGGGTGCTCAGTGCTCGGGGCGCTGGGTGCTCAGTGCTCGGGGTGCTCGGAGCTCAGTTCTCAGGGTGCTGGGTGCTCAGTGCTCGGGGTGATCGGTGCTCAGTACTCAGGGTGCTGGGTGCTCAGTGCTCGGGGTGCTCGGTGCTCAGTACGTTGGGTGCTCACTACTCAGGGTGAGGGGTGCTCAGTGCTCAGGGTGCTGGGTGCTCAGTGCTCAGGGTGCTGGGTGCTCAGTACTCAGGGTGCTGGGTGCTCAGTGCTCGGGGTGCTGGGTGCTCAGTGCTCAGGGTGCTGGGTGCTCAGTACTCCTTGTGCTGGCTGCTCAGTACTCAGGGTGCTGGGTGCTCAGTACTCAGGGTGCTGGGTGCTCAGTACTCGGGTGCTGGGTGCTCAGTGCTTGGGGTGCTGGGTGCTCAGTGCTCGGGGTGCTGGATGCACAGTGCTCAGTACTCAGGGTGCTGGGTGCTCAGTGCTCGGGGTGCTGGGTGCTCAGTGCTCAGTAGTCAGGGTGCTGGGTGCTCAGTGCTCAGGGTGCTGTGTGCTCAGTGCTCAGGGTGCTGGGTGCTCAGTGCTCAGGGTGCTGGGTACTCAGTGCTCAGGGTGCTTGGTGCTCAGTACTCAGGGTGGTGGGTGCTCAGTACTCAGGGTGCTGGGTGCTCAGTGCTCGGGGTGCTGGGCGCTCAGTGCTCGCGGTGCTGGGTGCTCAGTGCTCGGGGTGCTTGGTGCTCAGTACTCATGGTGCTGGGTGCTCCTTGCTCGAGGTGCTCAGTACTCAGGGTGCTGTGTGTTCAGTGCTCAGGGTGCTGGGTGCTCAGTACTCAGGGTGCTCGGTGCTTAGTACTCATTGTGCTGGGTGCTCAGTACTCCGGGTGCTGGGTGCTCAGTGCTCGGGGTGCTCGGTGCTCAGTGCTCAAGGTGCTGGCTGCTCAGTACTCAGGGTGCTCATTGCTCAGGGTGCTGGGTGCTCAGTACTCAGGGTCCTGGGTTCTCTGTGCTCAGGGTGCTCGGTGCTCAGTACGTTGGGTGCTCAGTACTCAGGGTGCTGGGTGCTCAGTGCTCAGGGTGCTGGGTGCTCAGTGCTCAGGGTGCTGGGTGCTCAGTGCTCAGGGTGCTGGGTGCTCAGTGCTCAGGGTGCTGGGTGCTCAGTGCTCAGGGTGCTGGGTGCTTAGTGCTCAGGGTGCTGGGTGCTCAGTGCTCAGGGTGCTGGGTGCTCAGTGCTCAGGGTGCTGGGTGCTCAGTGCTCAGGGTGCTGGGTGCTCAGTGCTCAGGGTGCTGGGTGCTCAGTGCTCAGGGTGCTGGGTGCTCAGTTCTCAGGGTGCTGGGTGCTCAGTGCTCAGGGTGCTGGGTGCCCAGTGCTCAGGGTGCTGGGTGCTCAGTACTCGGGGTGCTCAGTGCTCAGTACTCAGGGTGCTGGGTGCTCAGTGCTCAGGGTGCTGGGTGCTCAGTACTCAGGGTGCTGGGTGCTCGGTGCTCAGTACGCTGGGTGCTCAGTACTCAGGGTGCTGGGTGCTGAGTACTCAGCGTGCTCAGTGCTCAGTACTCGGGGTGCTGGGTGCTCATTACTCAGGGTGCTCAGTGCTCAGTGCTCGGGGTGCTGGGTGCTCTGTGCTCGGGGCGCTGGGTGCTCAGTGCTCGGGGTGCTGGGTGCTCAGTACTCGGCGTGCTGGGTGCTCAGGGCTCAGGGTGCTCAGTGCTCAGTACTTAGTGCTCAGGGTGCTGGGTGTTCAGTACTCAGGGTGCTGGGTGCTCAGTGCTCAGGGTGCTGGGTGCTCATTGCTCAGGGTGCTCAGTGCTTAGTACTTAGTGCTCAGGGTGCTCAGTGCTCAGGGTGCTGGGTGTTCAGTACTGAGTGTGCTTTGTGCTCAGTGCTCAGGGGTGCTGGGTGCTCAGTGCTCGAGGTGCTCAGTACTCAGGGTGCTGTGTGTTCAGTGCTCAGGGTGCTGGGTGCTCAGTACTCAGGGTGCTCGGTGCTTAGTACACATTGTGCTGGGTGCTCAGTACACCGGGTGCTGGGTGCTCAGTGCTCGGTGTGCTCGGTGCTCAGTGCTCAAGGTGCTGGGTGCTCAGTACTCAGGGTGCTCATTGCACAGGGTGCTGGGTGTTCAGTACACAGGGTGCTGGGTGCTCAGTGCTCAGGGTGCTCGGTGCTCAGTACGTTGGGTGCTCAGTACTCAGGGTGTTGGGTGCTCAGTGCTCAGGGTGCTGGGTGTTCAGTACTCAGGGTGCTGGGTGCTCAGTGTGCTGGGTGCTCAGTGCTCGAGGTGCTCAGTACTCAGGGTGCTGTGTGTTCAGTGCTCAGGGTGCTGGGTGCTCAGTACTCAGGGTGCTCGGTGCTTAGTACACATTGTGCTGGGTGCTCAGTACTCCGGGTGCTGGGTGCTCAGTGCTCGGTGTGCTAGGTGCTCAGTGCTCAAGGTGCTGGGTGCTCAGTACTCAGGGTGCTCATTGCTCAGGGTGCTGGGTGCTCAGTACTCATGGTGCTGGGTGCTCAGTGCTCAGGGTGCTCGGTGCTCAGTACGTTGGGTGCTCAGTACTCAGGGTGCTGGGTGCTCAGTGCTCAGGGTGCTGGGTGCTCAGTACTCAGGGTGCTGGGTGCTCGGTGCTCAGTACGCTGGGTGCTCAGTACTCCGGGTGCTGGGTGCTCAGTACTCAGGGTGCTCAGTGCTCAGTACTCGGGGTGCTGGGTGCTCAGTGCTCAGGGTGCTGGGTGCTCAGTGCTCGGGGTGCTGGGTGCTCTGTGTTCGGGGCGCTGGGTGCTCAGTGCTCGGGGTGCTGGGTGCTCAGTACTCGGGGTGCTGGGTGCTCAGTGCTCAGGGTGCTCAGTGCTCAGGGTGCTGGGTGTTCAGTACTCAGGGTGCTGGGTGCTCAGTGCTCAGGGTGCTGGGTGCTCAGTGCTCAGGGTGCTGGGTGCTCAGTGCTCGCTGTGATCGGTGCTCAGTACTCAGGGTGCTGGGTGCTCAGTGCTCGGGGTGCTCGGTGCTCAGTACGTTGGGTGCTCACTACTCAGGGTGCTGGGTGCTCAGTGCTCAGGGTGCTGGGTGCTCAGTGCTCAGGGTGCTGGGTGCTCAGTACTCAGGGTGCTGGGTGCTCAGTGCTCGGGGTGCTGGGTGCTCAGTGCTCAGGGTGCTGGGTGCTCAGTACTCGGGGTGCTGGGTGCTCAGTACTCAGGGTGCTGGGTGCTCAGTACTCAGGGTGCTGGGTGCTCAGTACTCGGGTGCTGGGTGCTCAGTGCTTGGGGTGCTGGGTGCTCAGTGCTCGGGGTGCTGGATGCACAGTGCTCAGTACTCAGGGTGCTGGGTGCTCAGTGCTCGGGGTGCTGGGTGCTCAGTGCTCAGTAATCAGGGTGCTGGGTGCTCAGTGCTCAGGGTGCTGTGTGCTCAGTGCTCAGGGTGCTGGGTGCTCAGTGCTCAGGGTGCTGGGTACTCAGCGCTCAGGGTGCTTGGTGCTCAGTACTCAGGGTGCTGGGTGCTCAGTACTCAGGGTGCTGGGTGCTCAGTGCTCGGGGTGCTGGGCGCTCAGTGCTCGCGGTGCTGGGTGCTCAGTGCTCGGGGTGCTTGGTGCTCAGTACTCAGGGTGCTGGGTGCTCAGTGCTCGAGGTGCTCAGTACTCAGGGTGCTGTGTGTTCAGTGCTCAGGGTGCTGGGTGCTCAGAACTCAGGGTGCTCGGTGCTTAGTACTCATTGTGCTGGGTGCTCAGTACTCCGGGTGCTGGGTGCTCAGTGCTCGGGGTGCTCGGTGCTCAGTGCTCAAGGTGCTGGCTGCTCAGTACTCAGGGTGCTCATTGCTCAGGGTGCTGGGTGCTCAGTACTCAGGGTGCTGGGTGCTCAGTGCTCAGGGTGCTCGGTGCTCAGTACGTTGGGTGCTCAGTACTCAGGGTGCTGGGTGCTCAGTGCTCAGGGTGCTGGGTGCTCAGTGCTCAGGGTGCTGGGTGCTCAGTGCTCGGGGTGCTCGGTGCTCAGTACGTTGTTTGCTCACTACTCAGGGTGCTGGGTGCTCAGTGCTCAGGGTGCTGGGTGCTCAGTGCTCAGGGTGCTGGGTGCTCAGTACTCAGGGTGCTGGGTGCTCAGTGCTCGGGGCGCTGGGTGCTCAGTGCTCGGGGTGCTCGGAGCTCAGTTCTCAGGGTGCTGGGTGCTCAGTGCTCGGGGTGATCCGTGCTCAGTACTCAGGGTGCTGGGTGCTCAGTGCTCGGGGTGCTCGGTGCTCAGTACGTTGGGTGCTCACTACTCAGGGTGAGGGGTGCTCAGTGCTCAGGGTGCTGGGTGCTCAGTGCTCAGGGTGCTGGGTGCTCAGTACTCAGGGTGCTGGGTGCTCAGTGCTCGGGGTGCTGGGTGCTCAGTGCTCAGGGTGCTGGGTGCTCAGTACTCGTTGTGCTGGCTGCTCAGTACTCAGGGTGCTGGGTGCTCAGTACTCAGGGTGCTGGGTGCTCAGTGCTCGGGGTGCTTGGTGCTCAGTACTCAGGGTGCTGGGTGCTCAGTGCTCGAGGTGCTCAGTACTCAGGGTGCTGTGTGTTCAGTGCTCAGGGTGCTGGGTGCTCAGTACTCAGGGTGCTCGGTGCTTAGTACTCATTGTGCTGGGTGCTCAGTACTCCGGGTGCTGGGTGCTCAGTGCTCGGGGTGCTCGGTGCTCAGTGCTCAAGGTGCTGGCTGCTCAGTACTCAGGGTGCTCATTGCTCAGGGTGCTGGGTGCTCAGTACTCAGGGTGCTGGGTGCTCTGTGCTCAGCGTGCTCGGTGCTCAGTACGTTGGGTGCTCAGTACTCAGGGTGCTGGGTGCTCAGTGCTCAGGGTGCTGGGTGCTCAGTGCTCAGGGTGCTGGGTGCTCAGTGCTCAGGGTGCTGGGTGCTCAGTGCTCAGGGTGCTGGGTGCTCAGTGCTCAGGGTGCTGGGTGCTTAGTGCTCAGGGTGCTGGGTGCTCAGTGCTCAGGGTGCTGGGTGCTCAGTGCTCAGGGTGCTGGGTGCTCAGTGCTCAGGGTGCTGGGTGCTCAGTGCTCAGGGTGCTGGGTGCTCAGTGCTCAGGGTGCTGGGTGCTCAGTTCTCAGGGTGCTGGGTGCTCAGTGCTCAGGGTGCTGGGTGCCCAGTGCTCAGGGTGCTGGGTGCTCAGTACTCGGGGTGCTCAGTGCTCAGTACTCAGGGTGCTGGGTGCTCAGTGTTCAGGGTGCTGGGTGCTCAGTACTCAGGGTGCTGGGTGCTCGGTGCTCAGTACGCTGGGTGCTCAGTACTCAGGGTGCTGGGTGCTGAGTACTCAGCGTGCTCAGTGCTCAGTACTCGGGGTGCTGGGTGCTCATTACTCAGGGTGCTCAGTGCTCAGTGCTCGGGGTGCTGGGTGCTCTGTGCTCGGGGCGCTGGGTGCTCAGTGCTCGGGGTGCTGGGTGCTCAGTACTCGGCGTGCTGGGTGCTCAGTGCTCAGGGAGCTCAGTGCTCAGTACTTAGTGCTCAGGGTGCTGGGTGTTCAGTACTCAGGGTGCTGGGTGCTCAGTGCTCAGGGTGCTGGGTGCTCATTGCTCAGGGTGCTCAGTGCTTAGTACTTAGTGCTCAGGGTGCTCAGTGCTCAGGGTGCTGGGTGTTCAGTACTGAGTGTGCTTTGTGCTCAGTGCTCAGGGTGCTGGGTGCTCAGTGCTCAAGGTGCTCAGTACTCAGGGTGCTGTGTGTTCAGTGCTCAGGGTGCTAGGTGCTCAGTACTCAGGGTGCTCGGTGCTTAGTACACATTGTGCTGGGTGCTCAGTACACCGGGTGCTGGGTGCTCAGTGCTCGGTGGGCTCGGTGCTCAGTGCTCAAGGTGCTGGGTGCTCAGTACTCAGGGTGCTCATTGCACAGGGTGCTGGGTGTTCAGTACACAGGGTGCTGGGTGCTCAGTGCTCAGGGTGCTCGGTGCTCAGTACGTTGGGTGCTCAGTACTCAGGGTGTTGGGTGCTCAGTGCTCAGGGTGCTGGGTGTTCAGTACTCAGGGTGCTGGGTGCTCAGTGCTCAGTGTGCTGGGTGCTCAGTGCTCGAGGTGCTCAGTACTCAGGGTGCTGTGTGTTCAGTGCTCAGGGTGCTGGGTGCTCAGTACTCAGGGTGCTCGGTGCTTAGTACACATTGTGCTGGGTGCTCAGTACTCCGGGTGCTCCGTGCTCAGTGCTCGGTGTGCTAGGTGCTCAGTGCTCAAGGTGCTGGGTGCTCAGTACTCAGGGTGCTCATTGCTCAGGGTGCTGGGTGCTCAGTACTCAGGGTGCTGGGTGCTCAGTGCTCAGGGTGCTCGGTGCTCAGTACGTTGGGTGCTCAGTACTCAGGGTGCTGGGTGCTCAGTGCTCAGGGTGCTGGGTGCTCAGTACTCAGGGTGCTGGGTGCTCGGTGCTCAGTACGCTGGGTGCTCAGTACTCCGGGTGCTGGGTGCTCAGTACTCAGGGTGCTCAGTGCTCAGTACTCGGGGTGCTGGGTGCTCAGTGCTCAGGGTGCTGGGTGCTCAGTGCTCGGGGTGCTGGGTGCTCTGTGTTCGGGGCGCTGGGTGCTCAGTGCTCGGGGTGCTGGGTGCTCAGTACTCGGGGTGCTGGGTGCTCAGTGCTCAGGGTGCTCAGTGCTCAGGGTGCTGGGTTTTCAGTACTCAGGGTGCTGGGTGCTCAGTGCTCAGGGTGCTGGGTGCTCAGTGCTCGGGGCGCTGGGTGCTCAGTGCTCGGGGTGCTCAGAGCTCAGTTCTCAGGGTGCTGGGTGCTCAGTGCTCGCTGTGATCAGTGCTCAGTACTCAGGGTGCTGGGTGCTCAGTGCTCGGGGTGCTCGGTGCTCAGTACGTTGGGTGCTCACTACTCAGGGTGCTGGGTGCTCAGTGCTCAGGGTGCTGGGTGCTCAGTGCTCAGGGTGCTGGGTGCTCAGTACTCAGGGTGCTGGGTGCTCAGTGCTCGGGGTGCTGGGTGCTCAGTGCTCAGGGTGCTGGGTGCTCAGTACTCGGGGTGCTGGGTGCTCAGTACTCAGGGTGCTGGGTGCTCAGTACTCAGGATGCTGGGTGCTCAGTACTCGGGTGCTGGGTGCTCAGTGCTTGGGGTGCTGGGTGCTCAGTGCTCGGGGTGCTGGATGCACAGTGCTCAGTACTCAGGGTGCTGGGTGCTCAGTGCTCGGGGTGCTGGGTGCTCAGTGCTCAGTAATCAGGGTGCTGGGTGCTCAGTGCTCAGGGTGCTGTGTGCTCAGTGCTCAGGGTGCTGGGTGCTCAGTGCTCAGGGTGCTGGGTACTCAGTGCTCAGGGTGCTTGGTGCTCAGTACTCAGGGTGCTGGGTGCTCAGTACTCAGGGTGCTGGGTGCTCAGTGCTCGGGGTGCTGGGCGCTCAGTGCTCGCGGTGCTGGGTGCTCAGTGCTCGGGGTGCTTGGTGCTCAGTACTCAGGGTGCTGGGTGCTCAGTGCTCGAGGTGCTCAGTACTCAGGGTGCTGTGTGTTCAGTGCTCAGGGTGCTGGGTGCTCAGTACTCAGGGTGCTCGGTGCTTAGTACTCATTGTGCTGGGTGCTCAGTACTCCGGGTGCTGGGTGCTCAGTGCTCGGGGTGCTCGGTGCTCAGTGCTCAAGGTGCTGGCTGCTCAGTACTCAGGGTGCTCATTGCTCAGGGTGCTGGGTGCTCAGTACTCAGGGTGCTGGGTGCTCAGTGCTCAGGGTGCTCGGTGCTCAGTACGTTGGGTGCTCAGTACTCAGGGTGCTGGGTGCTCAGTGCTCAGGGTGCTGGGTGCTCAGTGCTCAGGGTGCTGGGTGCTCAGTGCTCGGGGTGCTCGGTGCTCAGTACGTTGTTTGCTCACTACTCAGGGTGCTGGGTGCTCAGTGCTCAGGGTGCTGGGTGCTCAGTGCTCAGGGTGCTGGGTGCTCAGTACTCAGGGTGCTGGGTGCTCAGTGCTCGGGGCGCTGGGTGCTCAGTGCTCGGGGTGCTCGGAGCTCAGTTCTCAGGGTGCTGGGTGCTCAGTGCTCGGGGTGATCGGTGCTCAGTACTCAGGGTGCTGGGTGCTCAGTGCTCGGGGTGCTCGGTGCTCAGTACGTTGGGTGCTCACTACTCAGGGTGAGGGGTGCTCAGTGCTCAGGGTGCTGGGTGCTCAGTGCTCAGGGTGCTGGGTGCTCAGTACTCAGGGTGCTGGGTGCTCAGTGCTCGGGGTGCTGGGTGCTCAGTGCTCAGGGTGCTGGGTGCTCAGTACTCGTGGTGCTGGGTGCTCAGTACTCAGGGTGCTGGGTGCTCAGTACTCAGGGTGCTGGGTGCTCAGTACTCGGGTGCTGGGTGCTCAGTGCTTGGGGTGCTGGGTGCTCAGTGCTCGGGGTGCTGGATGCACAGTGCTCAGTACTCAGGGTGCTGGGTGCTCAGTGCTCGGGGTGCTGGGTGCTCAGTGCTCAGTAGTCAGGGTGCTGGGTGCTCAGTGCTCAGGGTGCTGTGTGCTCAGTGCTCAGGGTGCTGGGTGCTCAGTGCTCAGGGTGCTGGGTACTCAGTGCTCAGGGTGCTTGGTGCTCAGTACTCAGGGTGGTGGGTGCTCAGTACTCAGGGTGCTGGGTGCTCAGTGCTCGGGGTGCTGGGCGCTCAGTGCTCGCGGTGCTGGGTGCTCAGTGCTCGGGGTGCTTGGTGCTCAGTACTCAGGGTGCTGGGTGCTCAGTGCTCGAGGTGCTCAGTACTCAGGGTGCTGTGTGTTCAGCGCTCAGGGTGCTGGGTGCTCAGTACTCAGGGTGCTCGGTGCTTAGTACTCATTGTGCTGGGTGCTCAGTACTCCGGGTGCTGGGTGCTCAGTGCTCGGGGTGCTCGGTGCTCAGTGCTCAAGGTGCTGGCTGCTCAGTACTCAGGGTGCTCATTGCTCAGGGTGCTGGGTGCTCAGTACTCAGGGTGCTGGGTGCTCTGTGCTCAGGGTGCTCGGTGCTCAGTACGTTGGGTGCTCAGTACTCAGGGTGCTGGGTGCTCAGTGCTCAGGGTCCTGGGTGCTCAGTGCTCAGGGTGCTGGGTGCTCAGTGCTCAGGGTGCTGGGTGCTCAGTGCTCAGGGTGCTGGGTGCTCAGTGCTCAGGGTGCTGGGTGCTTAGTGCTCAGGGTGCTGGGTGCTCAGTGCTCAGGGTGCTGGGTGCTCGGTGCTCGGGGTGCTGGGTGCTTAGTGCTCGGGGTGCCCGGTGCTCAGTACTCGGGGTGCACAGTGCTCAGTACTCAGGGTGCTGGGTGCTCAGTGCTCGGGGTGCTGGGTGCTCAGTACTCAGGGTGCTGGGTGCTCAGTGCTCGGGGTGCTGGGTGCTCAGTACTCAGGGTGTTGGGTGCTCAGTGCTCGGGGTGCTCGGTGTTCAGTACGCTGGGTGCTCAGTACTCAGGGTGCTGGGTGCTCAGTACTCAGGGTGCTGGGTGCTTAGTACTCAGGGTGCTGGGTGCTCATTGCTCGGGTTGTTGGGTGCTCAATGCTCAGTACTCAGGGTGCTGGGTGCTCAGTGCTCAGGGTGCTGGGTGCTCAGTGCTCAGGGTGCTCGGTGCTTAGTACTCATTGTGCTGGGTTCTCAGTACTCCGGGTGCTGTGTGCTCAGTGCTCGGGGTTCTGGGTGCTCAGTGCTCGGGGTGCTCGGTGCTCAGTGCTCAAGGTGCTGGGTGCTCAGTACTCAGGGTGCTCATTGCTCAGGGTGCTGGGTGCTCAGTACTCAGGGTGCTGGGTGCTCAGTGCTCAGGGTGCTCGGTGCTCAGTATGTTGGGTGCTCAGTACTCGGGGTGCTGGGTGCTCAGTGCTCAGGGTGCTGGGTGCTCAGTGCTCAGGGTGCTGGGTGCTCAGTGCTCAGGGTGCTCGGTGCTCAGTATGTTGGGTGCTCAGTACTCGGGGTGCTGGGTGCTCAGTGCTCAGGGTGCTGGGTGCTCAGTGCTCAGGGTGCTCGGTGCTCAGTATGTTGGGTGCTCAGTACTCGGGGTGCTGGGTGCTCAGTGCTCGGGGTGCTGGGCGCTCAGTGCTCGCGGTGCTGGGTGCTCAGTGCTCGGGGTGCTTGGTGCTCAGTACTCAGGGTGCTGGGTGCTCAGTGCTCGAGGTGCTCAGTACTCAGGGTGCTGTGTGTTCAGTGCTCAGGGTGCTGGGTGCTCAGAACTCAGGGTGCTCGGTGCTTAGTACTCATTGTGCTGGGTGCTCAGTACTCCGGGTGCTGGGTGCTCAGTGCTCGGGGTGCTCGGTGCTCAGTGCTCAAGGTGCTGGCTGCTCAGTACTCAGGGTGCTCATTGCTCAGGGTGCTGGGTGCTCAGTACTCAGGGTGCTGGGTGCTCAGTGCTCAGGGTGCTCGGTGCTCAGTACGTTGGGTGCTCAGTACTCAGGGTGCTGGGTGCTCAGTGCTCAGGGTGCTGGGTGCTCAGTGCTCAGGGTGCTGGGTGCTCAGTGCTCGGGGTGCTCGGTGCTCAGTACGTTGTTTGCTCACTACTCAGGGTGCTGGGTGCTCAGTGCTCAGGGTGCTGGGTGCTCAGTGCTCAGGGTGCTGGGTGCTCAGTACTCAGGGTGCTGGGTGCTCAGTGCTCGGGGCGCTGGGTGCTCAGTGCTCGGGGTGCTCGGAGCTCAGTTCTCAGGGTGCTGGGTGCTCAGTGCTCGGGGTGATCCGTGCTCAGTACTCAGGGTGCTGGGTGCTCAGTGCTCGGGGTGCTCGGTGCTCAGTACGTTGGGTGCTCACTACTCAGGGTGAGGGGTGCTCAGTGCTCAGGGTGCTGGGTGCTCAGTGCTCAGGGTGCTGGGTGCTCAGTACTCAGGGTGCTGGGTGCTCAGTGCTCGGGGTGCTGGGTGCTCAGTGCTCAGGGTGCTGGGTGCTCAGTACTCGTTGTGCTGGCTGCTCAGTACTCAGGGTGCTGGGTGCTCAGTACTCAGGGTGCTGGGTGCTCAGTGCTCGGGGTGCTTGGTGCTCAGTACTCAGGGTGCTGGGTGCTCAGTGCTCGAGGTGCTCAGTACTCAGGGTGCTGTGTGTTCAGTGCTCAGGGTGCTGGGTGCTCAGTACTCAGGGTGCTCGGTGCTTAGTACTCATTGTGCTGGGTGCTCAGTACTCCGGGTGCTGGGTGCTCAGTGCTCGGGGTGCTCGGTGCTCAGTGCTCAAGGTGCTGGCTGCTCAGTACTCAGGGTGCTCATTGCTCAGGGTGCTGGGTGCTCAGTACTCAGGGTGCTGGGTGCTCTGTGCTCAGCGTGCTCGGTGCTCAGTACGTTGGGTGCTCAGTACTCAGGGTGCTGGGTGCTCAGTGCTCAGGGTGCTGGGTGCTCAGTGCTCAGGGTGCTGGGTGCTCAGTGCTCAGGGTGCTGGGTGCTCAGTGCTCAGGGTGCTGGGTGCTCAGTGCTCAGGGTGCTGGGTGCTTAGTGCTCAGGGTGCTGGGTGCTCAGTGCTCAGGGTGCTGGGTGCTCAGTGCTCAGGGTGCTGGGTGCTCAGTGCTCAGGGTGCTGGGTGCTCAGTGCTCAGGGTGCTGGGTGCTCAGTGCTCAGGGTGCTGGGTGCTCAGTTCTCAGGGTGCTGGGTGCTCAGTGCTCAGGGTGCTGGGTGCCCAGTGCTCAGGGTGCTGGGTGCTCAGTACTCGGGGTGCTCAGTGCTCAGTACTCAGGGTGCTGGGTGCTCAGTGTTCAGGGTGCTGGGTGCTCAGTACTCAGGGTGCTGGGTGCTCGGTGCTCAGTACGCTGGGTGCTCAGTACTCAGGGTGCTGGGTGCTGAGTACTCAGCGTGCTCAGTGCTCAGTACTCGGGGTGCTGGGTGCTCATTACTCAGGGTGCTCAGTGCTCAGTGCTCGGGGTGCTGGGTGCTCTGTGCTCGGGGCGCTGGGTGCTCAGTGCTCGGGGTGCTGGGTGCTCAGTACTCGGCGTGCTGGGTGCTCAGTGCTCAGGGAGCTCAGTGCTCAGTACTTAGTGCTCAGGGTGCTGGGTGTTCAGTACTCAGGGTGCTGGGTGCTCAGTGCTCAGGGTGCTGGGTGCTCATTGCTCAGGGTGCTCAGTGCTTAGTACTTAGTGCTCAGGGTGCTCAGTGCTCAGGGTGCTGGGTGTTCAGTACTGAGTGTGCTTTGTGCTCAGTGCTCAGGGTGCTGGGTGCTCAGTGCTCAAGGTGCTCAGTACTCAGGGTGCTGTGTGTTCAGTGCTCAGGGTGCTAGGTGCTCAGTACTCAGGGTGCTCGGTGCTTAGTACACATTGTGCTGGGTGCTCAGTACACCGGGTGCTGGGTGCTCAGTGCTCGGTGGGCTCGGTGCTCAGTGCTCAAGGTGCTGGGTGCTCAGTACTCAGGGTGCTCATTGCACAGGGTGCTGGGTGTTCAGTACACAGGGTGCTGGGTGCTCAGTGCTCAGGGTGCTCGGTGCTCAGTACGTTGGGTGCTCAGTACTCAGGGTGTTGGGTGCTCAGTGCTCAGGGTGCTGGGTGTTCAGTACTCAGGGTGCTGGGTGCTCAGTGCTCAGTGTGCTGGGTGCTCAGTGCTCGAGGTGCTCAGTACTCAGGGTGCTGTGTGTTCAGTGCTCAGGGTGCTGGGTGCTCAGTACTCAGGGTGCTCGGTGCTTAGTACACATTGTGCTGGGTGCTCAGTACTCCGGGTGCTCCGTGCTCAGTGCTCGGTGTGCTAGGTGCTCAGTGCTCAAGGTGCTGGGTGCTCAGTACTCAGGGTGCTCATTGCTCAGGGTGCTGGGTGCTCAGTACTCAGGGTGCTGGGTGCTCAGTGCTCAGGGTGCTCGGTGCTCAGTACGTTGGGTGCTCAGTACTCAGGGTGCTGGGTGCTCAGTGCTCAGGGTGCTGGGTGCTCAGTACTCAGGGTGCTGGGTGCTCGGTGCTCAGTACGCTGGGTGCTCAGTACTCCGGGTGCTGGGTGCTCAGTACTCAGGGTGCTCAGTGCTCAGTACTCGGGGTGCTGGGTGCTCAGTGCTCAGGGTGCTGGGTGCTCAGTGCTCGGGGTGCTGGGTGCTCTGTGTTCGGGGCGCTGGGTGCTCAGTGCTCGGGGTGCTGGGTGCTCAGTACTCGGGGTGCTGGGTGCTCAGTTCTCAGGGTGCTCAGTGCTCAGGGTGCTGGGTTTTCAGTACTCAGGGTGCTGGGTGCTCAGTGCTCAGGGTGCTGGGTGCTCAGTGCTCGGGGCGCTGGGTGCTCAGTGCTCGGGGTGCTCAGAGCTCAGTTCTCAGGGTGCTGGGTGCTCAGTGCTCGCTGTGATCAGTGCTCAGTACTCAGGGTGCTGGGTGCTCAGTGCTCGGGGTGCTCGGTGCTCAGTACGTTGGGTGCTCACTACTCAGGGTGCTGGGTGCTCAGTGCTCAGGGTGCTGGGTGCTCAGTGCTCAGGGTGCTGGGTGCTCAGTACTCAGGGTGCTGGGTGCTCAGTGCTCGGGGTGCTGGGTGCTCAGTGCTCAGGGTGCTGGGTGCTCAGTACTCGGGGTGCTGGGTGCTCAGTACTCAGGGTGCTGGGTGCTCAGTACTCAGGATGCTGGGTGCTCAGTACTCGGGTGCTGGGTGCTCAGTGCTTGGGGTGCTGGGTGCTCAGTGCTCGGGGTGCTGGATGCACAGTGCTCAGTACTCAGGGTGCTGGGTGCTCAGTGCTCGGGGTGCTGGGTGCTCAGTGCTCAGTAATCAGGGTGCTGGGTGCTCAGTGCTCAGGGTGCTGTGTGCTCAGTGCTCAGGGTGCTGGGTGCTCAGTGCTCAGGGTGCTGGGTACTCAGTGCTCAGGGTGCTTGGTGCTCAGTACTCAGGGTGCTGGGTGCTCAGTACTCAGGGTGCTGGGTGCTCAGTGCTCGGGGTGCTGGGCGCTCAGTGCTCGCGGTGCTGGGTGCTCAGTGCTCGGGGTGCTTGGTGCTCAGTACTCAGGGTGCTGGGTGCTCAGTGCTCGAGGTGCTCAGTACTCAGGGTGCTGTGTGTTCAGTGCTCAGGGTGCTGGGTGCTCAGTACTCAGGGTGCTCGGTGCTTAGTACTCATTGTGCTGGGTGCTCAGTACTCCGGGTGCTGGGTGCTCAGTGCTCGGGGTGCTCGGTGCTCAGTGCTCAAGGTGCTGGCTGCTCAGTACTCAGGGTGCTCATTGCTCAGGGTGCTGGGTGCTCAGTACTCAGGGTGCTGGGTGCTCAGTGCTCAGGGTGCTCGGTGCTCAGTACGTTGGGTGCTCAGTACTCAGGGTGCTGGGTGCTCAGTGCTCAGGGTGCTGGGTGCTCAGTGCTCAGGGTGCTGGGTGCTCAGTGCTCGGGGTGCTCGGTGCTCAGTACGTTGTTTGCTCACTACTCAGGGTGCTGGGTGCTCAGTGCTCAGGGTGCTGGGTGCTCAGTGCTCAGGGTGCTGGGTGCTCAGTACTCAGGGTGCTGGGTGCTCAGTGCTCGGGGCGCTGGGTGCTCAGTGCTCGGGGTGCTCGGAGCTCAGTTCTCAGGGTGCTGGGTGCTCAGTGCTCGGGGTGATCGGTGCTCAGTACTCAGGGTGCTGGGTGCTCAGTGCTCGGGGTGCTCGGTGCTCAGTACGTTGGGTGCTCACTACTCAGGGTGAGGGGTGCTCAGTGCTCAGGGTGCTGGGTGCTCAGTGCTCAGGGTGCTGGGTGCTCAGTACTCAGGGTGCTGGGTGCTCAGTGCTCGGGGTGCTGGGTGCTCAGTGCTCAGGGTGCTGGGTGCTCAGTACTCGTGGTGCTGGGTGCTCAGTACTCAGGGTGCTGGGTGCTCAGTACTCAGGGTGCTGGGTGCTCAGTACTCGGGTGCTGGGTGCTCAGTGCTTGGGGTGCTGGGTGCTCAGTGCTCGGGGTGCTGGATGCACAGTGCTCAGTACTCAGGGTGCTGGGTGCTCAGTGCTCGGGGTGCTGGGTGCTCAGTGCTCAGTAGTCAGGGTGCTGGGTGCTCAGTGCTCAGGGTGCTGTGTGCTCAGTGCTCAGGGTGCTGGGTGCTCAGTGCTCAGGGTGCTGGGTACTCAGTGCTCAGGGTGCTTGGTGCTCAGTACTCAGGGTGGTGGGTGCTCAGTACTCAGGGTGCTGGGTGCTCAGTGCTCGGGGTGCTGGGCGCTCAGTGCTCGCGGTGCTGGGTGCTCAGTGCTCGGGGTGCTTGGTGCTCAGTACTCAGGGTGCTGGGTGCTCAGTGCTCGAGGTGCTCAGTACTCAGGGTGCTGTGTGTTCAGCGCTCAGGGTGCTGGGTGCTCAGTACTCAGGGTGCTCGGTGCTTAGTACTCATTGTGCTGGGTGCTCAGTACTCCGGGTGCTGGGTGCTCAGTGCTCGGGGTGCTCGGTGCTCAGTGCTCAAGGTGCTGGCTGCTCAGTACTCAGGGTGCTCATTGCTCAGGGTGCTGGGTGCTCAGTACTCAGGGTGCTGGGTGCTCTGTGCTCAGGGTGCTCGGTGCTCAGTACGTTGGGTGCTCAGTACTCAGGGTGCTGGGTGCTCAGTGCTCAGGGTCCTGGGTGCTCAGTGCTCAGGGTGCTGGGTGCTCAGTGCTCAGGGTGCTGGGTGCTCAGTGCTCAGGGTGCTGGGTGCTCAGTGCTCAGGGTGCTGGGTGCTTAGTGCTCAGGGTGCTGGGTGCTCAGTGCTCAGGGTGCTGGGTGCTCGGTGCTCGGGGTGCTGGGTGCTTAGTGCTCGGGGTGCCCGGTGCTCAGTACTCGGGGTGCACAGTGCTCAGTACTCAGGGTGCTGGGTGCTCAGTGCTCGGGGTGCTGGGTGCTCAGTACTCAGGGTGCTGGGTGCTCAGTGCTCGGGGTGCTGGGTGCTCAGTACTCAGGGTGTTGGGTGCTCAGTGCTCGGGGTGCTCGGTGTTCAGTACGCTGGGTGCTCAGTACTCAGGGTGCTGGGTGCTCAGTACTCAGGGTGCTGGGTGCTTAGTACTCAGGGTGCTGGGTGCTCATTGCTCGGGTTGTTGGGTGCTCAATGCTCAGTACTCAGGGTGCTGGGTGCTCAGTGCTCAGGGTGCTGGGTGCTCAGTGCTCAGGGTGCTCGGTGCTTAGTACTCATTGTGCTGGGTTCTCAGTACTCCGGGTGCTGTGTGCTCAGTGCTCGGGGTTCTGGGTGCTCAGTGCTCGGGGTGCTCGGTGCTCAGTGCTCAAGGTGCTGGGTGCTCAGTACTCAGGGTGCTCATTGCTCAGGGTGCTGGGTGCTCAGTACTCAGGGTGCTGGGTGCTCAGTGCTCAGGGTGCTCGGTGCTCAGTATGTTGGGTGCTCAGTACTCGGGGTGCTGGGTGCTCAGTGCTCAGGGTGCTGGGTGCTCAGTGCTCAGGGTGCTGGGTGCTCAGTGCTCAGGGTGCTGGGTGCTCAGTGCTCAGGGTGCTGGGTGCTCAGTGCACAGGGTGCTGGGTGCTCAGTTCTCAGGGTGCTGGGTGCTCAGTGCTCAGGGTGCTCGGTGCTTAGTACTCATTGTGCTGGGTGCTCAGTACTCCGGGTGCTGGGTGCTCAGTGCTCGGGGTGCTGGGTGCTCAGTGCTCGGGGTGCTCGGTGCTCAGTGCTCAAGGTGCTGGGTGCTCAGTACTCAGGGTGCTCATTGCTCAGGGTGCTGGGGGCTCAGTAATCAGTTTGCTGGGTGCTCAGTGCTCAGGGTGCTCGGTGCTCTGTTCGTTGGGTGCTCAGTACTCAGGGTGCTGGGTGCTCAGTGCTCAGGGTGCTGGGTGCTCAGTGCTCAGGGTGCTGGGTGCTCAGTGCTCAGGGTGCTGGGTGCTCAGTGCTCAGGGTGCTGGGTGCTCAGTGCTCAGGGTGCTGGGTGCTCAGTGCTCAGGGTGCTGGGTGCTTAGTGCTCAGGGTGATGGGTGCTCGGTGCTCAGGGTGCTGGGTGCTCAGTGCTCAGGGTGCTGGGTGCTCAGTGCTCAGGGTGCTGGGTGCTCATTGCTCAGGGTGCTGGGTGCTCAGTGCTCGGGGTTCTGGGTGCTCAGTACTCGGGGTGCTCAGTGCTCCGTACTCAGGGTGCTGGGTGCTCAGTGCTCAGGGTGCTGGGTGCTCAGTACTCAGTGTTCTGGGTGCTCGGTGCTCAGTACGCTGGGTGCTCAATACTCAGGGTGCTGGGTGCTCAGTACTCAGGGTGCTCAGTGCTCAGTACTCGGGGTGCTGGGTGCTCAGTGCTCAGGGTGCTCAGTGCTCAGTGCTCGGGGTGCTGGGTGCTCTGTGCTCGGGCCGCTGGGTGCTCAGTGCTCGGGGTGCTGGGTGCTCAGTACTCGGGTTGCTGGGTGCTCAGTGCTCAGGATGCTCAGTGCTCAGTACTCAGTGCTCAGGGTGCTCAGTGCTCAGGGTGCTGGGTGTTCAGTACTCAGGGTGCTGGGTGCTCAGTGCTCAGGGTGCTGGGTGCTCAGTGCTCGGGGTGCTGGGTGCTCAGTGCTCGGGGTGCTCGGTGCTCAGTACATTGGGTGCTCACTACTCAGGGTGCTGGGTGCTCAGTGCTCAGGGTGCTGGGTGCTCAGTGCTCAGGGTGCTGGGTGCTCAGTACTCAGGGTGCTGGGTGCTCAGTGCTCGGGGTGCTGGGTGCTCAGTGCTCAGGGTGCTGTGTGCTCAGTACTCAGGGTGCTAGGTGCTCAGTACTCGGGGTGCTGGGTGCTCAGTACTCGGGTGCTGGGTGCTCAGTGCTTGGGGTGCTGGGTGCTCAGCGCTCGGGGTGCTGGGTGCGCAGTGCTCAGTACTCAGGGTGCTGGGTGCTCAGTGCTCGTGGTGCTGGGTGCTCAGTGCTCAGTACTCAGGGTGCTGGGTGCTCAGTGCTCAGGGTGCTGTGTGCTCAGTGCTCAGGGTGCTGGGTGCTCAGTGCCCAGGGTGCTGGGTACTCAGTGCTCAGGGTGCTGGGTGCTCAGTACTCAGGGTGCTGGGTGCTCAGTACCCCGGGTGCTGGGTGCTCAGTGCTCGGGGTGCTCGGTGCTCAGTGCTCAGGGTGCTGGGTGCTCAGTACTCAGGGTGCTCATTGCTCAGGGTGCTGGGTGCTCAGTACTCAGGGTGCTGGGTGCTCAGTGCTCAGGGTGCTCGGTGCTCAGTACGTTGGGTGCTCAGTACTTAGGGTGCTGGGTGCTCAGTGCTCAGGGTGCTGGGTGCTCAGTGCTCAGGGTGCTGGGTGCTCAGTGCTCAGGGTGCTGGGTGCTCAGTGCTCAGGGTGCTGGGTGCTCAGTGCTCACTACTGAGTGTGCTGGGTGCTCAGTGCTCAGGGTGCTGGGTGCTCAGTGCTCAGGGTGCTGGGTGCTCAGTACTCAGGGTGCTGGGTGCTCGGTGCTCAGTACGCTGGGCGCTCAGTACTCAGGGTGCTGGGTGCTCAGTGCTCAGGGTGCTGGGTGCTCAGTACTCAGGGTGCTGGGTGCTCGTTGCTCAGTACGCTGGGTGCTCAGTACTCAGGGTGCTGGGTGCTCAGTACTCAGGGTGCTCACTGCTCAGTACTCGGGGTGCTGGGTGCTCAGTGCTCAGGGTGCTCAGTGCTCAGTACTCATAGCTCAGGGTGCTCAGTGCTCAGGGTGCTGGGTGTTCAGTACTCAGGGTGCTGGGTGCTCAGTGCTCAGGGTGCTGGGTGCTCAGTGCTCGGGGCGCTGGGTGCTCAGTGCTCGGGGTGCTCGGAGATCAGTACTCAGGGTGCTGGGTGCTCAGTGCTCGGGGTGATCGGTGCTCAGTACTCAGGGTGCTGGGTGCTCAGTGCTCGGGGTGCTCGGTGCTCAGTACGTTGGGTGCTCACTACTCAGGGTGCTGGGTGCTCAGTGCTCAGGGTGCTGGGTGCTCAGTGCTCAGGGTGCTGGGTGCTCAGTACTCAGGGTGCTGGGTGCTCAGTGCTCGGGGTGCTGGGTGCTTAGTGCTCGCGGTGCTGGGTGCTCAGTACTCAGGGTGCTGGGTGCTCAGTACTCGGGGTGCTGGGTGCTCAGTACTCAGGGTGCTGGTTGCTCAGTACTCAGGCTGCTGAGTGCTTAGTACTCGGGTGCTGGGTGCTCAGTGCTTGGGGTGCTGGGTGCTCAGTGCTCGGGGTGCTGGGTGCGCAGTGCTCAGTACTCAGGGTGCTGGATGCTCAGTGCTCAGTACTCAGGGTGCTGGGTGCTCAGTGCTCAGGGTGCTGTGTGCTCAGTGCTCAGGGTGCTGGGTGCTCAGTGCTCAGGGTGCTGGGTGCTCAGTGCTCAGGGTGCTGGGAGCTCAGTACTCAGGGTGCTGGGTGCTCAGTACTCAGGGTGCTGGGTGCTCAGTGCTCGAGGTGCTCAGTACTCAGGGTGCTGTGTGTTCAGTGCTCAGGGTGCTGGGTGCTCAGTACTCAGGGTGCTCTGTGCTTAGTACTCATTGTGCTGGGTGCTCAGTGCTCAGGGTGCTGGGTGCTCAGTATTCAGGGTGCTCATTGCTCAGGGTGCTGGGTGCTCAGTACTCAGCGTGCTGGGTGCTCAGTGCTCAGGGTGCTCGGTGCTCAGTACGTTGGGTGCTCAGTACTCAGGGTGCTGGGTGCTCAGTGCTCAGGGTGCTGGGTGCTCAATGCTCAGGGTGCTGGGTGCTCAGTGCTCAGGGTGCTGGGTGCTCAGTGCTCAGGGTGCTGGGTGCTCAGTGCTCAGGGTGCTGGGTGCTCAGTGCTCAGGGTGCTGGGTGCTCAGTGCTCAGGGTGCTGGGTGCTCAGTGCTCAGGGTGCTGGGTGCTCGGTGCTCGGGGTGCTGGGTGCTTAGTGCTCGGGGTGCCCGGTGCTCAGTACTCGGGGTGCTCAGTGCTCAGTACTCAGGGTGCTGGGTGCTCAGTGCTCAAGGTGCTGGGTGCTCAGTACTCAGGGTGCTGGGTGCTCAGTGCTCAGGGTGCTCGGTGCTCAGTACGTTGGGTGGTCAGTACTCAGGGTGCTGGGTTCTCAGTGCTCAGGGTGCTGGGTGCTCAGTGCTCAGGGTGCTGGGTGCTCAGTGCTCAGGGTGCTGGGTGCTCAGTGCTCTGGGTGCTGGGTGCTCAGTGCTCAGGGTGCTGGGTGCTCTGTGCTCGGGGTGCTGGGTGCTCATTACTCCTGGTGCTCAGTGCTCAGTACTCAGGGTGCTGGGTGCTCAGTGCTCAGGGTGCTGGATGCTCAGTACTCAGGGTGTTGGGTGCTCGGTGCTCAGTACGCTGGGTGCTCAGTACTCAGGGTACTGGGTGCTCAGTGCTCGATGTGCTCAGTACTCAGGGTGCTGTGTGTTCAGTGCTCAGGGTGCTGGGTGCTCAGTACTCAGGGTGCTCGGTGCTTAGTACACATTGTGCTGGGTGCTCAGTACTCCGGGTGCTGGGTGCTCAGTGCTCGGTGTGCTAGGTGCTCAGTGCTCAAGGTGCTGGGTGCTCAGTACTCAGGGTGCTCATTGCTCAGGGTGCTGGGTGCTCAGTACTCAGGGTGCTGGGTGCTCAGTGCTCAGGGTGCTCGGTGCTCAGTACATTGGGTGCTCATTACTCAGGGTGCTGGGTGCTCAGTGCTCAGGGTGCTGGGTGCTCAGTGCTCAGGGTGCTGGGTGCTCAGTGCTCATTGTGCTGGGTGCTCAGTGCTCAGGGTGCTGGGTGCTCAGTGCTCAGTACTCAGTGTGCTGGGTGCTCAGTGCTCAGGGTGCTGGGTGCTCAGTACTCAGGGTGCTGGGTGCTCGGTGCTCAGTACGCTGGGTGCTCAGTACTCAGTGTGCTGCTTGCTCTGTGCTCAGGGTGCTGGGTGCTCAGTACTCAGGGTGCTGGGTGCTCGGTGCTCAGTACGCTGGGTGTTCAGTACTCCGGGTGCTGGGTGCTCAGTACTCCGGGTGCTCGGTGCTCAGTACTCGGGGTGCTGGGTGCTCAGTGCTCAGGGTGCTCAGTGCTCAGTGCTCGGGGTGCTGGGTGCTCTGTGCTCGGGGCGCTGGGTGCTCAGTGCTCGGGGTGCTGGGTGCTCAGTACTCGGCTGCTGGGTGTTCAGTACTCAGGGTGCTGGGTGCTCAGTGCTCAGGGTGCTGGGTGCTCAGTGCTCGGGGCGCTGGGTGCTCAGTGCTCGGGGTGCTCAGAGCTCAGTTCTCAGGGTGCTGTGTGCTCAGTGCTCGGGGTGATCGGTGCTCAGTACTCAGGGTGCTGGGTGCTCAGTGCTCGGGGTGCTCGGTGCTCAGTACGTTGGGTGCTCACTACTCAGGGTGCTGGGTGCTCAGTGCTCAGGGTGCTGGGTGCTCAGTGCTCAGGGTGCTGGGTGCTCAGTACTCAGGGTGCTGGGTGCTCAGTGCTCGGGGTGCTGGGTGCTCAGTGCTCAGGGTGCTGGGTGCTCAGTACTCGGGGTGCTGGGTGCTCAGTACTCAGGGTGCTGGGTGCTCAGTACTCAGGGTGCTGGGTGCTCAGTACTCGGGTGCTGGGTGCTCAGTGCTTGGGGTGCTGGGTGCTCAGTGCTCGGGGTGCTGGATGCGCAGTGCTCAGTACTCAGGGTGCTGGGTGCTCAGTGCTCGGGGTGCTGGGTGCTCAGTGCTCAGTACTCAGGGTGCTGGGTGCTCAGTGCTCAGGGTGCTGTGTGCTCAGTGCTCAGGGTGCTGGGTGCTCAGTGCTCAGGGTGCTGGGTACTCAGTGCTCAGGGTGCTGGGTGCTCAGTACTCAGGGTGCTGGGTGCTCAGTACTCAGGGTGCTGGGTGCTCAGTGCTCGGGGTGCTGGGCGCTCAGTGCTCGCGGTGCTGGGTGCTCAGTGCTCGGGGTGCTCGGTGCTCAGTACTCAGGGTGCTGGGTGCTCAGTGCTCGAGGTGCTCAGTACTCAGGGTGCTGTGTGTTCAGTGCTCAGGGTGCTGGGTGCTCAGTACTCAGGGTGCTGGGTGCTCAGTGCTCAGGGTGCTCGGTGCTCAGTACGATGGGTGCTCAGTACTCAGGGTGCTGGGTGCTCAGTGCTCAGGGTGCTGGGTGCTCAGTGCTCAGGGTGCTGGGTGCTCAGTGCTCAGGGTGCTGGGTGCTCAGTGCTCAGGGTGCTGGGTGCTCATTGCTCAGGGTGCTGGGTGCTTAGTGCTCAGGGTGCTGGGTGCTCAGTGCTCAGGGTGCTGGATGCTCGGTGCTCGGGGTGCTGGGTGCTTAGTGCTCGGGGTGCCCGGTGCTCAGTACTCGGGGTGCACAGTGCTCAGTACTCAGGGTGCTGGGTGCTCAATGCTCAGGGTGCTGGGTGCTCAGTACTCAGGGTGCTGGTTGCTCAGTGCTCAGGGTGCTCGGTGCTCAGTACGTTGTGTGCTCAGTACTCAGGGTGCTGGTTGCTCAGTGCTCAGGGTGCTGGGTGCTCAGTGCTCAGGTTGCTGGGTACTCAGTGCTCTGGGTGCTGGGTGCTCAGTGCTCAGGGTGCTGGGTGCTCAGTGCTCAGGGTTCTGGGTGCTCTGTGCTCGGGGTGCTGGGTGCTCAGTACTCGGGGTGCTCAGTGCTCAGTACTCAGGGTGCTGGGTGCTCAGTGCTCAGGGTGCTGGATTCTCAGTACTCAGGGTGCTGGGTGCTCAGTGCTCAGTACGCTGGGTGCTCAGTACTCAGGGTGCTGGGTGCTCAGTACTCAGGGTGCTCGGTGCTCAGTACTCAGGGTGCTGGGTGCTCAGTGCTCGGGGTGCTGGGTGCTCAGTACTCAGGGTGCAGGGTGCTCAGTGCTCGGGGTGCTCGGTGTTCAGTACGCTGGGTGCTCAGTACTCAGGGTGCTGGGTGCTCAGTACTCAGGGTGCTGGGTGCTTAGTACTCAGGGTGCTGGGTGCTCAGTGCTCGGGGTGGTGGGTGCTCAGTGCTCAGTACTCAGGGTGCTGGGTGCTCAGTGCTCAGGGTGCTGGGTGCTCAGTGCTCAGGGTGCTCGGTGCTTAGTACTCATTGTGCTGGGTGCTCAGTACTCCGGGTGCTGGGTGCTCAGTGCTCGGGGCGCTGGGTGCTCAGTGCTCGGGGTGCTCGGTGCTCAGTGCTCAAGGTGCTGGGTGCTCAGTACTCAGGGTGCTCATTGCTCAGGGTGCTGGGTGCTCAGTACTCAGCGTGCTGGGTGCTCAGTGCTCAGGGTGCTCGGTGCTCAGTACGTTGGGTGCTCAGTACTCAGGGTGCTGGGTGCTCAGTGCTCAGGGTGCTGGGTGCTCAGTGCTCAGGGTGCTGGGTGCTCAGTGCTCAGGGTGCTGGGTGCTCAGTGCTCAGGGTGCTGGGTGCTCAGTGCTCAGGGTGCTGGGTGCTCAGTGCTCAGAATGCTGGGTGCTTAGTGCTCAGGGTGCTGGGTGCTCAGTGCTCAGGGTGCTGGGAGCTCGGTGCTCGGGGTGCTGGGTGCTTAGTGCTCGGGGTGCCCGGTGCTCAGTACTCGGGGTGCTCAGTGCTCAGTACTCAGGGTGCTGGGTGCTCAGTGCTCAGGGTGCTGGGTGCTCAGTACTCAGGGTGCTGGGTGCTCAGTGCTCAGGGTGCTCCGTGCTCAGTACGTTGGGTGGTCAGTACTCAGGGTGCTGGGTTCTCAGTGCTCAGGGTGCTGGGTGCTCAGTGCTCAGGGTGCTGGGTGCTCAGTGCTCAGGGTGCTGGGTGCTCAGTGCTCTGGGTGCTGGGTGCTCAGTGCTCAGGGTGCTGGGTGCTCTGTGCTCGGGGTGCTGGGTGCTCAGTACTCGGGGTGCTCAGTGCTCAGTACTCAGGGTGCTGGGTGCTCAGTGCTCAGGGTGCTGGATGCTCAGTACTCAGGGTGCTGGGTGCTCGGTGCTCAGTACGCTGGGTGCTCAGTACTCAGGGTGCTGGGTGCTCAGTACTCAGGGTGCTCAGTGCTCAGTACTCAGGGTGCTGGGTGCTCAGTGCTCGGGGTGCTGGGTGCTCAGTACTCAGGGTGCTGGGTGCTCAGTGCTCGGGGTGCTGGGTGCTTAGTACTCAGGGTGCTGGGTGCTCAGTGCTCAGGGTGCTGGGTTCTCAGTGCTCAGGGTGCTGGGTGCTCAGTGCTCAGGGTGCTGGGTACTCAGTGCTCAGGGTGCTATGTGCTCAGTACTCAGTGTGCTGGGTGCTCAGTACTCAGGGTGCTGGGTGCTCAGTGCTCGGGGTCCTGGGTGCGCAGTTCTCGGGGTGCTGGGTGCTCAGTGCTCGGGGTGCTCGGTGCTCAGTACTCAGGGTGCTGGGTGCTCAGTGCTCAGGGTGCTGGGTGCTCAGTAGTCAGGGTGCTCGGTGCTTAGTACTCAGGGTGCTGGGTGCTCAGTACTCCGGGTGCTGGGTGCTCAGTGCTCGGGGTGCTCGGTGCTCAGTACACAGTGCTCAGGGTGCTCAGTGCTCAGTGCTCAGTGTGCTGGGTGTTCAGTACTCAGGGTGCTGTTTGCTCAGTACTCAGGGTGCTGGGTGCTCAGTGCTCAGGGTGCTGGGTGCTCAGTACTCGGGGTGCTCGGTGCTCAGTACCCAGGGTGCTGGGTGCTCAGTACTCAGGGTGCTGGGTGCTCAGTACTCAGGGTGCTGGGTGCTCAGTGCTCAGGGTGCTGGGTACTCAGTGCTCAGGGTGCTCGGTGCTCAGTACTCGGGGTGCTCGGTGCTCATTCTCGGGGTGCTGGGTGCTCAGTGCTCGGGGTGCTGGGTGCTCAGTACTCAGGGTGCCGGGTGCTCAGTGCTCAGGGTGCTGGGTGCTCAGTACTCAGGGTGCTGGGTGCTCAGTGCTCAGGGTGCTGGGTGCTCAGTACTCAGGGTGCTGGGTGCTCAGTGCTCAGGGTGCTGGGTGCTCAGTACTCAGGGTGCTGGGAGCTCAGTGCTCAGGGTGATCGGTGCTCAGTACTCAGGGTGCTGGGTGCTCAGTGCTCAGGGTGCTGATTGCTCAGTCCTCAGGGTGCTCAGTGCTCAGGGTGCTGGGTGCTCAGTGCTCGGGGTGCTCGGTGCTCAGTACTCTGGGTGCTGAGTGCTCAGTACTCAGGGTGCTGGGTGCTCAGTGCTCGGGGTGCTATGTGCTCAGTGCTCAGGTGATCGGTGCTCAGTACTCAGGGTGCTGGGTGCTCAGTGCTCAGGGTGCTGGGTGCTCAGTCCTCAGGGTGCTCAGTGCTCAGGGTGCTGGGTGCTCAGTGCTCGGGGTGCTCGATGCTCAGTACTCAGGGTGCTGAGTGCTCAGAGCTCAGGGTGCTGGGTGCTCAGTGCTCAGTGCTCAGGGTGCTGGTTGCTCAGTACTCAGGGTGCTGGTTGCTCAGTACCCAGGGTGCTGGGTGCTCAGTGCTCAGGGTGCTGGGTGCTCAGTACTCAGGGTGCTGGGTGAACAGTGCTCGGGGTGCTGGGTGCTCAGTGCTCAGGGTGCTGGGTGCTCAGTGCTCAGGGTGCTGGGTGCTCGGTGCTCGGGGTGCTGGGTGCTTAGTGCTCGGGGTGCCCGGTGCTCAGTACTCGGGGTGCTCAGTGCTCAGTACTCAGGGTGCTGGGTGCTCAGTGCTCAGGGTGCTGGGTGCTCAGTACTCAGGGTGCTGGGTGCTCGGTGCTCAGTACGCTGAGTGCTCAGTAATCAGGGTGCTGGGTGCTCAGTACTAAGGGTGCTCAGTGCTCAGTACTCAGGGTGCTGGGTGCTCAGTGCTCGGGGTGCTGGGTGCTCAGTGCTCGGGGTGCTGGGTGCTCAGTGCTCGGGGTGATCGGTGCTCAGTACACTGGGTGCTCAGTACTCAGGGTGCTGGGTGCTCAGTACTCAGGGTGCTGGGTGCTTAGTACTCAGGGTGCTGGGTGCTCAGTGCTCGGGGCGCTGGGTGCTCAGGGCTCAGTACTCAGGGTGCTGGGTGCTAAGTGCTCAGGGTGCTGGGTGCTCAGTGCTCGGGGTGCTGGGTGCTCAGTGCTCAGGGTGCTGGGTGCTCAGTACTCAGGGTGCTGTGTGCTCAGTACTCGGGGTGCTGGGTGCTCAGTACTCAGGGTGCTGGGTGCTCAGTACTCAGGGTGCTGGGTGCTCAGTGCTCAGGGTGCTGGGTGCTCAGTGCTCGGGGTGCTGGGTGCTCAGTGCTCAGGGTGCTGGGTGCTCAGTGCTCAGGGTGCTGGGTACTCAGTGCTCAGGGTGCTGGGTGCTCAGTACTCAGGGTGCTGGGTGCTCAGTACTCAGGGTGCTGGGTGCTCAGTGCTCGGGGTGCTGGGTGCTCAGTGCTCGCGGTGCTGGGTGCTCAGTGCTCGGGGTGCTCGGTGCTCAGTACTCAGGGTGCTGGGTGCTCAGTGCTCGAGGTGCTCAGTACTCAGGGTGCTGTGTGTTCAGTGCTCAGGGTGCTGGGTGCTCAGTACTCAGGGTGCTCTGTGCTTAGTACTCATTGTGCTGGGTGCTCAGTGCTCAGGGTGCTGGGTGCTCAGTATTCAGGGTGCTCATTGCTCAGGGTGCTGGGTGCTCAGTACTCAGCGTGCTGGGTGCTCAGTGCTCAGGGTGCTCGGTGCTCAGTACGTTGGGTGCTCAGTACTCAGGGTGCTGGGTGCTCAGTGCTCAGGGTGCTGGGTGCTCAATGCTCAGGGTGCTGGGTGCTCAGTGCTCAGGGTGCTGGGTGCTCAGTGCTCAGGGTGCTGGGTGCTCAGTGCTCAGGGTGCTGGGTGCTCAGTGCTCAGGGTGCTGGGTGCTTAGTGCTCAGGGTGCTGGGTGCTCAGTGCTCAGGGTGCTGGGTGCTCGGTGCTCGGGGTCCTGGGTGCTTAGTGCTCGGGGTGCCCGGTGCTCAGTACTCGGGGTGCTCAGTGCTCAGTACTCAGGGTGCTGGGTGCTCAGTGCTCAAGGTGCTGGGTGCTCAGTACTCAGGGTGCTGGGTGCTGAGTGCTCAGGGTGCTCGGTGCTCAGTACGTTGGGTGGTCAGTACTCAGGGTGCTGGGTTCTCAGTGCTCAGGGTGCTGGGTGCTCAGTGCTCAGGGTGCTGGGTGCTCTGTGCTCAGGCTGCTGGGTGCTCAGTGCTCTGGGTGCTGGGTGCTCAGTGCTCAGGGTGCTGGGTGCTCTGTGCTCGGGGTGCTGGGTGCTCATTACTCCTGGTGCTCAGTGCTCAGTACTCAGGGTGCTGGGTGCTCAGTGCTCAGGGTGCTGGATGCTCAGTACTCAGGGTGTTGGGTGCTCGGTGCTCAGTACGCTGGGTGCTCAGTACTCAGGGTACTGGGTGCTCAGTGCTCGAGGTGCTCAGTACTCAGGGTGCTGTGTGTTCAGTGCTTAGGGTGCTGGGTGCTCAGTACTCAGGGTGCTCGGTGCTTAGTACACATTGTGCTGGGTGCTCAGTACTCCGGGTGCTGGGTGCTCAGTGCTCGGTGTGCTAGGTGCTCAGTGCTCAAGGTGCTGGGTGCTCAGTACTCAGGGTGCTCATTGCTCAGGGTGCTGGGTGCTCAGTACTCAGGGTGCTGGGTGCTCAGTGCTCAGGGTGCTGGGTGCTCAGTGCTCATTGTGCTGGGTGCTCAGTGCTCAGGGTGCTGGGTGCTCAGTGCTCAGTACTCAGCGTGCTGGGTGCTCAGTGCTCAGGGTGCTGGGTGCTCAGTACTCAGGGTGCTGGGTGCTCAGTGCTCAGTACGTTGGGTGCTCATTACTCAGGGTGCTGGGTGCTCAGTGCTCAGGGTGCTGGGGGCTCAGTGCTCAGGGTGCTGGGTGCTCAGTGCTCATTGTGCTGGGTGCTCAGTGCTCAGGGTGCTGGGTGCTCAGTGCTCAGTACTCAGGGTGCTGGGTGCTCAGTGCTCAGGGTGCTGGGTGCTCAGTACTCAGGGTGCTGGGTGCTCGGTGCTCAGTACGCTGGGTGCTCAGTACTCAGTGTGCTGGGTGCTCTGTGCTCAGGGTGGTGGGTGCTCAGTACTCAGGGTGCTGGGTGCTCGGTTTTCAGTACGCTGGGTGTTCAGTACTCCGGGTGCTGGGTGCTCAGTACTCCGGGTGCTCGGTGCTCAGTACTCGCGGTGCTGGGTGCTCAGTACACAGGGTGCTGGGTGCTCAGTGCTCAGGGTGCTGGGTGCTCAGTGCTCGGGGCGCTGGGTGCTCAGTGCTCGGGGTGCTCAGAGCTCAGTTCTCAGGGTGCTGGGTGCTCAGTGCTCGGGGCGCTGGGTGCTCAGTGCTCGGGGTGCTCAGAGCTCAGTTCTCAGGGTGCTGGGTGCTCAGTGCTCCGGGTGCTCAGTGCTCAGTACTCAGGGTGCTGGGTGCTCAGTGCTCAAGGTGCTGGGTGCTCAGTACTCAGGGTGCTGGGTGCTCAGTGCTCAGGGTGCTCGGTGCTCAGTACGTTGGGTGGTCAGTACTCAGGGTGCTGGGTTCTCAGTGCTCAGGGTGCTGGGAGCTCAGTGCTCAGGGTGCTGGGTGCTCTGTGCTCAGGGTGCTGGGTGCTCAGTGCTCTGGGTGCTGGGTGCTCAGTGCTCAGGGTGCTGGGTGCTCTGTGCTCGGGGTGCTGGGTGCTCATTACTCCTGGTGCTCAGTGCTCAGTACTCAGGGTGCTGGGTGCTCAGTGCTCAGGGTGCTGGATGCTCAGTACTCAGGGTGTTGGGTGCTCGGTGCTCAGTACGCTGGGTGCTCAGTACTCAGGGTACTGGGTGCTCAGTGCTCGAGGTGCTCAGTACTCAGGGTGCTGTGTGTTCAGTGCTCAGGGTGCTGGGTGCTCAGTACTCAGGGTGCTCGGTGCTTAGTACACATTGTGCTGGGTGCTCAGTACTCCGGGTGCTGGGTGCTCAGTGCTCGGTGTGCTAGGTGCTCAGTGCTCAAGGTGCTGGGTGCTCAGTACTCAGGGTGCTCATTGCTCAGGGTGCTGGGTGCTCAGTACTCAGGGTGCTGGGTGCTCAGTGCTCAGGGTGCTGGGTGCTCAGTGCTCATTGTGCTGGGTGCTCAGTGCTCAGGGTGCTGGGTGCTCAGTGCTCAGTACTCAGCGTGCTGGGTGCTCAGTGCTCAGGGTGCTGGGTGCTCAGTACTCAGGGTGCTGGGTGCTCGGTGCTCAGTACGTTGGGTGCTCATTACTCAGGGTGCTGGGTGCTCAGTGCTCAGGGTGCTGGGTGCTCAGTGCTCAGGGTGCTGGGTGCTCAGTGCTCATTGTGCTGGGTGCTCAGTGCTCAGGGTGCTGGGTGCTCAGTGCTCAGTACTCAGGGTGCTGGGTGCTCAGTGCTCAGGGTGCTGGGTGCTCAGTACTCAGGGTGCTGGGTGCTCAGTGCTCATTGTGCTGGGTGCTCAGTGCTCAGGGTGCTGGGTGCTCAGTGCTCAGTACTCAGGGTGCTGGGTGCTCAGTGCTCAGGGTGCTGGGTGCTCAGTACTCAGTGTGCTGGGTGCTCTGTGCTCAGGGTGCTGGGTGCTCAGTACTCAGGGTGCTGGGTGCTCGGTGCTCAGTACGCTGGGTGTTCAGTACTCCGGGTGCTGGGTGCTCAGTACTCCGGGTGCTCGGTGCTCAGTACTCGGGGTGCTGGGTGCTCAGTGCTCAGGGTGCTCAGTGCTCAGTGCTCGGGGTGCTGGGTGCTCTGTGCTCGGGGCGCTGGGTGCTCAGTGCTCGGGGTGCTGGGTGCTCAGTACTCGGCTGCTGGGTGTTCAGTACTCAGGGTGCTGGGTGCTCAGTGCTCAGGGTGCTGGGTGCTCAGTGCTCGGGGCGCTGGGTGCTCAGTGCTCGGGGTGCTCAGAGCTCAGTTCTCAGGGTGCTGGGTGCTCAGTGCTCGGGGTGATCGGTGCTCAGTACTCAGGGTGCTGGGTGCTCAGTGCTCGGGGTGCTCGGTGCTCAGTACGTTGGGTGCTCACTACTCAGGGTGCTGGGTGCTCAGTGCTCAGGGTGCTGGGTGCTCAGTGCTCAGGGTGCTGGGTGCTCAGTACTCAGGGTGCTGGGTGCTCAGTGCTCGGGGTGCTTGGTGCTCAGTGCTCAGGGTGCTGGGTGCTCAGTACTCGGGGTGCTGGGTGCTCAGTACTCAGGGTGCTGGGTGCTCAGTACTCAGGGTGCTGGGTGCTCAGTACTCGGGTGCTGGGTGCTCAGTGCTTGGGGTGCTGGGTGCTCAGTGCTCGGGGTGCTGGATGCGCAGTGCTCAGTACTCAGGGTGCTGGGTGCTCAGTGCTCGGGGTGCTGGGTGCTCAGTGCTCAGTACTCAGGGTGCTGGGTGCTCAGTGCTCAGGGTGCTGTGTGCTCAGTGCTCAGGGTGCTGGGTGCTCAGTGCTCAGGGTGCTGGGTGCTCAGTGCTTGGGGTGCTGGGTGCTCAGTGCTCGGGGTGCTCGGTGCTCAGTACTCAGGGTGCTGGGTGCTCAGTGCTCGAGGTGCTCAGTACTCAGGGTGCTGTGTGTTCAGTGCTCAGGGTGCTGGGTGCTCAGTACTCAGGCTGCTCGGTGCTTAGTACTCATTTTGCTGGGTGCTCAGTGCTCCGGGTGCTGGGTGCTCAGTGCTCGGGGTGCTCGGAGCTCAGTGCTCAAGGTGCTGGCTGCTCAGTACTCAGGGTGCTCATTGCTCAGGGTGCTGGGTGCTCAGTACTCAGGGTGCTGGGTGCTCAGTGCTCAGGGTGCTCGGTGCTCAGTACGTTGGGTGCTCAGTACTCAGGGTGCTGGGTGCTCAGTGCTCAGGGTGCTGGGTGCTCAGTGCTCAGGGTGCTGGGTGCTCAGTGCTCAGGGTGCTGGGTGCTCAGTGCTCAGGGTGCTGGGTGCTCATTGCTCAGGGTGCTGGGTGCTTAGTGCTCAGGGTGCTGGGTGCTCAGTGCTCAGGGTGCTGGATGCTCGGTGCTCGGGGTGCTGGGTGCTTAGTGCTCGGGGTGCCCGGTGCTCAGTACTCGGGGTGCACAGTGCTCAGTACTCAGGGTGCTGGGTGCTCAATGCTCAGGGTGCTGGGTGCTCAGTACTCAGGGTGCTGGTTGCTCAGTGCTCAGGGTGCTCGGTGCTCAGTACGTTGGGTGCTCAGTACTCAGGGTGCTGGGTGCTCAGTGCTCAGGGTGCTGGGTGCTCAGTGCTCAGGTTGCTGGGTACTCAGTGCTCTGGGTGCTGGGTGCTCAGTGCTCAGGGTGCTGGGTGCTCAGTGCTCAGGGTTCTGGGTGCTCTGTGCTCGGGGTGCTGGGTGCTCAGTACTCGGGGTGCTCAGTGCTCAGTACTCAGGGTGCTGGGTGCTCAGTGCTCAGGGTGCTGGATTCTCAGTACTCAGGGTGCTGGGTGCTCAGTGCTCAGTACGCTGGGTGCTCAGTACTCAGGGTGCTGGGTGCTCAGTACTCAGGGTGCTCGGTGCTCAGTACTCAGGGTGCTGGGTGCTCAGTGCTCGGGGTGCTGGGTGCTCAGTACTCAGGGTGCAGGGTGCTCAGTGCTCGGGGTGCTCGGTGTTCAGTACGCTGGGTGCTCAGTACTCAGGGTGCTGGGTGCTCAGTACTCAGGGTGCTGGGTGCTTAGTACTCAGGGTGCTGGGTGCTCAGTGCTCGGGGTGGTGGGTGCGCAGTGCTCAGTACTCAGGGTGCTGGGTGCTCAGTGCTCAGGGTGCTGGGTGCTCAGTGCTCAGGGTGCTCGGTGCTTAGTACTCATTGTGCTGGGTGCTCAGTACTCCGGGTGCTGGGTGCTCAGTGCTCGGGGTGCTGGGTGCTCAGTGCTCGGGGTGCTCGGTGCTCAGTGCTCAAGGTGCTGGGTGCTCAGTACTCAGGGTGCTCATTGCTCAGGGTGCTGGGTGCTCAGTACTCAGCGTGCTGGGTGCTCAGTGCTCAGGGTGCTCGGTGCTCAGTACGTTGGGTGCTCAGTACTCAGGGTGCTGGGTGCTCAGTGCTCAGGGTGCTGGGTGCTCAGTGCTCAGGGTGCTGGGTGCTCAGTGCTCAGGGTGCTGGGTGCTCAGTGCTCAGGGTGCTGGGTGCTCAGTGCTCAGGGTGCTGGGTGCTCAGTGCTCAGAATGCTGGGTGCTTAGTGCTCAGGGTGCTGGGTGCTCAGTGCTCAGGGTGCTGGGAGCTCGGTGCTCGGGGTGCTGGGTGCTTAGTGCTCGGGGTGCCCGGTGCTCAGTACTCGGGGTGCTCAGTGCTCAGTACTCAGGGTGCTGGGTGCTCAGTGCTCAGGGTGCTGGGTGCTCAGTACTCAGGGTGCTGGGTGCTCAGTGCTCAGGGTGCTCCGTGCTCAGTACGTTGGGTGGTCAGTACTCAGGGTGCTGGGTTCTCAGTGCTCAGGGTGCTGGGTGCTCAGTGCTCAGGGTGCTGGGTGCTCAGTGCTCAGGGTGCTGGGTGCTCAGTGCTCTGGGTGCTGGGTGCTCAGTGCTCAGGGTGCTGGGTGCTCTGTGCTCGGGGTGCTGGGTGCTCAGTACTCGGGGTGCTCAGTGCTCAGTACTCAGGGTGCTGGGTGCTCAGTGCTCAGGGTGCTGGATGCTCAGTACTCAGGGTGCTGGGTGCTCGGTGCTCAGTACGCTGGGTGCTCAGTACTCAGGGTGCTGGGTGCTCAGTACTCAGGGTGCTCAGTGCTCAGTACTCAGGGTGCTGAGTGCTCAGTGCTCGGGGTGCTGAGTGCTCAGTACTCAGGGTGCTGGGTGCTCAGTGCTCGGGGTGCTGGGTGCTTAGTACTCAGGGTGCTGGGTGCTCAGTACTCAGGGTGCTGGGTGCTCGGTGCTCAGTACGCTGGGTGCTCAGTACTCAGGGTGCTGGGTGCTCAGTACTCAGGGTGCTGGGTGCTCAGTGCTCGGGGTCCTGGGTGCGCAGTTCTCGGGTTGCTGGGTGCTCAGTGCTCGGGGTGCTCGGTGCTCAGTACTCAGGGTGCTGGGTGCTCAGTGCTCAGGGTGCTGGGTGCTCAGTAGTCAGGGTGCTCGGTGCTTAGTACTCAGGGTGCTGGGTGCTCAGTACTCCGGGTGCTGGGTGCTCAGTGCTCGGGGTGCTCGGTGCTCAGTACTCAGTGCTCAGGGTGCTCAGTGCTCAGTGCTCAGTGTGCTGGGTGTTCAGTACTCAGGGTGCTGGGTGCTCAGTACTCAGGGTGCTGGGTGCTCAGTGCTCAGGGTGCTGGGTGCTCAGTACTCGGGGTGCTCGGTGCTCAGTACCCAGGGTGCTGGGTGCTCAGTACTCAGGGTGCTGGGTGCTCAGTACTCAGGGTGCTGGGTGCTCAGTGCTCAGGGTGCTGGGTACTCAGTGCTCAGGGTGCTCGGTGCTCAGTACTCGGGGTGCTCGGTGCTCATTCTCGGGGTGCTGGGTGCTCAGTGCTCGGGGTGCTGGGTGCTCAGTACTCAGGGTGCCGGGTGCTCAGTGCTCAGGGTGCTGGGTGCTCAGTACTCAGGGTGCTGGGTGCTCAGTGCTCAGGGTGCTGGGTGCTCAGTACTCAGGGTGCTGGGTGCTCAGTGCTCAGGGTGCTGGGTGCTCAGTACTCAGGGTGCTGGGAGCTCAGTGCTCAGGGTGATCGGTGCTCAGTACTCAGGGTGCTGGGTGCTCAGTGCTCAGGGTGCTGATTGCTCAGTCCTCAGGGTGCTCAGTGCTCAGGGTGCTCTGTGCTCAGTGCTCGGGGTGCCCGGTGCTCAGT
The DNA here is from genome assembly GCF_018167655.1 of Microtus oregoni. Classification (NCBI taxonomy): domain Eukaryota; kingdom Metazoa; phylum Chordata; class Mammalia; order Rodentia; family Cricetidae; genus Microtus; species Microtus oregoni. The sequence continues at coordinate 24,336,570 of NW_024543206.1, forward strand.
ACTCTGGGTGCTGAGTGCTCAGTACTCAGGGTGCTGGGTGCTCAGTGCTCGGGGTGCTATGTGCTCAGTGCTCAGGTGATCGGTGCTCAGTACTCAGGGTGCTGGGTGCTCAGTGCTCAGTGTGCTGGGTGCTCAGTCCTCAGGGTGCTCAGTGCTCAGGGTGCTGGGTGCTCAGTGCTCGGGGTGCTCGATGCTCAGTACTCAGGGTGCTGGTTGCTCAGTACCCAGGGTGCTGGGTGCTCAGTGCTCAGGGTGCTGGGTGCTCAGTACTCAGGGTGCTGGGTGAACAGTGCTCGGGGTGCTGGGTGCTCAGTGCTCAGGGTGCTGGGTGCTCAGTGCTCAGGGTGCTGGGTGCTCGGTGCTCGGGGTGCTGGGTGCTTAGTGCTCGGGGTGCCCGGTGCTCAGTACTCGGGGTGCTCAGTGCTCAGTACTCAGGGTGCTGGGTGCTCAGTGCTCAGGGTGCTGGGTGCTCAGTACTCAGGGTGCTGGGTGCTCGGTGCTCAGTACGCTGAGTGCTCAGTAATCAGGGTGCTCAGTACTCAGGGTGCTCAGTGCTCAGTACTCAGGGTGCTGGGTGCACAGTGCTCGGGGTGCTGGGTGCTCAGTGCTCGGGGTGCTGGGTGCTCAGTGCTCGGGGTGATCGGTGCTCAGTACACTGGGTGCTCAGTACTCAGGGTGCTGGGTGCTCAGTACTCAGGGTGCTGGGTGCTTAGTACTCAGGGTGCTGGGTGCTCAGTGCTCGGGGCGCTGGGTGCTCAGTGCTCAGTACTCAGGGTGCTGGGTGCTCAGTGCTCAGGGTGCTGGGTGCTCAGTGCTCGGAGTGCTGGGTGCTCAGTGCTCAGGGTGCTGGGTGCTCAGTACTCAGGGTGCTGGGTGCTCAGTACTCAGGGTGCTGGGTGCTCAGTGCTCAGGGTGCTGGGTGCTCAGTACTCAGGGTGCTGGGAGCTCAGTGCTCAGGGTGATCGGTGCTCAGTACTCAGGGTGCTGGGTGCTCAGTGCTCAGGGTGCTGATTGCTCAGTCCTCAGGGTGCTCAGTGCTCAGGGTGCTCTGTGCTCAGTGCTCGGGGTGCTCGGTGCTCAGTACTCTGGGTGCTGAGTGCTCAGTACTCAGGGTGCTGGGTGCTCAGTGCTCGGGGTGCTATGTGCTCAGTGCTCAGGTGATCGGTGCTCAGTACTCAGGGTGCTGGGTGCTCAGTGCTCAGGGTGCTGGGTGCTCAGTCCTCAGGGTGCTCAGTGCTCAGGGTGCTGGGTGCTCAGTGCTCGGGGTGCTCGATGCTCAGTACTCAGGGTGCTGGTTGCTCAGTACCCAGGGTGCTGGGTGCTCAGTGCTCAGGGTGCTGGGTGCTCAGTACTCAGGGTGCTGGGTGAACAGTGCTCGGGGTGCTGGGTGCTCAGTGCTCAGGGTGCTGGGTGCTCAGTGCTCAGGGTGCTGGGTGCTCGGTGCTCGGGGTGCTGGGTGCTTAGTGCTCGGGGTGCCCGGTGCTCAGTACTCGGGGTGCTCAGTGCTCAGTACTCAGGGTGCTGGGTGCTCAGTGCTCAGGGTGCTGGGTGCTCAGTACTCAGGGTGCTGGGTGCTCGGTGCTCAGTACGCTGAGTGCTCAGTAATCAGGGTGCTGGGTGCTCAGTACTCAGGGTGCTCAGTGCTCAGTACTCAGGGTGCTGGGTGCTCAGTGCTCGGGGTGCTGGGTGCTCAGTGCTCGGGGTGCTGGGTGCTCAGTGCTCGGGGTGATCGGTGCTCAGTACACTGGGTGCTCAGTACTCAGGGTGCTGGGTGCTCAGTACTCAGGGTGCTGGGTGCTTAGTACTCAGGGTGCTGGGTGCTCAGTGCTCGGGGCGCTGGGTGCTCAGTGCTCAGTACTCAGGGTGCTGGGTGCTCAGTGCTCAGGGTGCTGGGTGCTCAGTGCTCGGAGTGCTGGGTGCTCAGTGCTCAGGGTGCTGGGTGCTCAGTACTCAGGGTGCTGTGTGCTCAGTACTCGGGGTGCTGGGTGCTCAGTACTCAGGGTGCTGGGTGCTCAGTACTCAGGGTGCTGGGTGCTCAGTGCTCAGGGTACTGGGTGCTCAGTGCTCGGGGTGCTGGGTGCTCAGTGCTCAGGGTGCTGGGTGCTCAGTGCTCAGGGTGCTGGGTACTCAGTGCTCAGGGTGCTGGGTGCTCAGTACTCAGGGTGCTGGGTGCTCAGTACTCAGGGTGCTGGGTGCTCAGTGCTCGGGGTGCTGGGTGCTCAGTGCTCGCGGTGCTGGGTGCTCAGTGCTCGGGGTGCTCGGTGCTCAGTACTCAGGGTGCTGGGTGCTCAGTGCTCGAGGTGCTCAGTACTCAGGGTGCTGTGTGTTCAGTGTTCAGGGTGCTGGGTGCTCAGTACTCAGGGTGCTCGGTGCTTAGTACTCAGGGTGCTGGGTGCTCAGTACTGAGGGAGCTGGGTGCTCAGTGCTCAGGGTGCTGGGTGCTCAGTGCTCAGTGTGCTGGGTGCTCAGTGCTCAGGGGGCTGGGTGCTCAGTGCTCAGGGTGCTGGGTGCTCAGTGCTCAGGGTGCTGGGTGCTCAGTGCTCAGGGTGCTGTGTGCGCAGTGCTCAGGGTGCTGGGTGCTCCGTGCTCGGGGTGCTGGGTGCTTAGTGCTCGGGGTGCCCAGTTCTCAGTACTCGGGGTGCTCAGTGCTCAGTACTCAGGGTGCTGGGTGCTCAGTGCTCAGGGTGCTGGGTGCTCAGTACTCAGGGTGCTGGGTGCTCGGTGCTCAGTACGCTGGGTGCTCAGTAATCAGGGTGCTGGGTGCTCAGTACTCATGGTGCTCAGTACTCAGTACTCAGGGTGCTGGGTGCTCAGTGCTCGGGGTGCTGGGTGCTCAGTGCTCGGGGTGCTGGGTGCTCAGTGCTCGGGGTGCTCGGTGCTCAGTACGCTGGGTGCTCAGTACTCAGGGTGCTGGGTGCTCAGTACTCAGGGTGCTGGGTGCTCAGTGCTCAGGGTGCTCGGTGCTCAGTACGTTGGGTGCTCAGTACTTAGGGTGCTGGGTGCGCAGTGCTCAGGGTGCTGGGTGCTCAGTGCTCATGGTGCTCAGTGCTCAGTACTCAGGGTGCTGGGTGCTCAGTGCTCGGGGTGCTGGGTGCTCAGTGCTCGGGGTGCTGGGTGCTCAGTGCTCGGGGTGCTCGGTGCTCAGTACGCTGGGTGCTCAGTACTCAGGGTGCTGGGTGCTCAGTACTCAGGGTGCTGCGTGCTCAGTGCTCAGGGTGCCCGGTGCTCAGTACGTTGGGTGCTCAGTACTTAGGGTGCTGGTTGCTCAGTGCTCAGGGTGCTGGGTGCTCAGTGCTCAGGGTGCTGGGTGCTCAGTGCTCAGGGTGCTGGGTGATCAGTGCTCAGGGTGCTGGGTGCTCAGTGCTCAGGGTGCTGGGTGCTCAGTACTCAGGGTGCTGGGTGCTCGGTGCTCAGTACGCTGGGTGCTCAGTACTCAGGGTGCTGGGTGCTCAGTGTGCTGGGTGCTCAGTACTCAGGGTGCTGGGTGCTCGGTGCTCAGTACGCTGGGTGCTCAGTACTCAGGGTGCTGGGTGCTCAGTACTCAGGGTGCTCAGTACTCGGGGTGCTGGGTGCTCAGTGCTCAGGGTGCTCAGTGCTCAGTACTCATAGCTCAGGGTGCTCAGTGCTCAGTGTGCTGGGTGCTCAGTACTCAGGGTGCTGGGTGCTCGGTGCTCAGTACGCTGGGTGCTCAGTACTCAGGGTGCTGGGTGCTCAGTACTCAGGGTGCTCAGTGCTCAGTGCTCCGGGTGCTGGGTGCTCAGTGCTCAGGGCGCTGGGTGCTCAGTGCTCGGGGTGCTCGGAGATCAGTGCTCAGGGTGCTGGGTGCTCAGTGCTCGGGGTGCTCGGTGCTCAGTACGTTGGGTGCTCACTACTCAGGGTGCTGGGTGCTCAGTGCTCAGGGTGCTGCGTGCTCAGTGCTCAGGGTGCTGGGTGCTCAGTACTCAGGGTGCTGGGTGCTCAGTGCTCGGGGTGCTGGGTGCTCAGTGCTCAGTACTCAGGGTGCTGGGTGCTCAGTACTCGGGGTGCTGGGTGCTCAGTACTCAGGGTGCTAGGTGCTCAGTACTCAGGGTGCTGAGTGCTCAGTACTCGGGTGCTGGGTGCTCAGTGCTTGGGGTGCTGGGTGCTCAGTGCTCGGGGTGCTGGGTGCTCAGTGCTCAGTACTCAGGGTGCTGGGTGCTCAGAGCTCGGGGTGCTGGGTGCTCAGTGCTCAGTACTCAGGGTGTTGGGTGCTCAGTGCTCAGGGTGCTGTGTGCTCAGTGCTCAGGGTGCTGGGTGCTCAGTGCTCAGGGTGCTGGGTACTCAGTGCTCAGGGTGCTGGGTGCTCAGTACTCAGGGTGCTGGGTGCTCAGTACTCAGGGTGCTGGGTGCTCAGTGCTCGGGGTGCTGGGTGCTCAGTGCTCGCGGTGCTGGGTGCTCAGTGGTCGGGGTGCTCGGTGCTCAGTAATCAGGGTGCTGGGTGCTCAGTGCTCGAGGTGCTCAGTACTCAGGGTGCTGTGTGTTCAGTGCTCAGGGTGCTGGGTGCTCAGTGCTCAGGGTGCTGGGTGCTCAGTGCTCAGGGTGCTGGGTGCTCAGGGCTCAGGGTGCTGGGTGCTCAGTGCTCAGGGTGCTGGGTACTCAGTGCTCAGGGTGCTATGTGCTCAGTACTCAGGGTGCTGGGTGCTCAGTACTCAGGGTGCTGGGTGCTCAGTGCTCGGGGTCCTGGGTGCGCAGTTCTCGGGGTGCTGGGTGCTCAGTGCTCAGGGTGCTGGGTGCTCAGTACTCAGGGTGCTGGGAGCTCAGTTGCTCAGGGTGATCGGTGCTCAGTACTCAGGGTGCTGATTGCTCAGTCCTCAGGGTGCTCAGTGCTCAGGGTGCTGGGTGCTCAGTGCTCGGGGTGCTCGGTGCTCAGTACTCTGGGTGCTGAGTGCTCAGTACTCAGGGTGCTGGGTGCTCAGTGCTCGGGGTGCTATGTGCTCAGTGCTCAGGTGATCGGTGCTCAGTACTCAGGGTGCTGGGTGCTCAGTGCTCAGGGTGCTGGGTGCTCAGTCCTCAGGGTGCTCAATGCTCAGGGTGCTGGGTGCTCAGTGCTCGGGGTGCTCGATGCTCAGTACTCAGGGTGCTGAGTGCTCAGAGCTCAGGGTGCTGGGTGCTCAGTGCTCAGGGTGCTGGTTGCTCAGTACTCAGGGTGCTGGTTGCTCAGTACCCAGGGTGCTGGGTGCTCAGTGCTCAGGGTGCTGGGTGCTCAGTACTCAGGGTGCTGGGTGAACAGTGCTCGGGGTGCTGGGTGCTCAGTGCTCAGGGTGCTGGGTGCTCAGTGCTCAGGGTGCTGGGTGCTCGGTGCTCGGGGTGCTGGGTGCTTAGTGCTCGGGGTGCCCTGTGCTCAGTACTCGGGGTGCTCAGTGCTCAGTACTCAGGGTGCTGGGTGCTCAGTGCTCAGGGTGCTGGGTGCTCAGTACTCAGGGTGCTGGGTGCTCGGTGCTCAGTACGCTGGGTGCTCAGTAATCAGGGTGCTGGGTGCTCAGTACTCAGGGTGCTCAGTGCTCAGTACTCAGGGTGCTAGGTGCTCAGTGCTCGGGGTGCTGGGTGCTCAGTGCTCGGGGTGCTGGGTGCTCAGTGCTCGGGGTGATCGGTGCTCAGTACACTGGGTGCTCAGTACTCAGGGTGCTGGGTGCTCAGTACTCAGGGTGCTGGGTGCTTAGTACTCAGGGTGCTGGGTGCTCAGTGCTCGGGGTGCTGGGTGCTCAGTGCTCAGTACTCAGGGTGCTGGGTGCTCAGTGCTCAGGGTGCTGGGTGCTCAGTGCTCGGGGTGCTGGGTGCTCAGTGCTCAGGGTGCTGGGTGCTCAGTACTCAGGGTGCTGGGTGCTCAGTGCTCAGGGTGCTCGGTGCTCAGTGCTCAGGGTGCTGGGTGCTCAGTACTCAGGGTGCTGGGTGCTCAGTGCTCAGGGTGCTGGGTGCTCAGTACTCAGGGTGCTGGGTGCTCAGTGCTCAGGGTGCTCAGTGATCAGTACACAGGGTGCTCGATGCTCAGTGCTCAGGGTGCTCAGTGCTCAGTACTCAGGGTGCTCAGTGCTCAGTGCTCTGGGTGCTGGGTGCTCAGTGCTCGGGGTGCTGGGTGCTCAGTACTCAGGGTGCTGGGTGCTCAGTGCTCGGGGTGCTGGTTACTCAGTGCTCAGTACACAGGGTGCTGGGTGCTCAGTGCTCGGGGTGCTGGGTACTCAGTGCTCAGTACCCAGGGTGCTGAGTGCTTAGTGCTCGGGGTGCTGGATGCTCAGTACTCAGGGTGCTGGGTGCTCAGTGCTCAGGGTGCTGGGTGCTCAGTGCTCGGGGTGCTGGTTACTCAGTGCTCAGTACACAGGGTGCTGAGTGCTCAGTGCTCGGGGTGTTGGATGCTCAGGACTCAGGGTGCTGGGTGCTCAGTACTCAGGGTTCTCAGTGCTCAGGGTGCTGGGTGCTCAGTGCTCAGTACTCAGGGTGCTGGCTGCTCAGTGCTCGGGGTGCTGGATGCTCAGTACTCAGGGTGCTGTGTGCTCAGTGCTCAGGGTGCTGGGTGCTCAGTACTCAGTGTGCTGGGTGCTCAGTGCTCACGGTGCTGGGTGCTCAGTTCTCAGGATGCTGGGTCCTCAGTGCTCAGGGTGCTGGGTGCTCAGTGCTCGGGGTGCTCAGTACTCAGGGTGCTGTGTGTTCAGTGCTCAGGGTGCTGGGTGCTCAGTACTCAGGGTGCTCAGTGCTCAGTACTCAGGGTGCTCAGTGCTCAGTACTCAGGGTGCTCAGTGCTCAGGGTGCTGGGTGCTCAGTGCTCGGGGTGCTGGGTGCTCGGTGCTCAGGGTGCTGGGTGCTCAGTACTCAGGGTGCTCAGTATTCAGGGTGCTGGGTGCTCAGTGCTCAGGGTGCTGGGTGCTCAGTGCTCAGGGTGCTGGGTGCTCAATACTCAGGGTGCTCATTGCTCAGTACTCAGGGTGCTCAGTGCTCAGTGTGCTCGGTGCTCAGTTCTCAGGTTTCTGGGTGCTCAGTACTCAGTGTGCTGGGTGGTCAATACTCAGGGTGCTCATTGCTCAGTACTCAGGGTGCTCAGTGCTCAGTACTCAGGGTGCTCAGTGCTCAGGGTGCTGGGTGCTCAGTGCTCGGGTTGCTGGGTGCTCAGTCCTCAGGGTGCTGTGTGCTCAGTGCTCAGGGTGCTCGGTGCTCAGTGCTCAGGGTGCTGGGTGCTCAGTACTCAGGGTGCTTTGTGCTCAGTGCTCGGGGTGCTGGGTGCTCAGTGCTCAGTTCTCAGGTTGCTCGGTGCTCAGTGCTCGGGGTGCTGGGTGCTCAGTGCTCATTACTCAGGGTGCTGGGTGCTCAGTGCTCAGGGTGCTGGGTGCTCAGTGCTCAGGGTGCTGGGTGCTCAGTGCTCAGGGTGCTGGGTACTCAGTGCTCGGGGTGCTGGGTGCTCAGTACTCAGGGTGCTGGGTGCTCAGTACTCAGGGTGCTGGGTGCTCAGTGCTCGGGGTGCTGGGTGCTCAGTGCTCGGGGTGCTGGGTGCTCAGTGCTCGGGGTGCTCGCTGCTCAGTACTCAGGGTGCTGGGTGCTCAGTGCTCAGGGTGCTGGGTGCTCAGTACTCAGGGTGCTCGGTGCTTAGTACTCAGGGTGCTGGGTGCTCAGTACTCCGGGTGCTGGGTGCTCAGTGCTCGGGGTGCTCGGTGCTCAGTGCTCAATGTGCTGGGTGCTCAGTACTCAGGGTGCTCATTGCTCAGGGTGCTGGGAGCTCAGTACTCAGGGTGCTTGGTGCTCAGTGCTCAGGCTGCTCGGTGCTCAGTACGTTGGGTGCTCAGTACTCAGGGTGCTGGGTGCTCAGTGCTCAGGGTGCTGGGTGCTCCGTGCTCAGGGTGCTGGGTGCTCATTGCTCAGGGTGCTGGGTGCTCGGTGCTCGGGGTGCTCGGTGCTCAGTGCTCGGGGTGCTCGGTGCTCAGTACTCAGGGTGCTCGGTGCTCAGTACTCAGGGTGCTGGGTGCTCAGTGCTCAGGGTGCTGGGTGCTCAGTACTCAGGGTGCTGGGTGCTCGGTGCTCAGTACGCTGGGTGCTCAGTACTCAGGGTGCTGGGTGCTCAGTACTCAGGGTGCTCGGTGCTCAGAACTCAGGGTGCTGGGTGCACAGTGCTCGGGGTGCTGGGTGCTCAGTACTAAGGGTGCTGGGTGCTCAGTGCTCGGGGTGCTCGGTGCTCAGTCCTCGGGGTGCTGGGTGCTCAGTACTCAGGGTGCTGGGTGCTCAGTACTCGGTGTGCTGGGTGCTCAGTACTCAGGGTGCTCGGTGCTCAGTGCTCGGGGTGCTGGGTGCTCAGTCCTCAGGGTGCTCGGTGCTCAGTACTCAGGTTCCTCAGTGCTCAGTACGAAGGGTGCTCAGTGCTCAGTGCTCGGGGTGCTGGGTGCTCAGTGCTCGGGGTGCTGGGTACTCAGTGCTCAGTACACAGGGTGCTGAGTGCTCAGTGCTCGGGGTGCTGGGTGCTCAGTGCTCAGTACTCAGGGTGCTCGGTGCTCGGTGCTCGGGGTGCTGGATGCTCAGTACTCAGGATGCTGGGTGCTCAGTGCTCAGGGTGCTGGGTGCTCAGTACTCAAGGTGCTGGGTGCTCAGGGCTCAGGGTGCTGGGTGCTCAGTACTCAGGGTGCTGGGTACTCAGTGCTCAGCGTGCTGGGTGCTCAGTGCTTGGGGTGCTCAGTACTCAGGGTGCTGTGTGTTCAGTGCTCAGGGTACTGGGTGCTCAGTACTCAGGGTGCTAGGTGCTTAGTACTCAGGGTGCTGGGTGCTCAGTACTCCGGGTGCTGGGTGCTCAGTGCTCGGGGTGCTCGGTGCTCAGTGCTCAGTGTGCTGGGTGCTCAGTACTCAGGGTGCTCATTGCTCAGGGTGCTGGGTGCTCAGTACTCAGGGTGCTGGGTGCTCAGTACTCAGGGTGCTCAGTGCTCAGTACTCAGGGTGCTCAGTGCTCAGTACTCAGGGTGCTCAGTGCTCAGGGTGCTGGGTGCTCAGTGCTCGGGGTGCTGGGTGCTCAGTGCTCGGTGTGCTAGGTGCTCAGTGCTCAAGGTGCTGGGTGCTCAGTACTCAGGGTGCTCATTGCTCAGGGTGCTGGGTGCTCAGTACTCAGGGTGCTGGGTGCTCAGTGCTCAGGGTGCTCGGTGCTCAGTACGTTGGGTGCTCATTACTCAGGGTGCTGGGTGCTCAGTGCTCAGGGTGCTGGGTGCTCAGTGCTCAGGGTGCTGGGTGCTCAGTGCTCATTGTGCTGGGTGCTCAGTGCTCAGGGTGCTGGGTGCTCAGTGCTCAGTACTCAGGGTGCTGGGTGCTCAGTGCTCAGGGTGCTGGGTGCTCAGTACTCAGGGTGCTGGGTGCTCGGTGCTCAGTACGCTGGGTGCTCAGTACTCAGTGTGCTGGGTGCTCTGTGCTCAGGGTGCTGGGTGCTCAGTACTCAGGGTGCTGGGTGCTCGGTGCTCAGTACGCTGGGTGTTCAGTACTCCGGGTGCTGGGTGCTCAGTACTCCGGGTGCTCGGTGCTCAGTACTCGGGGTGCTGCGTGCTCAGTGCTCAGGGTGCTCAGTGCTCATTGCTCGGGGTGCTGGGTGCTCTGTGCTCGGGGCGCTGGGTGCTCAGTGCTCGGGGTGCTGGGTGCTCAGTACTCGGCTGCTGGGTGTTCAGTACTCAGGGTGCTGGGTGCTCAGTGCTCAGGGTGCTGGGTGCTCAGTGCTCGGGGCGCTGGGTGCTCAGTGCTCGGGGTGCTCAGAGCTCAGTTCTCAGGGTGCTGGGTGCTCAGTGCTCGGGGTGATCGGTGCTCAGTACTCAGGGTGCTGGGTGCTCAGTGCTCGGGGTGCTCGGTGCTCAGTACGTTGGGTGCTCACTACTCTGGGTGCTGGGTGCTCAGTGCTCAGGGTGCTGGGTGCTCAGTGCTCAGGGTGCTGGGTGCTCAGTACTCAGGGTGCTGGGTGCTCAGTGCTCGGGGTGCTGGGTGCTCAGTGCTCAGGGTGCTGGGTGCTCAGTACTCGGGGTGCTGGGTGCTCAGTACTCAGGGTGCTGGGTGCTCAGTACTCAGGGTGCTGGGTGCTCAGTACTCGTGTGCTGGGTGCTCAGTGCTTGGGGTGCTGGGTGCTCAGTGCTCGGGGTGCTGGATGCGCAGTGCTCAGTACTCAGGGTGCTGGGTGCTCAGTGCTCGGGGTGCTGGGTGCTCAGTGCTCAGTACTCAGGTTGCTGGGTGCTCAGTGCTCAGGGTGCTGTGTGCTCAGTGCTCAGGGTGCTGGGTGCTCAGTGCTCAGGGTGCTGGGTACTCAGTGCTCAGGGTGCTGGGTGCTCAGTACTCAGGGTGCTGGGTGCTCAGTACTCAGGGTGCTGGGTGCTCAGTGCTCGGGGTGCTGGGCGCTCAGTGCTCGCGGTGCTGGGTGCTCAGTGCTCGGGGTGCTCGGTGCTCAGTACTCAGGGTGCTGGGTGCTCAGTGCTCGAGGTGCTCAGTACTCAGGGTGCTGTGTGTTCAGTGCTCAGGGTGCTGGGTGCTCAGTACTCAGGGTGCTCGGTGCTTAGTACTCATTTTGCTGGGTGCTCAGTGCTCCGGGTGCTGGGTGCTCAGTGCTCGGGGTGCTCGGAGCTCAGTGCTCAAGGTGCTGGCTGCTCAGTACTCAGGGTGCTCATTGCTCAGGGTGCTGGGTGCTCAGTACTCAGGGTGCTGGGTGCTCAGTGCTCAGGGTGCTCGGTGCTCAGTACGTTGGGTGCTCAGTACTCAGGGTGCTGGGTGCTCAGTGGTCAGGGTGCTGGGTGCTCAGTGCTCAGGGTGCTGGGTGCTCAGTGCTCAGGGTGCTGGGTGCTCAGTGCTCAGGGTGCTGGGTGCTCATTGCTCAGGGTGCTGGGTGCTTAGTGCTCAGGGTGCTGGGTGCTCAGTGCTCAGGGTGCTGGATGCTCGGTGCTCGGGGTGCTGGGTGCTTAGTGCTCGGGGTGCCCGGTGCTCAGTACTCGGGGTGCACAGTGCTCAGTACTCAGGGTGCTGGGTGCTCAATGCTCAGGGTGCTGGGTGCTCAGTACTCAGGGTGCTGGTTGCTCAGTGCTCAGGGTGCTCGGTGCTCAGTACGTTGGGTGCTCAGTATTCAGGGTGCTGGGTGCTCAGTGCTCAGGGTGCTGGGTGCTCAGTGCTCAGGTTGCTGGGTACTCAGTGCTCTGGGTGCTGGGTGCTCAGTGCTCAGGGTGCTGGGTGCTCAGTGCTCAGGGTTCTGGGTGCTCTGTGCTCGGGGTGCTGGGTGCTCAGTACTCGGGGTGCTCAGTGCTCAGTACTCAGGGTGCTGGGTGCTCAGTGCTCAGGGTGCTGGATTCTCAGTACTCAGGGTGCTGGGTGCTCAGTGCTCAGTACGCTGGGTGCTCAGTACTCAGGGTGCTGGGTGCTCAGTACTCAGGGTGCTCGGTGCTCAGTACTCAGGGTGCTGGGTGCTCAGTGCTCGGGGTGCTGGGTGCTCAGTACTCAGGGTGCAGGGTGCTCAGTGCTCGGGGTGCTCGGTGTTCAGTACGCTGGGTGCTCAGTACTCAGGGTGCTGGGTGCTCAGTACTCAGGGTGCTGGGTGCTTAGTACTCAGGGTGCTGGGTGCTCAGTGCTCGGGGTGGTGGGTGCTCAGTGCTCAGTACTCAGGGTGCTGGGTGCTCAGTGCTCAGGGTGCTGGGTGCTCAGTGCTCAGGGTGCTCGGTGCTTAGTACTCATTGTGCTGGGTGCTCAGTACTCCGGGTGCTGGGTGCTCAGTGCTCGGGGTGCTGGGTGCTCAGTGCTCGGGGTGCTCGGTGCTCAGTGCTCAAGGTGCTGGGTGCTCAGTACTCAGGGTGCTCATTGCTCAGGGTGCTGGGTGCTCAGTACTCAGCGTGCTGGGTGCTCAGTGCTCAGGGTGCTCGGTGCTCAGTACGTTGGGTGCTCAGTACTCAGGGTGCTGGGTGCTCAGTGCTCAGGGTGCTGGGTGCTCAGTGCTCAGGGTGCTGGGTGCTCAGTGCTCAGGGTGCTGGGTGCTCAGTGCTCACGGTGCTGGGTGCTCAGTGCTCAGGGTGCTGGGTGCTCAGTGCTCAGAATGCTGGGTGCTTAGTGCTCAGGGTGCTGGGTGCTCAGTGCTCAGGGTGCTGGGAGCTCGGTGCTCGGGGTGCTGGGTGCTTAGTGCTCGGGGTGCCCGGTGCTCAGTACTCGGGGTGCTCAGTGCTCAGTACTCAGGGTGCTGGGTGCTCAGTGCTCAGGGTGCTGGGTGCTCAGTACTCAGGGTGCTGGGTGCTCAGTGCTCAGGGTGCTCCGTGCTCAGTACGTTGGGTGGTCAGTACTCAGGGTGCTGGGTTCTCAGTGCTCAGGGTGCTGGGTGCTCAGTGCTCAGGGTGCTGGGTGCTCAGTGCTCAGGGTGCTGGGTGCTCAGTGCTCTGGGTGCTGGGTGCTCAGTGCTCAGGGTGCTGGGTGCTCTGTGCTCGGGGTGCTGGGTGCTCAGTACTCGGGGTGCTCAGTGCTCAGTACTCAGGGTGCTGGGTGCTCAGTGCTCAGGGTGCTGGATGCTCAGTACTCAGGGTGCTGGGTGCTCGGTGCTCAGTACGCTGGGTGCTCAGTACTCAGGGTGCTGGGTGCTCAGTACTCAGGGTGCTCAGTGCTCAGTACTCAGGGTGCTGGGTGCTCAGTGCTCAGGGTGCTGGGTGCTCAGTACTCAGGGTGCTGGGTGCTCAGTGCTCGGGGTGCTGGGTGCTTAGTACTCAGGGTGCTGGGTGCTCAGTGCTCAGGGTGCTGGGTGCTCAGTGCTCAGGGTGCTGGGTGCTCAGTGCTCAGGGTGCTGGGTACTCAGTGCTCAGGGTGCTATGTGCTCAGTACTCAGTGTGCTGGGTGCTCAGTACTCAGGGTGCTGGGTGCTCAGTGCTCGGGGTCCTGGGTGCGCAGTTCTCGGGGTGCTGGGTGCTCAGTGCTCGGGGTGCTCGGTGCTCAGTACTCAGGGTGCTGGGTGCTCAGTGCTCAGGGTGCTGGGTGCTCAGTAGTCAGGGTGCTCGGTGCTTAGTACTCAGGGTGCTGGGTGCTCCGTACTCCGGGTGCTGGGTGCTCAGTGCTCGGGGTGCTCGGTGCTCAGTACTCAGTGCTCAGGGTGCTCAGTGCTCAGTGCTCAGTGTGCTGGGTGTTCAGTACTCAGGGTGCTGGGTGCTCAGTACCCAGGGTGCTGGGTGCTCAGTGCTCAGGGTGCTCAGTACTCGGGGTGCTCGGTGCTCAGTACCCAGGGTGCTGGGTGCTCAGTACTCAGGGTGCTGGGTGCTCAGTACTCAGGGTGCTGGGTGCTCAGTGCTCAGGGTGCTGTGTACTCAGTGCTCAGGGTGCTCGGTGCTCAGTACTCGGGGTGCTCGGTGCTCATTCTCGGGGTGCTGGGTGCTCAGTGCTCGGGGTGCTGGGTGCTCAGTACTCAGGGTGCCGGGTGCTCAGTGCTCAGGGTGCTGGGTGCTCAGTACTCAGGGTGCTGGGTGCTCAGTGCTCAGGGTGCTGGGTGCTCAGTACTCAGGGTGCTGGGTGCTCAGTGCTCAGGGTGCTGGGTGCTCAGTACTCAGGGTGCTGGGAGCTCAGTGCTCAGGGTGATCGGTGCTCAGTACTCAGGGTGCTGGGTGCTCAGTGCTCAGGGTGCTGATTGCTCAGTCCTCAGGGTGCTCAGTGCTCAGGGTGCTGGGTGCTCAGTGCTCGGGGTGCTCGGTGCTCAGTACTCTGGGTGCTGAGTGCTCAGTACTCAGGGTGCTGGGTGCTCAGTGCTCGGGGTGCTATGTGCTCAGTGCTCAGGTGATCGGTGCTCAGTACTCAGGGTGCTGGGTGCTCAGTGCTCAGGGTGCTGGGTGCTCAGTCCTCAGGGTGCTCAGTGCTCAGGGTGCTGGGTGCTCAGTGCTCGGGGTGCTCGATGCTCAGTACTCAGGGTGCTGAGTGCTCAGAGCTCAGGGTGGTGGGTGCTCAGTGCTCAGTGCTCAGGGTGCTGGTTGCTCAGTACTCAGGGTGCTGGTTGCTCAGTACCCAGGGTGCTGGGTGCTCAGTGCTCAGGGTGCTGGGTGCTCAGTACTCAGGGTGCTGGGTGAACAGTGCTCGGGGTGCTGGGTGCACAGTGCTCAGGGTGCTGGGTGCTCAGTGCTCAGGGTGCTGGGTGCTCGGTGCTCGGGGTGCTGGGTGCTTAGTGCTCGGGGTGCCCGGTGCTCAGTACTCGGGGTGCTCAGTGCTCAGTACTCAGGGTGCTGGGTGCTCAGTGCTCAGGGTGCTGGGTGCTCAGTACTCAGGGTGCTGGGTGCTCGGTGCTCAGTACGCTGAGTGCTCAGTAATCAGGGTGCTGGGTGCTCAGTACTCAGGGTGCTCAGTGCTCAGTACTCATGGTGCTGGGTGCTCAGTGCTCGGGGTGCTGGGTGCTCAGTGCTCGGGGTGCTGGGTGCTCAGTGCTCGGGGTGATCGGTGCTCAGTACACTGGGTGCTCAGTACTCAGGGTGCTGGGTGCTCAGTACTCAGGGTGCTGGGTGCTTAGTACTCAGGGTGCTGGGTGCTCAGTGCTCGGGGCGCTGGGTGCTCAGTGCTCAGTACTCAGGGTGCTGGGTGCTCAGTGCTCAGGGTGCTGGGTGCTCAGTGCTCGGGGTGCTGGGTGCTCAGTGCTCAGGGTGCTGGGTGCTCAGTACTCAGGGTGCTGTGTGCTCAGTACTCGGGGTGCTGGGTGCTCAGTACTCAGGGTGCTGGGTGCTCAGTACTCAGGGTGCTGGGTGCTCAGTGCTCAGGGTGCTGGGTGCTCAGTGCTCGGGGTGCTGGGTGCTCAGTGCTCGGGGTGCTGGGCGCTCAGTGCTCGCGGTGCTGGGTGCTCAGTGCTCGGGGTGCTCGGTGCTCAGTACTCAGGGTGCTGGGTGCTCAGTGCTCGAGGTGCTCAGTACTCAGGGTGCTCGGTGCTTAGTACTCATTTTGCTGGGTGCTCAGTGCTCCGGGTGCTGGGTGTTCAGTGCTCGGGGTGCTCGGAGCTCAGTGCTCAAGGTGCTGGCTGCTCAGTACTCAGGGTGCTCATTGCTCAGGGTGCTGGGTGCTCAGTACTCAGGGTGCTGGGTGCTCAGTGCTCAGGGTGCTCGGTGCTCAGTACGTTGGGTGCTCAGTACTCAGGGTGCTGGGTGCTCAGTGCTCAGGGTGCTGGGTGCTCAGTGCTCAGGGTGCTGGGTGCTCAGTGCTCAGGGTGCTGGGTGCTCAGTGCTCAGGGTGCTGGGTGCTCATTGCTCAGGGTGCTGGGTGCTTAGTGCTCAGGGTGCTGGGTGCTCAGTGCTCAGGGTGCTGGATGCTCGGTGCTCGGGGTGCTGGGTGCTTAGTGCTCGGGGTGCCCGGTGCTCAGTACTCGGGGTGCACAGTGCTCAGTACTCAGGGTGCTGGGTGCTCAATGCTCAGGGTGCTGGGTGCTCAGTACTCAGGGTGCTGGTTGCTCAGTGCTCAGGGTGCTCGGTGCTCAGTACGTTGGGTGCTCAGTACTCAGGGTGCTGGGTGCTCAGTGCTCAGGGTGCTGGGTGCTCAGTGCTCAGGTTGCTGGGTACTCAGTGCTCTGGGTGCTGGGTACTCAGTGCTCAGGGTGCTGGGTGCTCAGTGCTCAGGGTTCTGGGTGCTCTGTGCTCGGGGTGCTGGGTGCTCAGTACTCGGGGTGCTCAGTGCTCAGTACTCAGGGTGCTGGGTGCTCAGTGCTCAGGGTGCTGGATTCTCAGTACTCAGGGTGCTGGGTGCTCAGTGCTCAGTACGCTGGGTGCTCAGTACTCAGGGTGCTGGGTGCTCAGTACTCAGGGTGCTCGGTGCTCAGTACTCAGGGTGCTATGTGCTCAGTGCTCGGGGTGCTGGGTGCTCAGTACTCAGGGTGCAGGGTGCTCAGTGCTCGGGGTGCTCGGTGTTCAGTACGCTGGGTGCTCAGTACTCAGGGTGCTGGGTGCTCAGTACTCAGGGTGCTGGGTGCTTAGTACTCAGGGTGCTGGGTGCTCAGTGCTCGGGGTGGTGGGTGCTCAGTGCTCAGTACTCAGGGTGCTGGGTGCTCAGTGCTCAGGGTGCTGGGTTCTCAGTGCTCAGGGTGCTCGGTGCTTAGTACTCATTGTGCTGGGTGCTCAGTACTCCGGGTGCTGGGTGCTCAGTGCTCGGGGTGCTGGGTGCTCAGTGCTCGGGGTTCTCGGTGCTCGGTGCTCAAGGTGCTGGGTGCTCAGTACTCAGGGTGCTCATTGCTCAGGGTGCTGGGTGCTCAGTACTCAGCGTGCTGGGTGCTCAGTGCTCAGGGTGCTGGGTGCTCAGTGCTCAGGGTGCTGGGTGCTCAGTGCTCAGGGTGCTGGGTGCTCAGTGCTCAGGGTGCTGGGTGCTCAGTGCTCAGGGTGCTGGGTGCTCAGTGCTCAGAATGCTGGGTGCTTAGTGCTCAGGGTGCTGGGTGCTCAGTGCTCAGGGTGCTGGGAGCTCGGTGCTCGGGGTGCTGGGTGCTTAGTGCTCGGGGTGCCCGGTGCTCAGTACTCGGGGTGCTCAGTGCTCAGTACTCAGGGTGCTGGGTGCTCAGTGCTCAGGGTGCTGGGTGCTCAGTACTCAGGGTGCTGGGTGCTCAGTGCTCAGGGTGCTCCGTGCTCAGTACGTTGGGTGGTCAGTACTCAGGGTGCTGGGTTCTCAGTGCTCAGGGTGCTGGGTGCTCAGTGCTCAGGGTGCTGGGTGCTCAGTGCTCAGGGTGCTGGGTGCTCAGTGCTCTGGGTGCTGGGTGCTCAGTGCTCAGGGTGCTGGGTGCTCTGTGCTCGGGGTGCTGGGTGCTCAGTACTCGGGGTGCTCAGTGCTCAGTACTCAGGGTGCTGGGTGCTCAGTGCTCAGGGTGCTGGATGCTCAGTACTCAGGGTGCTGGGTGCTCGGTGCTCAGTACGCTGGGTGCTCAGTACTCAGGGTGCTGGGTGCTCAGTACTCAGGGTGCTCAGTGCTCAGTACTCAGGGTGCTGGGTGCTCAGTGCTCAGGGTGCTGGGTGCTCAGTACTCAGGGTGCTGGGTGCTCAGTGCTCGGGGTGCTGGGTGCTTAGTACTCAGGGTGCTGGGTGCTCAGTGCTCAGGGTGCTGGGTGCTCAGTGCTCAGGGTGCTGGGTGCTCAGTGCTCAGGGTGCTGGGTGCTCAGTGCTCAGGGTGCTATGTGCTCAGTACTCAGTGTGCTGGGTGCTCAGTACTCAGTGTGCTGGGTGCTCAGTGCTCGGGGTCCTGGGTACGCAGTTCTCGGGGTGCTGGGTGCTCAGTGCTCGGGGTGCTCGGTGCTCAGTACTCAGGGTGCTGGGTGCTCAGTGCTCAGGGTGCTGGGTGCTCAGTAGTCAGGGTGCTCGGTGCTTAGTACTCAGGGTGCTGGGTGCTCAGTACTCCGGGTGCTGGGTGCTCAGTGCTCGGGGTGCTCGGTGCTCAGTACTCAGTGCTCAGGGTGCTCAGTGCTCAGTGCTCAGTGTGCTGGGTGTTCAGTACTCAGGGTGCTGGGTGCTCAGTACTCAGGGTGCTGGGTGCTCAGTGCTCAGGGTGCTCAGTACTCGGGGTGCTCGGTGCTCAGTACCCAGGGTGCTGGGTGCTCAGTACTCAGGGTGCTGGGTGCTCAGTACTCAGGGTGCTGGGTGCTCAGTGCTCAGGGTGCTGTGTACTCAGTGCTCAGGGTGCTCGGTGCTCAGTACTCGGGGTGCTCGGTGCTCATTCTCGGGGTGCTGGGTGCTCAGTGCTCGGGGTGCTGGGTGCTCAGTACTCAGGGTGCCGGGTGCTCAGTGCTCAGGGTGCTGGGTGCTCAGTACTCAGGGTGCTGGGTGCTCAGTGCTCAGGGTGCTGGGTGCTCAGTACTCAGGGTGCTGGGTGCTCAGTGCTCAGGGTGCTGGGTGCTCAGTACTCAGGGTGCTGGGAGCTCAGTGCTCAGGGTGATCGGTGCTCAGTACTCAGGGTGCTGGGTGCTCAGTGCTCAGGGTGCTGATTGCTCAGTCCTCAGGGTGCTCAGTGCTCAGGGTGCTGGGTGCTCAGTGCTCGGGGTGCTCGGTGCTCAGTACTCTGGGTGCTGAGTGCTCAGTACTCAGGGTGCTGGGTGCTCAGTGCTCGGGGTGCTATGTGCTCAGTGCTCAGGTGATCGGTGCTCAGTACTCAGGGTGCTGGGTGCTCAGTGCTCAGGGTGCTGGGTGCTCAGTCCTCAGGGTGCTCAGTGCTCAGGGTGCTGGGTGCTCAGTGCTCGGGGTGCTCGATGCTCAGTACTCAGGGTGCTGAGTGCTCAGAGCTCAGGGTGCTGGGTGCTCAGTGCTCAGTGCTCAGGGTGCTGGTTGCTCAGTACTCAGGGTGCTGGTTGCTCAGTACCCAGGGTGCTGGGTGCTCAGTGCTCAGGGTGCTGGGTGCTCAGTACTCAGGGTGCTGGGTGAACAGTGCTCGGGGTGCTGGGTGCACAGTGCTCAGGGTGCTGGGTGCTCAGTGCTCAGGGTGCTGGGTGCTCGGTGCTCGGGGTGCTGGGTGCTTAGTGCTCGGGGTGCCCGGTGCTCAGTAATCGGGGTGCTCAGTGCTCAGTACTCAGGGTGCTGGGTGCTCAGTGCTCAGGGTGCTGGGTGCTCAGTACTCAGGGTGCTGGGTGCTCGGTGCTCAGTACGCTGAGTGCTCAGTAATCAGGGGGCTGGGTGCTCA
Source organism: Microtus oregoni (assembly GCF_018167655.1). Lineage (NCBI taxonomy): Eukaryota > Metazoa > Chordata > Mammalia > Rodentia > Cricetidae > Microtus > Microtus oregoni. The sequence continues at coordinate 24,355,140 of NW_024543206.1, forward strand.
GTACTCAGTGTGCTCAGTGCTCAGTACTCAGGGTGCTGGGTGCTCAGTGCTCGGGGTGCTGGGTGCTCAGTGCTCGGGGTGCTGGGTGCTCAGTGCTCGGGGTGATCGGTGCTCAGTACACTGGGTGCTCAGTACTCAGGGTGCTGGGTGCTCAGTACTCAGGGTGCTGGGTGCTTAGTACTCAGGGTGCTGGGTGCTCAGTGCTCGGGGCGCTGGGTGCTCAGTGCTCAGTACTCAGGGTGCTGGGTGCTCAGTGCTCAGGGTGCTGGGTGCTCAGTGCTCGGGGTGCTGGGTGCTCAGTGCTCAGGGTGCTGGGTGCTCAGTACTCAGGGTGCTGTGTGCTCAGTACTCGGGTTGCTGGGTGCTCAGTACTCAGGGTGCTGGGTGCTCAGTACTCAGGGTGCTGGGTGCTCAGTGCTCAGGGTGCTGGGTGCTCAGTGCTCGGGGTGCTGGGTGCTCAGTGCTCAGGGTGCTGGGTGCTCAGTGCTCAGGGTGCTGGGTGCTCAGTGCTCAGGGTGCTGGGTGCTCAGTACTCAGGGTGCTGGGTGCTCAGTACTCAGGGTGCTGGGTGCTCAGTGCTCGGGGTGCTGGGTGCTCAGTGCTCGCGGTGCTGGGTGCTCAGTGCTCGGGGTGCTCGGTGCTCAGTACTCAGGGTGCTGGGTGCTCAGTGCTCGAGGTGCTCAGTACTCAGGGTGCTGTGTGTTCAGTGTTCAGGGTGCTGGGTGCTCAGTACTCAGGGTGCTCGGTGCTTAGTACTCAGGGTGCTGGGTGCTCAGTACTGAGGGAGCTGGGTGCTCAGTGCTCAGGGTGCTGGGTGCTCAGTGCTCAGTGTGCTGGGTGCTCAGTGCTCAGGGGGCTGGGTGCTCAGTGCTCAGGGTGCTGGGTGCTCAGTGCTCAGGGTGCTGGGTGCTCAGTGCTCAGGGTGCTGTGTGCGCAGTGCTCAGGGTGCTGGGTGCTCGGTGCTCGGGGTGCTGGGTGCTTAGTGCTCGGGGTGCCCAGTTCTCAGTACTCGGGGTGCTCAGTGCTCAGTACTCAGGGTGCTGGGTGCTCAGTGCTCAGGGTGCTGGGTGCTCAGTACTCAGGGTGCTGGGTGCTCGGTGCTCAGTACGCTGGGTGCTCAGTAATCAGGGTGCTGGGTGCTCAGTACTCATGGTGCTCAGTGCTCAGTACTCAGGGTGCTGGGTGCTCAGTGCTCGGGGTGCTGGGTGCTCAGTGCTCGGGGTGCTGGGTGCTCAGTGCTCGGGGTGCTCGGTGCTCAGTACGCTGGGTGCTCAGTACTCAGGGTGCTGGGTGCTCAGTACTCAGGGTGCTGGGTGCTCAGTGCTCAGGGTGCTCGGTGCTCAGTACGTTGGGTGCTCAGTACTTAGGGTGCTGGGTGCTCAGTGCTCAGGGTGCTGGGTGCTCAGTGCTCATGGTGCTCAGTGCTCAGTACTCAGGGTGCTGGGGGCTCAGTGCTCGGGGTGCTGGGTGCTCAGTGCTCGGGGTGCTGGGTGCTCAGTGCTCGGGGTGCTCGGTGCTCAGTACGCTGGGTGCTCAGTACTCAGGGTGCTGGGTGCTCAGTACTCAGGGTGCTGGGTGCTCAGTGCTCAGGGTGCTCGGTGCTCAGTACGTTGGGTGCTCAGTACTTAGGGTGCTGGTTGCTCAGTGCTCAGGGTGCTGGGTGCTCAGTGCTCAGGGTGCTGGGTGCTCAGTGGTCAGGGTGCTGGGTGATCAGTGCTCAGGGTGCTGGGTGCTCAGTGCTCAGGGTGCTGGGTGCTCAGTACTCAGGGTGCTGGGTGCTCGGTGCTCAGTACGCTGGGTGCTCAGTACTCAGGGTGCTGGGTGCTCAGTGTGCTGGGTGCTCAGTACTCAGGGTGCTGGGTGCTCGGTGCTCAGTACGCTGGGTGCTCAGTACTCAGGGTGCTGGGTGCTCAGTACTCAGGGTGCTCAGTGCTCAGTACTCGGGGTGCTGGGTGCTCAGTGCTCAGGGTGCTCAGTGCTCAGTACTCATAGCTCAGGGTGCTCAGTGCTCAGGGTGCTGGGTGTTCAGTACTCAGGGTGCTGGGTGCTCAGTGCTCCGGGTGCTGGGTGCTCAGTGCTCAGGGCGCTGGGTGCTCAGTGCTCGGGGTGTTCGGAGATCAGTACTCAGGGTGCTGGGTGCTCAGTGCTCGGGGTGCTCGGTGATCAGTACGTTGGGTGCTCACTACTCAGGGTGCTGGGTGCTCAGTGCTCAGGGTGCTGCGTGCTCAGTGCTCAGGGTGCTGGGTGCTCAGTACTCAGGGTGCTGGGTGCTCAGTGCTCGGGGTGCTGGGTGCTCAGTGCTCAGTACTCAGGGTGCTGGGTGCTCAGTACTCGGGGTGCTGGGTGCTCAGTACTCAGGGTGCTAGGTGCTCAGTACTCAGGGTGCTGAGTGCTCAGTACTCGGGTGCTGGGTGCTCAGTGCTTGGGGTGCTGGGTGCTCAGTGCTCGGGGTGCTGGGTGCTCAGTGCTCAGTACTCAGGGTGCTGGGTGCTCAGAGCTCGGGGTGCTGGGTGCTCAGTGCTCAGTACTCAGGGTGCTGGGTGCTCAGTGCTCAGGGTGCTGTGTGCTCAGTGCTCAGGGTGCTGGGTGCTCAATGCTCAGGGTGCTGGGTACTCAGTGCTCAGGGTGCTGGGTGCTCAGTACTCAGGGTGCTGGGTGCTCAGTACTCAGGGTGCTGGGTGCTCAGTGCTCGGGGTGCTGGGTGCTCAGTGCTCGCGGTGCTGGGTGCTCAGTGCTCGGGGTGCTCGGTGCTCAGTAATCAGGGTGCTGGGTGCTCAGTGCTCGAGGTGCTCAGTACTCAGGGTGCTGTGTGTTCAGTGCTCAGGGTGCTGGGTGCTCAGTGCTCAGGGTGCTGGGTGCTCATTGCTCAGGGTGCTGGGTGCTCAGTGCTCAGCGTGCTGGGTGCTCAGTGCTCAGGGTGCTGGGTACTCAGTGCTCAGGGTGCTATGTGCTCAGTACTCAGCGTGCTGGGTGCTCAGTACTCAGGGTGCTGGGTGCTCAGTGCTCGGGGTCCTGGGTGCGCAGTTCTCGGGGTGCTGGGTGCTCAGTGCTCGGGGTGCTCGGTGCTCAGTACTCAGGGTGCTGGGTGCTCAGTGCTCAGGGTGCTGGGTGCTCAGTAGTCAGGGTGCTCGGTGCTTAGTACTCAGGGTGCTGGGTGCTCAGTACTCCGGGTGCTGGGTGCTCAGTGCTCGGGGTGCTCAGTACTCAGGGTGCTGGGTTCTCAGTGCTCAGGGTGCTGGGTGCTCAGTACTCAGGGTGCTGGGAGCTCAGTGCTCAGGGTGATCGGTGCTCAGTACTCAGGGTGCTGATTGCTCAGTCCTCAGGGTGCTCAGTGCTCAGGGTGCTGGGTGCTCAGTGCTCGGGGTGCTCGGTGCTCAGTACTCTGGGTGCTGAGTGCTCAGTACTCAGGGTGCTGGGTGCTCAGTGCTCGGGGTGCTATGTGCTCAGTGCTCAGGTGATCGGTGCTCAGTACTCAGGGTGCTGGGTGCTCAGTGCTCAGGGTGCTGGGTGCTCAGTCCTCAGGGTGCTCAATGCTCAGGGTGCTGGGTGCTCAGTGCTCGGGGTGCTCGATGCTCAGTACTCAGGGTGCTGAGTGCTCAGAGCTCAGGGTGCTGGGTGCTCAGTGCTCAGGGTGCTGGTTGCTCAGTACTCAGGGTGCTGGTTGCTCAGTACCCAGGGTGCTGGGTGCTCAGTGCTCAGGGTGCTGGGTGCTCAGTACTCAGGGTGCTGGGTGAACAGTGCTCGGGGTGCTGGGTGCTCAGTGCTCAGGGTGCTGGGTGCTCAGTGCTCAGGGTGCTGGGTGCTCGGTGCTCGGGGTGCTGGGTGCTTAGTGCTCGGGGTGCCCTGTGCTCAGTACTCGGGGTGCTCAGTGCTCAGTACTCAGGGTGCTGGGTGCTCAGTGCTCAGGGTGCTGGGTTCTCAGTACTCAGGGTGCTGGGTGCTCGGTGCTCAGTACGCTGGGTGCTCAGTAATCAGGGTGCTGGGTGCTCAGTACTCAGGGTGCTCAGTGCTCAGTACTCAGGGTGCTAGGTGCTCAGTGCTCGGGGTGCTGGGTGCTCAGTGCTCGGGGTGCTGGGTGCTCAGTGCTCGGGGTGATCGGTGCTCAGTACACTGGGTGCTCAGTACTCAGGGTGCTGGGTGCTCAGTACTCAGGGTGCTGGGTGCTTAGTACTCAGGGTGCTGGGTGCTCAGTGCTCGGGGTGCTGGGTGCTCAGTGCTCAGGGTGCTGGGTGCTCAGTACTCAGGGTGCTGGGTGCTCAGTGCTCTGGGTGCTCGGTGCTCAGTGCTCAGGGTGCTGGGTGCTCAGTACTCAGGGTGCTGGGTGCTCAGTGCTCAGGGTGCTCCGTGCTCAGTACTCAGGGTGCTGGGTGCTCAGTGCTCAGGGTGCTCAGTGATCAGTACACAGGGTGCTCGATGCTCAGTGCTCAGGGTGCTCAGTGCTCAGTACTCAGGGTGCTCAGTGCTCAGTGCTCTGGGTGCTGGGTGCTCAGTGCTCGGGGTGCTGGGTGCTCAGTACTCAGGGTGCTGGGTGCTCAGTGCTCGGGGTGCTGGTTACTCAGTGCTCAGTACACAGGGTGCTGGGTGCTCAGTGCTCGGGGTGCTGGGTACTCAGTGCTCAGTACACAGGGTGCTGAGTGCTTAGTGCTCGGGGTGCTGGATGCTCAGTACTCAGGGTGCTGGGTGCTCAGTGCTCAGGGTGCTGGGTGCTCAGTGCTCGGGGTGCTGGTTACTCAGTGCTCAGTACACAGGGTGCTGAGTGCTCAGTGCTCGGGGTGTTGGATGCTCAGTACTCAGGGTGCTGGGTGCTCAGTACTCAGGATTCTCAGTGCTCAGGGTGCTGGGTGCTCAGTGCTCAGTACTCAGGGTGCTGGCTGCTCAGTGCTCGGGGTGCTGGATGCTCAGTACTCAGGGTGCTGTGTGCTCAGTGCTCAGGGTGCTGGGTGCTCAGTACTCAGTGTGCTGGGTGCTCAGTGCTCACGGTGCTGGGTGCTCAGTTCTCAGGGTGCTGGGTCCTCAGTGCTCAGGGTGCTGGGTGCTCAGTGCTCGGGGTGCTCAGTACTCAGGGTGCTGTGTGTTCAGTGCTCAGGGTGCTGGGTGCTCAGTACTCAGGGTGCTCAGTGCTCAGTACTCAGGGTGCTCAGTGCTCAGTACTCAGGGTGCTCAGTGCTCAGGGTGCTGGGTGCTCAGTGCTCGGGGTGCTGGGTGCTCGGTGCTCAGGGTGCTGGGTGCTCAGTACTCAGGGTGCTCAGTATTCAGGGTGCTGGGTGCTCAGTGCTCAGGGTGCTGGGTGCTCAGTGCTCAGGGTGCTGGGTGCTCAGTGCTCAGTGTGCTCGGTGCTCAGTTCTCAGGTTTCTGGGTGCTCAGTACTCAGTGTGCTGGGTGCTCAATACTCAGGGTGCTCATTGCACAGTACTCAGGGTGCTCAGTGCTCAGTACTCAGGGTGCTCAGTGCTCAGGGTGCTGGGTGTTCAGTGCTCGGGTTGCTGGGTGCTCAGTCCTCAGGGTGCTGTGTGCTCAGTGCTCAGGGTGCTCGGTGCTCAGTGCTCAGGGTGCTGGGTGCTCAGTACTCAGGGTGCTTTGTGCTCAGTGCTCGGGGTGCTGGGTGCTCAGTGCTCAGTTCTCAGGTTGCTCGGTGCTCAGTGCTCGGGGTGCTGGGTGCTCAGTGCTCATTACTCAGGGTGCTGGGTGCTCAGTGCTCAGGGTGCTGGGTGCTCAGTGCTCAGGGTGCTGGGTGCTCAGTGCTCAGGGTGCTGGGTACTCAGTGCTCGGGGTGCTGGGTGCTCAGTACTCAGGGTGCTGGGTGCTCAGTACTCAGGGTGCTGGGTGCTCAGTGCTCGGGGTGCTGGGTGCTCAGTGCTCGGGGTGCTGGGTGCTCAGTGCTCGGGGTGCTCGCTGCTCAGTACTCAGGGTGCTGGGTGCTCAGTGCTCAGGGTGCTGGGTGCTCAGTACTCAGGGTGCTCGGTGCTTAGTACTCAGGGTGCTGGGTGCTCAGTACTCCGGGTGCTGGGTGCTCAGTGCTCGGGGTGCTCGGTGCTCAGTGCTCAATGTGCTGGGTGCTCAGTACTCAGGGTGCTCATTGCTCAGGGTGCTGGGAGCTCAGTACTCAGGGTGCTTGGTGCTCAGTGCTCAGGCTGCTCGGTGCTCAGTACGTTGGGTGCTCAGTACTCAGGGTGCTGGGTGCTCAGTGCTCAGGGTGCTGGGTGCTCCGTGCTCAGGGTGCTGGGTGCTCATTGCTCAGGGTGCTGGGTGCTCGGTGCTCGGGGTGCTCGGTGCTCAGTGCTCGGGGTGCTCGGTGCTCAGTACTCAGGGTGCTCGGTGCTCAGTACTCAGGGTGCTGGGTGCTCAGTGCTCAGGGTGCTGGGTGCTCAGTACTCAGGGTGCTGGGTGCTCGGTGCTCAGTACGCTGGGTGCTCAGTACTCAGGGTGCTGGGTGCTCAGTACTCAGGGTGCTCGGTGCTCAGAACTCAGGGTGCTGGGTGCTCAGTGCTCGGGGTGCTGGGTGCTCAGTACTCAGGGTGCTGGGTGCTCAGTGCTCGGGGTGCTCGGTGCTCAGTGCTCGGGGTGCTGGGTGCTCAGTACTCAGGGTACTGGGTGCTCAGTACTCGGTGTGCTGGGTGGTCAGTACTCAGGGTTCTCGGTGCTCAGTGCTCGGGGTGCTGGGTGCTCAGTCCTCAGGGTGCTCGGTGCTCAGTACTCAGGTTCCTCAGTGCTCAGTACGAAGGGTGCTCAGTGCTCAGTGCTCGGGGTGCTGGGTGCTCAGTGCTCGGGGTGCTGGGTACTCAGTGCTCAGTACACAGGGTGCTGAGTGCTCAGTGCTCGGGGTGCTGGGTGCTCAGTGCTCAGTACTCAGGGTGCTGGGTGCTCAGTACTCGGGGTGCTGGGTGCTCAGTGCTCAGGGTGCTAGGTGCTCAGTACTCAGGGTGCTGAGTGCTCAGTACTCGGGTGCTGGGTGCTCAGTGCTTGGGGTGCTGGGTGCTCAGTGCTTGGGGTGCTGGGTGCTCAGTGCTCAGTACTCAGGGTGCTGGGTGCTCAGAGCTCGGGGTGCTGGGTGCTCAGTGCTCAGTACTCAGGGTGCTGGGTGCTCAGTGCTCAGGGTGCTGTGTGCTCAGTGCTCAGGGTGCTGGGTGCTCAATGCTCAGGGTGCTGGGTACTCAGTGCTCAGGGTGCTGGGTGCTCAGTACTCAGGGTGCTGGGTGCTCAGTACTCAGGGTGCTGGGTGCTCAGTGCTCGGGGTGCTGGGTGCTCAGTGCTCGCGGTGCTGGGTGCTCAGTGCTCGGGGTGCTCGGTGCTCAGTAATCAGGGTGCTGGGTGCTCAGTGCTCGAGGTGCTCAGTACTCAGGGTGCTGTGTGTTCAGTGCTCAGGGTGCTGGGTGCTCAGTGCTCAGGGTGCTGGGTGCTCATTGCTCAGGGTGCTGTGTGCTCAGTGCTCAGCGTGCTGGGTGCTCAGTGCTCAGGGTGCTGGGTACTCAGTGCTCAGGGTGCTATGTGCTCAGTACTCAGCGTGCTGGGTGCTCAGTACTCAGGGTGCTGGGTGCTCAGTGCTCGGGGTCCTGGGTGCGCAGTTCTCGGGGTGCTGGGTGCTCAGTGCTCGGGGTGCTCGGTGCTCAGTACTCAGGGTGCTGGGTGCTCAGTGCTCAGGGTGCTGGGTGCTCAGTAGTCAGGGTGCTCGGTGCTTAGTACTCAGGGTGCTGGGTGCTCAGTACTCCGGGTGCTGGGTGCTCAGTGCTCGGGGTGCTCAGTACTCAGGGTGCTGGGTGCTCAGTGCTCAGGGTGCTGGGTGCTCAGTACTCAGGGTGCTGGGAGCTCAGTGCTCAGGGTGATCGGTGCTCAGTACTCAGGGTGCTGATTGCTCAGTCCTCAGGGTGCTCAGTGCTCAGGGTGCTGGGTGCTCAGTGCTCGGGGTGCTCGGTGCTCAGTACTCTGGGTGCTGAGTGCTCAGTACTCAGGGTGCTGGGTGCTCAGTGCTCGGGGTGCTATGTGCTCAGTGCTCAGGTGATCGGTGCTCAGTACTCAGGGTGCTGGGTGCTCAGTGCTCAGGGTGCTGGGTGCTCAGTCCTCAGGGTGCTCAATGCTCAGGGTGCTGGGTGCTCAGTGCTCGGGGTGCTCGATGCTCAGTACTCAGGGTGCTGAGTGCTCAGAGCTCAGGGTGCTGGGTGCTCAGTGCTCAGGGTGCTGGTTGCTCAGTACTCAGGGTGCTGGTTGCTCAGTACCCAGGGTGCTGGGTGCTCAGTGCTCAGGGTGCTGGGTGCTCAGTACTCAGGGTGCTGGGTGAACAGTGCTCGGGGTGCTGGGTGCTCAGTGCTCAGGGTGCTGGGTGCTCAGTGCTCAGGGTGCTGGGTGCTCGGTGCTCGGGGTGCTGGGTGCTTAGTGCTCGGGGTGCCCTGTGCTCAGTACTCGGGGTGCTCAGTGCTCAGTACTCAGGGTGCTGGGTGCTCAGTGCTCAGGGTGCTGGGTTCTCAGTACTCAGGGTGCTGGGTGCTCGGTGCTCAGTACGCTGGGTGCTCAGTAATCAGGGTGCTGGGTGCTCAGTACTCAGGGTGCTCAGTGCTCAGTACTCAGGGTGCTAGGTGCTCAGTGCTCGGGGTGCTGGGTGCTCAGTGCTCGGGGTGCTGGGTGCTCAGTGCTCGGGGTGATCGGTGCTCAGTACACTGGGTGCTCAGTACTCAGGGTGCTGGGTGCTCAGTACTCAGGGTGCTGGGTGCTTAGTACTCAGGGTGCTGGGTGCTCAGTGCTCGGGGTGCTGGGTGCTCAGTGCTCAGGGTGCTGGGTGCTCAGTACTCAGGGTGCTGGGTGCTCAGTGCTCTGGGTGCTCGGTGCTCAGTGCTCAGGGTGCTGGGTGCTCAGTACTCAGGGTGCTGGGTGCTCAGTGCTCAGGGTGCTCCGTGCTCAGTACTCAGGGTGCTGGGTGCTCAGTGCTCAGGGTGCTCAGTGATCAGTACACAGGGTGCTCGATGCTCAGTGCTCAGGGTGCTCAGTGCTCAGTACTCAGGGTGCTCAGTGCTCAGTGCTCTGGGTGCTGGGTGCTCAGTGCTCGGGGTGCTGGGTGCTCAGTACTCAGGGTGCTGGGTGCTCAGTGCTCGGGGTGCTGGTTACTCAGTGCTCAGTACACAGGGTGCTGGGTGCTCAGTGCTCGGGGTGCTGGGTACTCAGTGCTCAGTACACAGGGTGCTGAGTGCTTAGTGCTCGGGGTGCTGGATGCTCAGTACTCAGGGTGCTGGGTGCTCAGTGCTCAGGGTGCTGGGTGCTCAGTGCTCGGGGTGCTGGTTACTCAGTGCTCAGTACACAGGGTGCTGAGTGCTCAGTGCTCGGGGTGTTGGATGCTCAGTACTCAGGGTGCTGGGTGCTCAGTACTCAGGGTTCTCAGTGCTCAGGGTGCTGGGTGCTCAGTGCTCAGTACTCAGGGTGCTGGCTGCTCAGTGCTCGGGGTGCTGGATGCTCAGTACTCAGGGTGCTGTGTGCTCAGTGCTCAGGGTGCTGGGTGCTCAGTACTCAGTGTGCTGGGTGCTCAGTGCTCACGGTGCTGGGTGCTCAGTTCTCAGGTTGCTGGGTCCTCAGTGCTCAGGGTGCTGGGTGCTCAGTGCTCGGGGTGCTCAGTACTCAGGGTGCTGTGTGTTCAGTGCTCAGGGTGCTGGGTGCTCAGTACTCAGGGTGCTCAGTGCTCAGTACTCAGGGTGCTCAGTGCTCAGTACTCAGGGTGCTCAGTGCTCAGGGTGCTGGGTGCTCAGTGCTCGGGGTGCTGGGTGCTCGGTGCTCAGGGTGCTGGGTGCTCAGTACTCAGGGTGCTCAGTATTCAGGGTGCTGGGTGCTCAGTGCTCAGGGTGCTGGGTGCTCAGTGCTCAGGGTGCTGGGTGCTCAGTGCTCAGTGTGCTCGGTGCTCAGTTCTCAGGTTTCTGGGTGCTCAGTACTCAGTGTGCTGGGTGCTCAATACTCAGGGTGCTCATTGCTCAGTACTCAGGGTGCTCAGTGCTCAGTACTCAGGGTGCTCAGTGCTCAGGGTGCTGGGTGCTCAGTGCTCGGGTTGCTGGGTGCTCAGTCCTCAGGGTGCTGTGTGCTCAGTGCTCAGGGTGCTCGGTGCTCAGTGCTCAGGGTGCTGGGTGCTCAGTACTCAGGGTGCTTTGTGCTCAGTGCTCGGGGTGCTGGGTGCTCAGTGCTCAGTTCTCAGGTTGCTCGGTGCTCAGTGCTCGGGGTGCTGGGTGCTCAGTGCTCATTACTCAGGGTGCTGGGTGCTCAGCGCTCAGGGTGCTGGGTGCTCAGTGCTCAGGGTGCTGGGTGCTCAGTGCTCAGGGTGCTGGGTACTCAGTGCTCGGGGTGCTGGGTGCTCAGTACTCAGGGTGCTGGGTGCTCAGTACTCAGGGTGCTGGGTGCTCAGTGCTCGGGGTGCTGGGTGCTCAGTGCTCGGGGTGCTGGGTGCTCAGTGCTCGGGGTGCTCGCTTCTCAGTACTCAGGGTGCTGGGTGCTCAGTGCTCAGGGTGCTGGGTGCTCAGTACTCAGGGTGCTCGGTGCTTAGTACTCAGGGTGCTGGGTGCTCAGTACTCCGGGTGCTGGGTGCTCAGTGCTCGGGGTGCTCGGTGCTCAGTGCTCAATGTGCTGGGTGCTCAGTACTCAGGGTGCTCATTGCTCAGGGTGCTGGGAGCTCAGTACTCAGGGTGCTTGGTGCTCAGTGCTCAGGCTGCTCGGTGCTCAGTACGTTGGGTGCTCAGTACTCAGGGTGCTGGGTGCTCAGTGCTCAGGGTGCTGGGTGCTCCGTGCTCAGGGTGCTGGGTGCTCATTGCTCAGGGTGCTGGGTGCTCGGTGCTCGGGGTGCTCGGTGCTCAGTGCTCGGGGTGCTCGGTGCTCAGTACTCAGGGTGCTGGGTGCTCAGTACTCGGGGTGCTGGGTGCTCAGTGCTCAGGGTGCTAGGTGCTCAGTACTCAGGGTGCTGAGTGCTCAGTACTCGGGTGCTGGGTGCTCAGTGCTTGGGGTGCTGGGTGCTCAGTGCTCGGGGTGCTGGGTGCTCAGTGCTCAGTACTCAGGGTGCTGGGTGCTCAGAGCTCGGGGTGCTGGGTGCTCAGTGCTCAGTACTCAGGGTGCTGGGTGCTCAGTGCTCAGGGTGCTGTGTGCTCAGTGCTCAGGGTGCTGGGTGCTCAATGCTCAGGGTGCTGGGTACTCAGTGCTCAGGGTGCTGGGTGCTCAGTACTCAGGGTGCTGGGTGCTCAGTACTCAGGGTGCTGGGTGCTCAGTGCTCGGGGTGCTGGGTGCTCAGTGCTCGCGGTGCTGGGTGCTCAGTGCTCGGGGTGCTCGGTGCTCAGTAATCAGGGTGCTGGGTGCTCAGTGCTCGAGGTGCTCAGTACTCAGGGTGCTGTGTGTTCAGTGCTCAGGGTGCTGGGTGCTCAGTGCTCAGGGTGCTGGGTGCTCATTGCTCAGGGTGCTGGGTGCTCAGTGCTCAGCGTGCTGGGTGCTCAGTGCTCAGGGTGCTGGGTACTCAGTGCTCAGGGTGCTATGTGCTCAGTACTCAGCGTGCTGGGTGCTCAGTACTCAGGGTGCTGGGTGCTCAGTGCTCGGGGTCCTGGGTGCGCAGTTCTCGGGGTGCTGGGTGCTCAGTGCTCGGGGTGCTCGGTGCTCAGTACTCAGGGTGCTGGGTGCTCAGTGCTCAGGGTGCTGGGTGCTCAGTAGTCAGGGTGCTCGGTGCTTAGTACTCAGGGTGCTGGGTGCTCAGTACTCCGGGTGCTGGGTGCTCAGTGCTCGGGGTGCTCAGTACTCAGGGTGCTGGGTGCTCAGTGCTCAGGGTGCTGGGTGCTCAGTACTCAGGGTGCTGGGAGCTCAGTGCTCAGGGTGATCGGTGCTCAGTACCCAGGGTGCTGATTGCTCAGTCCTCAGGGTGCTCAGTGCTCAGGGTGCTGGGTGCTCAGTGCTCGGGGTGCTCGGTGCTCAGTACTCTGGATGCTGAGTGCTCAGTACTCAGGGTGCTGGGTGCTCAGTGCTCGGGGTGCTATGTGCTCAGTGCTCAGGTGATCGGTGCTCAGTACTCAGGGTGCTGGGTGCTCAGTGCTCAGGGTGCTGGGTGCTCAGTCCTCAGGGTGCTCAATGCTCAGGGTGCTGGGTGCTCAGTGCTCGGGGTGCTCGATGCTCAGTACTCAGGGTGCTGAGTGCTCAGAGCTCAGGGTGCTGGGTGCTCAGTGCTCAGGGTGCTGGTTGCTCAGTACTCAGGGTGCTGGTTGCTCAGTACCCAGGGTGCTGGGTGCTCAGTGCTCAGGGTGCTGGGTGCTCAGTACTCAGGGTGCTGGGTGAACAGTGCTCGGGGTGCTGGGTGCTCAGTGCTCAGGGTGCTGGGTGCTCAGTGCTCAGGGTGCTGGGTGCTCGGTGCTCGGGGTGCTGGGTGCTTAGTGCTCGGGGTGCCCTGTGCTCAGTACTCGGGGTGCTCAGTGCTCAGTACTCAGGGTGCTGGGTGCTCAGTGCTCAGGGTGCTGGGTTCTCAGTACTCAGGGTGCTGGGTGCTCGGTGCTCAGTACGCTGGGTGCTCAGTAATCAGGGTGCTGGGTGCTCAGTACTCAGGGTGCTCAGTGCTCAGTACTCAGGGTGCTAGGTGCTCAGTGCTCGGGGTGCTGGGTGCTCAGTGCTCGGGGTGCTGGGTGCTCAGTGCTCGGGGTGATCGGTGCTCAGTACACTGGGTGCTCAGTACTCAGGGTGCTGGGTGCTCAGTACTCAGGGTGCTGGGTGCTTAGTACTCAGGGTGCTGGGTGCTCAGTGCTCGGGGTGCTGGGTGCTCAGTGCTCAGGGTGCTGGGTGCTCAGTACTCAGGGTGCTGGGTGCTCAGTGCTCTGGGTGCTCGGTGCTCAGTGCTCAGGGTGCTGGGTGCTCAGTACTCAGGGTGCTGGGTGCTCAGTGCTCAGGGTGCTCCGTGCTCAGTACTCAGGGTGCTGGGTGCTCAGTGCTCAGGGTGCTCAGTGATCAGTACACAGGGTGCTCGATGCTCAGTGCTCAGGGTGCTCAGTGCTCAGTGCTCTGGGTGTTGGGTGCTCAGTGCTCGGGGTGCTGGGTGCTCAGTACTCAGGGTGCTGGGTGCTCAGTGCTCGGGGTGCTGGTTACTCAGTGCTCAGTACACAGGGTGCTGGGTGCTCAGTGCTCGGGGTGCTGGGTACTCAGTGCTCAGTACACAGGGTGCTGAGTGCTTAGTGCTCAGGGTGCTGGATGCTCAGTACTCAGGGTGCTGGGTGCTCAGTGCTCAGGGTGCTGGGTGCTCAGTGCTCGGGGTGCTGGTTACTCAGTGCTCAGTACACAGGGTGCTGAGTGCTCAGTGCTCGGGGTGTTGGATGCTCAGTACTCAGGGTGCTGGGTGCTCAGTACTCAGGGTTCTCAGTGCTCAGGGTGCTGGGTGCTCAGTGCTCAGTACTCAGGGTGCTGGCTGCTCAGTGCTCGGGGTGCTGGATGCTCAGTACTCAGGGTGCTGTGTGCTCAGTGCTCAGGGTGCTGGGTGCTCAGTACTCAGTGTGCTGGGTGCTCAGTGCTCACGGTGCTGGGTGCTCAGTTCTCAGGGTGCTGGGTCCTCAGTGCTCAGGGTGCTGGGTGCTCAGTGCTCGGGGTGCTCAGTACTCAGGGTGCTGTGTGTTCAGTGCTCAGGGTGCTGGGTGCTCAGTACTCAGGGTGCTCAGTGCTCAGTACTCAGGGTGCTCAGTGCTCAATACTCAGGGTGCTCAGTGCTCAGGGTGCTGGGTGCTCAGTGCTCGGGGTGCTGGGTGCTCGGTGCTCAGGGTGCTGGGTGCTCAGTACTCAGGGTGCTTAGTATTCAGGGTGCTGGGTGCTCAGTGCTCAGGGTGCTGGGTGCTCAGTGCTCAGGGTGCTGGGTGCTCAGTGCTCAGTGTGCTCGGTGCTCAGTTCTCAGGTTTCTGGGTGCTCAGTACTCAGTGTGCTGGGTGCTCAATACTCAGGGTGCTCATTGCTCAGTACTCAGGGTGCTCAGTGCTCAGTACTCAGGGTGCTCAGTGCTCAGGGTGCTGGGTGCTCAGTGCTCGGGTTGCTGGGTGCTCAGTCCTCAGGGTGCTGTGTGCTCAGTGCTCAGGGTGCTCGGTGCTCAGTGCTCAGGGTGCTGGGTGCTCAGTACTCAGGGTGCTTTGTGCTCAGTGCTCGGGGTGCTGGGTGCTCAGTGCTCAGTTCTCAGGTTGCTCGGTGCTCAGTGCTCGGGGTGCTGGGTGCTCAGTGCTCATTACTCAGGGTGCTGGGTGCTCAGTGCTCAGGGTGCTGGGTGCTCAGTGCTCAGGGTGCTGGGTGCTCAGTGCTCAGGGTGCTGGGTACTCAGTGCTCGGGGTGCTGGGTGCTCAGTACTCAGGGTGCTGGGTGCTCAGTACTCAGGGTGCTGGGTGCTCAGTGCTCGGGGTGCTGGGTGCTCAGTGCTCGGGGTGCTGGGTGCTCAGTGCTCGGGGTGCTCGCTTCTCAGTACTCAGGGTGCCGGGTGCTCAGTGCTCAGGGTGCTGGGTGCTCAGTACTCAGGGTGCTCGGTGCTTAGTACTCAGGGTGCTGGGTGCTCAGTACTCCGGGTGCTGGGTGCTCAGTGCTCGGGGTGCTCGGTGCTCAGTGCTCAATGTGCTGAGTGCTCAGTACTCAGGGTGCTCATTGCTCAGGGTGCTGGGAGCTCAGTACTCAGGGTGCTTGGTGCTCAGTGCTCAGGCTGCTCGGTGCTCAGTACGTTGGGTGCTCAGTACTCAGGGTGCTGGGTGCTCAGTGCTCAGGGTGCTGGGTGCTCCGTGCTCAGGGTGCTGGGTGCTCATTGCTCAGGGTGCTGGGTGCTCGGTGCTCGGGGTGCTCGGTGCTCAGTGGTCGGGGTGCTCGGTGCTCAGTACTCAGGGTGCTGGGTGCTCAGTACTCAGGGTGCTGGGTGCTCAGTGCTCAGGGTGCTGGGTGCTCAGTACTCAGGGTGCTGGGTGCTCGGTGCTCAGTACGCTGGGTGCTCAGTACTCAGGGTGCTGGGTGCTCAGTACTCAGGGTGCTCGGTGCTCAGAACTCAGGGTGCTGGGTGCTCAGTGCTCGGGGTGCTGGGTGCTCAGTACTCAGGGTGCTGGGTGCTCAGTGCTCGGGGTGCTCGGTGCTCAGTGCTCGGGGTGCTGGGTGCTCAGTACTCAGGGTACTGGGTGCTCAGTACTCGGTGTGCTGGGTGGTCAGTACTCAGGGTGCTCGGTGCTCAGTGCTCGGGGTGCTGGGTGCTCAGTCCTCAGGGTGCTCGGTGCTCAGTACTCAGGTTCCTCAGTGCTCAGTACGAAGGGTGCTCAGTGCTCAGTGCTCGGGGTGCTGGGTGCTCAGTGCTCGGGGTGCTGGGTACTCAGTGCTCAGTACACAGGGTGCTGAGTGCTCAGTGCTCGGGGTGCTGGGTGCTCAGTGCTCAGTACTCAGGGTGCTCGGTGCTCGGTGCTCGGGGTGCTGGATGGTCAGTACTCAGGGTGCTGGGTGCTCAGTGCTCAGGGTGCTGGGTGCTCAGTACTCAAGGTGCTGGGTGCTCAGGGCTCAGGGTGCTGGGTGCTCAGTACTCAGGGTGCTGGGTACTCAGTGCTCAGCGTGCTGGGTGCTCAGTGCTCGGGGTGCTCAGTACTCAGGGTGCTGTGTGTTCAGTGCTCAGGGTACTGGGTGCTCAGTACTCAGGGTGCTAGGTGCTTAGTACTCAGGGTGCTGGGTGCTCAGTACTCCGGGTGCTGGGTGCTCAGTGCTCGGGGTGCTCGGTGCTCAGTGCTCAGTGTGCTGGGTGCTCAGTACTCAGGGTGCTCATTGCTCAGGGTGCTGGGTGCTCAGTACTCAGGGTGCTGGGTGCTCAGTACTCAGGGTGCTCAGTGCTCAGTACTCAGGGTGCTCAGTGCTCAGTACTCAGGGTGCTCAGTGCTCAGGGTGCTGGGTGCTCAGTGCTCGGGGTGCTGGGTGCTCGGTGCTCAGGGTGCTGGGTGCTCAGTACTCAGGGTGCTCAGTATTCAGGGTGCTGGGTGCTCAGTGCTCAGGGTGCTGGGTGCTCAGTGCTCAGGGTGCTCGCTGCTCAGTACTCAGGGTGCTGGGTGCTCAGTGCTCCGGGTGCTCAGTACTCAGGGTGCTGTGTGTTCAGTGCTCAGGGTGCTGGGTGCTCAGTACTCAGGGTGCTCGGTGCTTAGTACTCAGGGTGCTGGGTGCTCAGTACTCCGGGTGCTGGGTGCTCAGTGCTCGGGGTGCTCGGTGCTCAGTGCTCAATGTGCTGGGTGCTCAGTACTCAGGGTGCTCATTGCTCATGGTGCTGGGTGCTCAGTACTCAGGGTGCTGGGTGCTCAGTGCTCAGGGTGCTCGGTGCTCAGTACGTTGGGTGCTCAGTACTCAGGGTGCTGGGTGCTCAGTGCTCAGGGTGCTGGGTGCTCAGTGCTCAGGGTGCTGGGTGCTCGGTGCTCGGGGTGCTCGGTGCTCAGTGCTCGGCGTGCTCGGTGCTCAGTACTCAGGGTGCTCAGTGCTCAGTACTCAGGGTGCTGGGTGCTCAGTGCTCAGGGTGCTGGGTGCTCAGTACTCAGGGTGCTGGGTGCTCGGTGCTCAGTACGCTGGGTGCTCAGTACTCAGTGTGCTTTGTGCTCAGTACTCAGGGTGCTCGGTGCTCAGTACTCAGGGTCCTGGGTGCTCAGTGCTCGGGGTGCTGGGTGCTCAGTACTCAGGGTGCTGGGTGCTCAGTGCTCGGGGTGCTCGGTGCTCAGTGCTCGGGGTGCTGGGTGCTCAGTACTCAGGGTGCTGGGTGCTCAGTACTCGGTGTGCTGTGTGCTCAGTATTCAGGGTGCTCGGTGCTCAGTGCTCGGGGTGCTGGGTGCTCAGTACTCAGGGTGCTCGGTGCTCAGTACTCAGGGTCCTCAGTGCTCAGTACGCAGGGTGCTCAGTGCTCAGTGCTCGGGGTGCTGGGTGCTCAGTGCTCGGGGTGCTGGGTACTCAGTGCTCAGTACACAGGGTGCTCAGTGCTCAGTACTCAGGGTGCTCGGTGCTCGGTGCTCGGGGTGCTGGGTGCTCAGTACTCAGGGTGCTGGGTGCTCAGTGCTCAGGGTGCTGGGTGCTCAGTACTCAGGTTGCTGGGTTCTCAGGGCTCAGGGTGCTGGGTGCTCAGTACTCAGGGTGCTGGGTACTCAGTGCTCAGCGTGCTGGGTGCTCAGTGTTCGGGGTGCTCATTACTCAGGGTGCTGTGTGTTCAGTGCTCAGGGTACTGGGTGCTCAGTACTCAGGGTGCTAGGTGCTTAGTACTCAGGGTGCTGGGTGCTCAGTACTCTGGGTGCTGGGTGCTCAGTGCTCGGGGTGCTCGGTGCTCAGTGCTCAGTGTGCTGGGTGCTCAGTACTCAGGGTGCTCATTGCTCAGGGTGCTGGGTGCTCAGTACTCAGGGTGCTGGGTGCTCAGTACTCAGGGTGCTCAGTACTCAGGGGGCTCAGTGCTCAGTACTCAGGGTGCTCAGTGCTCAGGGTGCTGGGTGCTCAGTACTCAGGGTGCTCAGTATTCAGGGTGCTGGGTGCTCAGTGCTCAGGGTGCTGGGTGCTCAGTGCTCAGGGTGCTGGGTGCTCAGTACTCAGGGTGCTCAGTATTCAGGGTGCTGGGTGCTCAGTGCTCCGGGTGCTCAGTACTCAGGGTGCTGTGTGTTCAGTGCTCAGTGTGCTGGGTGCTCAGTACTCAGGGTGCTCATTGCTCAGGGTGCTGGGTGCTCAGTACTCAGGGTGCTGGGTGCTCAGTACTCAGGGTGCTCAGTACTCAGGGTGCTCGGTGCTTAGTACTCAGGGTGCTGGGTGCTCAGTACTCCGGGTGCTGGGTGCTCAGTGCTCGGGGTGCTCGGTGCTCAGTGCTCAATGTGCTGGGTGCTCAGTACTCAGGGTGCTCATTGCTCAGGGTGCTGGGAGCTCAGTACTCAGGGTGCTTGGTGCTCAGTGCTCAGGCTGCTCGGTGCTCAGTACGTTGGGTGCTCAGTACTCAGGGTGCTGGGTGCTCAGTGCTCAGGGTGCTGGGTGCTCCGTGCTCAGGGTGCTGGGTGCTCATTGCTCAGGGTGCTGGGTGCTCGGTGCTCGGGGTGCTCGGTGCTCAGTGCTCGGGGTGCTCGGTGCTCAGTACTCAGGGTGCTCGGTGCTCAGTACTCAGGGTGCTGGGTGCTCAGTGCTCAGGGTGCTGGGTGCTCAGTACTCAGGGTGCTGGGTGCTCGGTGCTCAGTACGCTGGGTGCTCAGTACTCAGGGTGCTGGGTGCTCAGTACTCAGGGTGCTCGGTGCTCAGAACTCAGGGTGCTGGGTGCTCAGTGCTCGGGGTGCTGGGTGCTCAGTACTCAGGGTGCTGGGTGCTCAGTGCTCGGGGTGCTCGGTGCTCAGTGCTCGGGCTGCTGCGTGCTCAGTACTCAGGGTGCTGGGTGCTCAGTACTCGGTGTGCTGGGTGCTCAGTACTCAGGGTGCTCGGTGCTCAGTACTCAGGGTCCTCAGTGCTCAGTACGAAGGGTGCTCAGTGCTCAGTGCTCGGGGTGCTGGGTGCTCAGTGCTCGGGGTGCTGGGTACTCAGTGCTCAGTACACAGGGTGCTGAGTGCTCAGTGCTCGGGGTGCTGGGTGCTCAGTGCTCAGTACTCAGGGTGCTCGGGGCTCGGTGCTCGGGGTGCTGGATGCTCTGTACTCAGGGTGCTGGGTGCTCAGTGCTCAGGGTGCTGGGTGCTCAGTACTCAGGGTGCTGGGTGCTCAGGGCTCAGGGTGCTGGGTGCTCAGTACTCAGGTTGCTGGGTACTCAGTGCTCAGTGTGCTGGGTGCTCAGTGCTCGGGGTGCTCAGTACTCAGGGTGCTGTGTGTTCAGTCCTCAGGGTACTGGGTGCTCAGTACTCAGGGTGCTAGGTGCTTAGTACTCAGGGTCCTGGGTGCTCAGTACTCCGGGTTCTGGGTGCTCAGTGCTCGGGGTGCTCGTTGCTCAGTGCTCAGTGTGCTGGGTGCTCAGTATTCAGGGTGCTCATTGCTCAGGGTGCTGGGTGCTGAGTACTCAGTGTGCTGGGTGCTCAGTACTCAGGGTGCTCAGTGCTCAGTACTCAGGGTGCTCAGTGCTCAGTACTCAGGGTGCTCAGTGCTCAGGGTGCTGGGTGCTCAGTGCTCGGGGTGCTGGGTGCTCGGTGCTCAGGGTGCTGGGTGCTCAGTACTCAGGGTGCTCAGTATTCAGGGTGCTGGGTGCTCAGTGCTCAGGGTGCTGGGTGCTCAGTGCTCAGGGTGCTCGCTGCTCAGTACTCAGGGTGCTTGGTGGTCAGTGCTCCGGGTGCTCAGTACTCAGGGTGCTGTGTGTTCAGTGCTCAGGGTGCTGGGTGCTCAGTACTCAGGGTGCTCGGTGCTTAGTACTCAGGGTGCTGGGTGTTCAGTACTCCGGGTGCTGGGTGCTCAGTGCTCGGGGTGCTCGGTGCTCAGTGCTCAATGTGCTGGGTGCTCAGTACTCAGGGTGCTCATTGCTCAGGGTGCTGGGTGCTCAGTACTCAGGGTGCTGGGTGCTCAGTGCTCAGGGTGATCGGTGCTCAGTACGTTGGGTGCTCAGTACTCAGGATGCTGGGTGCTCAGTGCTCAGGGTGCTGGGTGCTCAGTGCTCAGGGTGCTGGGTGCTCAGTGCTCAGGGTGCTGGGTGCTCGGTGCTCGGGGTGCTCGGTGCTCAGTGCTCGGGGTGCTCGGTGCTCAGTACTCAGGGTGCTCAGTGCTCAGTACTCAGGGTGCTGGGTGCTCAGTGCTCAGGGTGCTGGGTGCTCAGTACTCAGGGTGCTGGGTGCTCGGTGCTCAGTACGCTGGGTGCTCAGTACTCAGGGTGCTGGGTGCTCAGTACTCAGGGTGCTCGATGCTCAGTACTCAGGGTGCTGGGTGCTCAGTGCTCGGGGTGCTGGGTGCTCAGTACTCAGGGTCCTGGGTGCTCAGTGCTCGGGGTGCTCGGTGCTCAGTGCTCGGGGTGCTGGGTGCTCAGTACTCAGGGTGCTGGGTGCTCAGTACTCGGTGTGCTGGGTGCTCAGTATTCAGGGTGCTCGGTGCTCAGTGCTCGGGGTGCTGGGTGCTCAGTACTCAGGGTGCTCGGTGCTCAGTACTCAGGGTCCTCAGTGCTCAGTATGCAGTGTGCTCAGTGCTCAGTGCTCGGGGTGCTGGGTGCTCAGTGCTCGGGGTGCTGGGTACTCAGTGCTCAGTACACAGGGTGCTCAGTGCTCAGTACTCAGGGTGCTCGGTGCTCGGTGCTCGGGGTGCTGGGTGCTCAGTACTCAGGGTGCTGGGTGCTCAGTGCTCAAGGTACTGGGTGCTCAGTACTCTGGGTGCTGGGTGCTCAGTGCTCAGGGTGCTGGGTGCTCAGTGCTCAGGGTGCTGGGTGATCAGTGCTCAGGGTGCTGGGTGCTCAGTGCTCAGGGTGCTGGGTGCTCAGTACTCAGGGTGCTGGGTGCTCGGTGCTCAGTACGCTGGGTGCTCAGTACTCAGGGTGCTGGGTGCTCAGTGTGCTGGGTGCTCAGTACTCAGGGTGCTGGGTGCTCGGTGCTCAGTACGCTGGGTGCTCAGTACTCAGGGTGCTGGGTGCTCAGTACTCAGGGTGCTCAGTGCTCAGTACTCGGGGTGCTGGGTGCTCAGTGCTCAGGGTGCTCAGTGCTCAGTACTCATAGCTCAGGGTGCTCAGTGCTCAGGGTGCTGGGTGTTCAGTACTCAGGGTGCTGGGTGCTCAGTGCTCAGGGTGCTGGGTGCTCAGTGCTCGGGGCGCTGGGTGCTCAGTGCTCGGGGTGCTCGGAGATCAGTACTCAGGGTGCTGGGTGCTCAGTGCTCGGGGTGCTCGGTGCTCAGTACGTTGGGTGCTCACTACTCAGGGTGCTGGGTGCTCAGTGCTCAGGGTGCTGCGTGCTCAGTGCTCAGGGTGCTGGGTGCTCAGTACTCAGGGTGCTCAGTGCTCAGTACTCAGGGTGCTCAGTGCTCAGTACTCAGGGTGCTCAGTGCTCAGTACTCAGGGTGCTCAGTGCTCAGGGTGCTGGGTGCTCAGTGCTCGGGGTGCTGGGTGCTCGGTGCTCAGGGTGGTGGGTGCTCAGTACTCAGGGTGCTCAGTATTCAGGGTGCTGGGTGCTCAGTGCTCAGGGTGCTGGGTGCTCAGTGCTCAGGGTGCTCGCTGCTCAGTACTCAGGGTGCTTGGTGGTCAGTGCTCCGGGTGCTCAGTACTCAGGGTGCTGTGTGTTCAGTGCTCAGGGTGCTGGGTGCTCAGTACTCAGGGTGCTCGGTGCTTAGTACTCAGGGTGCTGGGTGCTCAGTACTCCGGGTGCTGGGTGCTCAGTGCTCGGGGTGCTCGGTGCTCAGTGCTCAATGTGCTGGGTGCTCAGTACTCAGGGTGCTCATTGCTCAGGGTGCTGGGTGCTCAGTACTCAGGGTGCTGGGTGCTCAGTGCTCAGGGTGCTCGGTGCTCAGTACGTTGGGTGCTCAGTACTCAGGATGCTGGGTGCTCAGTGCTCAGGGTGCTGGGTGCTCAGTGCTCATTGTGCTGGGTGCTCAGTGCTCAGGGTGCTGGGTGCTCAGTGCTCGGGGTGCTGGGTGCTCAGTGCTCAGTACTCAGGGTGCTGTGTGCTCAGTACTCGGGGTGCTGGGTGCTCAGTACTCAGGGTGCTAGGTGCTCAGTACTCAGGGTGCTGAGTGCTCAGTACTCGGGTGCTGGGTGCTCAGTGCTTGGGGTGCTGGGTGCTCAGTGCTCGGGGTGCTGGGTGCTCAGTGCTCAGTACTCAGGGTGCTGGGTGCTCAGTGCTCAGGGTGCTGTGTGCTCAGTGCTCAGGGTGCTGGGTGCTCAGTGCTCAGGGTGCTGGGTGCTCAGTGCTCGGGGTGCTCGGTGCTCAGTGCTCAATGTGCTGGGTGCTCAGTACTCAGGGTGCTCATTGCTCAGGGTGCTGGGTGCTCAGTACTCAGGGTGCTGGGTGCTCAGTGCTCAGGGTGCTCGGTGCTCAGTACGTTGGGTGCTCAGTACTCAGGATGCTGGGTGCTCAGTGCTCAGGGTGCTGGGTGCTCAGTGCTCAGGGTGCTGGGTGCTCAGTACTCAGGGTGCTGGGTGCTCAGTGCTCGGGGTGCTGGGTGCTCAGTGCTCAGTACTCAGGGTGCTGTGTGCTCAGTACTCGGGGTGCTGGGTGCTCAGTACTCAGGGTGCTAGGTGCTCAGTACTCAGGGTGCTGAGTGCTCAGTACTCGGGTGCTGGGTGCTCAGTGCTTGGGGTGCTGGGTGCTCAGTGCTCGGGGTGCTGGGTGCTCAGTGCTCAGTACTCAGGGTGCTGGGTGCTCAGTGCTCAGGGTGCTGTGTGCTCAGTGCTCAGGGTGCTGGGTGCTCAGTGCTCAGGGTGCTGGGTACTCAGTGCTCAGGGTGCTGGGTGCTCAGTACTCAGGGTGCTGGGTGCTCAGTACTCAGGGTGCTGGGTGCTCAGTGCTCGGGGTGCTGGGTGCTCAGTGCTCGCGGTGCTGGGTGCTCAGTGCTCGGGGTGCTCGGTGCTCAGTAATCAGGGTGCTGGGTGCTCAGTGCTCGAGGTGCTCAGTACTCAGGGTGCTGTGTGTTCAGTGCTCAGGGTGCTGGGTGCTCAGTGCTCAGGGTGCTGGGTGCTCAGTGCTCAGGGTGCTGGGTGCTCAGTGCTCAGGGTGCTGGGTGCTCAGTGCTCAGGGTGCTGGGTACTCAGTGCTCAGGGTGCTATGTGCTCAGTACTCAGGGTGCTGGGTGCTCAGTACTCAGGGTGCTGGGTGCTCAGTGCTCGGGGTCCTGGGTGCGCAGTTCTCGGGGTGCTGGGTGCTCAGTGCTCGGGGTGCTCGGTGCTCAGTACTCAGGGTGCTGGGTGCTCAGTGCTCAGGGTGCTGGGTGCTCAGTAGTCAGGGTGCTCGGTGCTTAGTACTCAGGGTGCTGGGTGCTCAGTACTCCGGGTGCTGGGTGCTCAGTGCTCGGGGTGCTCGGTGCTCAGTACTCAGGGTGCTGGGTGCTCAGTGCTCAGGGTGCTGGGTGCTCAGTACTCAGGGTGCTGGGAGCTCAGTGCTCAGGGTGATCGGTGCTCAGTACTCAGGGTGCTGATTGCTCAGTCCTCAGGGTGCTCAGTGCTCAGGGTGCTGGGTGCTCAGTGCTCAGGGTGCTCGGTGCTCAGTACTCTGGGTGCTGAGTGCTCAGTACTCAGGGTGCTGGGTGCTCAGTGCTCGGGGTTCTATGTGCTCAGTGCTCAGGTGATCGGTGCTCAGTACTCAGGGTGCTGGGTACTCAGTGCTCAGGGTGCTGGGTGCTCAGTCCTCAGGGTGCTCAATGCTCAGGGTGCTCGGGGTGCTCGATGCTCAGTACTCAGGGTGCTGAGTGCTCAGAGCTCAGGGTGCTGGGTGCTCAGTGCTCAGGGTGCTGGTTGCTCAGTACTCAGGGTGCTGGTTGCTCAGTACCCAGGGTGCTGGGTGCTCAGTGCTCAGGGTGCTGGGTGCTCAGTACTCAGGGTGCTGGGTGAACAGTGCTCGGGGTGCTGGGTGCTTAGTGCTCGGGGTGTCCTGTGCTCAGTACTCGGGGTGCTCAGTGCTCAGTACTCAGGGTGCTGGGTGCTCAGTGCTCAGGGTGCTGGGTGCTCAGTACTCAGGGTGCTGGGTGCTCAGTGCTCAGGGTGCTCAGTGATCAGTACACAGGGTGCTCGGTGCTCAGTGCTCAGGGTGCTCAGTGCTCAGTTCTCAGGGTGCTCAGTGCTCAGTGCTCTGGGTGCTGGGTGCTCAGTGCTCGGGGTGCTGGGTGCTCAGTGCTCAGGGTGCTGGGTGCTTAGTACTCAGGGTGCTCAGTGCTCAGTACTCAGGGTGCTGGGTGCTCAGTGCTCGGGGTGCTGGGTGCTCAGTGCTCGGGGTGCTGGGTGCTCAGTGCTCGGGGTGATCGGTGCTCAGTACACTGGGTGCTCAGTACTCAGGGTGCTGGGTGCTCAGTACTCAGGGTGCTGGGTGCTCAGTGCTCAGGGTGCTCAGTGATCAGTACACAGGGTGCTCGGTGCTCAGTGCTCAGGGTGCTCAGTGCTCAGTACTCAGGGTGCTCAGTGCTCAGTGCTCAGAGTGCTGGGTGCTCAGTGCTCGGGGTGCTGGGTGCTCAGTGCTCAGGGTGCTGGGTGCTCAGTACTCAGGGTGCTGGGTGCTCAGTGCTCAGGGTGCTCGGTGATCAGTGCTCAGGGTGCTGGGTGCTCAGTACTCAGGGTGCTGGGTGCTCAGTGCTCAGGGTGCTGGGTGCTCAGTACTCAGGGTGCTGGGTGCTCAGTGCTCAGGGTGCTCAGTGATCAGTACACAGCGTGCTCGGTGCTCAGTGCTCAGGGTGCTCAGTGCTCAGTACTCAGGGTGCTCAGTGCTCAGTGCTCTGGGTGCTGGGTGCTCAGTGCTCAGGGTGCTGGGTGCTCAGTACTCAGGGTGCTGGGTGCTCAGTGCTCGGGGTGCTGGTTACTCAGTGCTCAGTACACAGGGTGCTGGGTGCTCAGTGCTCGGGGTGCTGGGTACTCAGTGCTCAGTACACAGGGTGCTGAGTGCTTAGTGCTCGGGGTGCTGGATGCTCAGTACTCAGGGTGCTGGGTGCTCAGTGCTCAGGGTGCTGGGTGCTCAGTGCTCGGGGTGCTGGTTACTCAGTGCTCAGTACACAGGGTGCTGAGTGCTCAGTGCTCGGGGTGCTGGATGCTCAGTACTCAGGGTGCTGGGTGCTCAGTACTCAGGGTTCTCAGTGCACAGGGTGCTGGGTGCTCAGTGCTCAGTACTCAGGGTGCTGGCTGCTCAGTGCTCGGGGTGCTGGATGCTCAGTACTCAGGGTGCTGTGTGCTCAGTGCTCAGGGTGCTGGGTGCTCAGTACTCAGTGTGCTGGGTGCTCAGTGCTCACGGTGCTGGGTGCTCAGTTCTCAGGGTGCTGGGTCCTCAGTGCTCAGGGTGCTGGGTGCTCAGTGCTCGGGGTGCTCAGTACTCAGGGTGCTGTGTGTTCAGTGCTCAGGGTCCTGGGTGCTCAGTACTCAGGGTGCTCAGTATTCAGGGTGCTGGGTGCTCAGTGCTCAGGGTGCTGGGTGCTCAGTGCTCAGGGTGCTGGGTGCTCAGTGCTCAGTGTGCTCGGTGCTCAGTTCTCAGGTTTCTGGGTGCTCAGTACTCAGTGTGCTGGGTGCTCAATACTCAGGGTGCTCATTGCTCAGTACTCAGGATGCTCAGTGCTCAGTACTCAGGGTGCTCAGTGCTCAGGGTGCTGGGTGCTCAGTGCTCGGGTTGCTGGGTGCTCATTCCTCAGGGTGCTGTGTGCTCAGTGCTCAGGGTGCTCGGTGCTCAGTGCTCAGGGTGCTGGGTGCTCAGTACTCAGGGTGCTTTGTGCTCAGTGCTCGGGGTGCTGGGTGCTCAGTGCTCAGTTCTCAGGTTGCTCGGTGCTCAGTGCTCGGGGTGCTGGGTGCTCAGTGCTCATTACTCAGGGTGCTGGGTGCTCAGTGCTCAGGGTGCTGGGTGCTCAGTGCTCAGGGTGCTGGGTACTCAGTGCTCGGGGTGCTGGGTGCTCAGTGCTCAGGGTGCTGGGTGCTCAGTGCTCAGGGTGCTGGGTACTCAGTGCTCGGGGTGCTGGGTGCTCAGTACTCAGGGTGCTGGGTGCTCAGTACTCAGGGTGCTGGGTGCTCAGTGCTCGGGGTGCTGGGTGCTCAGTGCTCGGGGTGCTGGGTGCTCAGTGCTCGGGGTGCTCGCTGCTCAGTACTCAGGGTGCTGGGTGCTCAGTGCTCAGGGTGCTGGGTGCTCAGTACTCAGGGTGCTCAGTGCTTAGTACTCAGGGTGCTGGGTGCTCAGTACTCAGGGTGCTGGGTGCTCAGTGCTCGGGGTGCTCGGTGCTCAGTGCTCAATGTGCTGGGTGCTCAGTACTCAGGGTGCTCATTGCTCAGGGTGCTGGGAGCTCAGTACTCAGGGTGCTTGGTGCTCAGTGCTCAGGCTGCTCGGTGCTCAGTACGTTGGGTGCTCAGTACTCAGGGTGCTGGGTGCTCAGTGCTCAGGGTGTTGGGTGCTCCGTGCTCAGGGTGCTGGGTGCTCATTGCTCAGGGTGCTGGGTGCTCGGTGCTCGGGGTGCTCGGTGCTCAGTGCTCGGCGTGCTCGGTGCTCAGTACTCAGGGTGCTCGGTGCTCAGTACTCAGGGTGCTGGGTGCTCAGTGCTCAGGGTGCTGGGTGCTCAGTACTCAGGGTGCTGGGTGCTCGGTGCTCAGTACGCTGGGTGCTCAGTACTCAGGGTGCTGGGTGCTCAGTACTCAGGGTGCTCGGTGCTCAGAACTCAGGGTGCTGGGTGCTCAGTGCTCGGGGTGCTGGGTGCTCAGTACTCAGGGTGCTGGGTGCTCAGTGCTCGGGGTGCTCGGTGCTCAGTGCTCGGGGTGCTGGGTGCTCAGTACTCAGGGTGCTGGGTGCTCAGTACTCGGTGTGCTGGGTGCTCAGTACTCAGGGTGCTCGGTGCTCAGTGCTCGGGGTGCTGGGTGCTCAGTCCTCAGGGTGCTCGGTGCTCAGTACTCAGGTTCCTCAGTGCTCAGTACGAAGGGTGCTCAGTGCTCAGTGCTTGGGGTGCTGGGTGCTCAGTGCTCGGGGTGCTGGGTACTCAGTGCTCAGTACACAGGGTGCTGAGTGCTCAGTGCTCGGGGTGCTGGGTGCTCAGTGCTCAGTACTCAGGGTGCTCGGTGCTCGGTGCTCGGGGTGCTGGATGCTCAGTACTCAGGGTGCTGGGTGCTCAGTGCTCAGGGTGCTGGGTGCTCAGTACTCAAGGTGCTGGGTGCTCAGGGCTCAGGGTGCTGGGTGCTCAGTACTCAGGGTGCTGGGTACTCAGTGCTCAGCGTGCTGGGTGCTCAGTGCTCGGGGTGCTCAGTACTCAGGGTGCTGTGTGTTCAGTGCTCAGGGTACTGGGTGCTCAGTACTCAGGGTGCTAGGTGCTTAGTACTCAGGGTGCTGGGTGCTCAGTACTCCGGGTGCTGGGTGCTCAGTGCTCGGGGTGCTCGGTGCTCAGTGCTCAGTGTGCTGGGTGCTCAGTACTCAGGGTGCTCATTGCTCAGGGTGCTGGGTGCTCAGTACTCAGGGTGCTGGGTGCTCAGTACTCAGGGTGCTCAGTGCTCAGTACTCAGGGTGCTCAGTGCTCAGTACTCAGGGTGCTCAGTGCTCAGGGTGCTGGGTGCTCAGTGCTCGGGGTGCTGGGTGCTCGGTGCTCAGGGTGCTGGGTGCTCAGTACTCACGGTGCTCAGTATTCAGGGTGCTGGGTGCTCAGTGCTCAGGGTGCTGGGGGCTCAGTGCTCAGGGTGCTCGCTGCTCAGTACTCAGGGTGCTGGGTGCTCAGTGCTCCGGGTGCTCAGTACTCAGGGTGCTGTGTGTTCAGTGCTCAGGGTGCTGGGTGCTCAGTACTCAGGGTGCTCGGTGCTTAGTACTCAGGGTGCTGGGTGCTCAGTACTCCGGGTGCTGGGTGCTCAGTGCTCGGGGTGCTCGGTGCTCAGTGCTCAATGTGCTGGGTGCTCAGTACTCAGGGTGCTCATTGCTCAGGGTGCTGGGTGCTCAGTGCTCGGGGCGCTGGGTGCTCAGTGCTCGGGGTGCTCGGAGATCAGTACTCAGGGTGCTGGGTGCTCAGTGCTCGGGGTGCTCGGTGCTCAGTACGTTGGGTGCTCACTACTCAGGGTGCTGGGTGCTCAGTGCTCAGGGTGCTGCGTGCTCAGTGCTCAGGGTGCTGGGTGCTCAGTACTCAGGGTGCTGGGTGCTCAGTGCTCGGGGTGCTGGGTGCTCAGTGCTCAGTACTCAGGGTGCTGGGTGCTCAGTACTCGGGGTGCTGGGTGCTCAGTACTCAGGGTGCTAGGTGCTCAGTACTCAGGGTGCTGAGTGCTCAGTACTCGGGTGCTGGGTGCTCAGTGCTTGGGGTGCTGGGTGCTCAGTGCTCGGGGTGCTGGGTGCTCAGTGCTCAGTACTCAGTGTGCTGGGTGCTCAGAGCTCGGGGTGCTGGGTGCTCAGTGCTCAGTACTCAGGGTGCTGGGTGCTCAGTGCTCAGGGTGCTGTGTGCTCAGTGCTCAGGGTGCTGGGTGCTCAGTGCTCAGGGTGCTGGGTACTCAGTGCTCAGGGTGCTGGGTGCTCAGTACTCAGGGTGCTGGGTGCTCAGTACTCAGGGTGCTGGGTGCTCAGTGCTCGGGGTGCTGGGTGCTCAGTGCTCGCGGTGCTGGGTGCTCAGTGCTCGGGGTGCTCGGTGCTCAGTAATCAGGGTGCTGGGTGCTCAGTGCTCGAGGTGCTCAGTACTCAGGGTGCTGTGTGTTCAGTGCTCAGGGTGCTGGGTGCTCAGTGCTCAGGGTGCTGGGTGCTCAGTGCTCAGGGTGCTGGGTACTCAGTGCTCAGGGTGCTATGTGCTCAGTACTCAGGGTGCTGGGTGCTCAGTATTCAGGGTGCTGGGTGCTCAGTGCTCGGGGTCCTGGGTGCGCAGTTCTCGGGGTGCTGGGTGCTCAGTGCTCGGGGTGCTCGGTGCTCAGTACTCAGGGTGCTGGGTGCTCAGTGCTCAGGGTGCTGGGTGCTCAGTAGTCAGGGTGCTCGGTGCTTAGTACTCAGGGTGCTGGGTGCTCAGTACTCCGGGTGCTGGCTGCTCAGTGCTCGGGGTGCTCGGTGCTCAGTACTCAGGGTGCTGGGTGCTCAGTGCTCGGGGTGCTGGGTGCTCAGTACTCAGGGTGCTGGGTGCTCAGTGCTCGGGTTGCTGGGTGCTCATTCCTCAGGGTGCTGTGTGCTCAGTGCTCAGGGTGCTCGGTGCTCAGTGCTCAGGGTGTTGGGTGCTCAGTACTCAGGGTGCTTTGTGCTCAGTGCTCGGGGTGCTGGGTGCTCAGTGCTCAGTTCTCAGGTTGCTCGGTGCTCAGTGCTCGGGGTGCTGGGTGCTCAGTGCTCATTACTCAGGGTGCTGGGTGCTCAGCGCTCAGGGTGCTGGGTGCTCAGTGCTCAGGGTGCTGGGTGCTCAGTGCTCAGGGTGCTGGGTACTCAGTGCTCGGGGTGCTGGGTGCTCAGTACTCAGGGTGCTGGGTGCTCAGTACTCAGGGTGCTGGGTGCTCAGTGCTCGGGGTGCTGGGTGCTCAGTGCTCGGGGTGCTGGGTGCTCAGTGCTCGGGGTGCTCGCTGCTCAGTACTCAGGGTGCTGGGTGCTCAGTGCTCAGGGTGCTGGGTGCTCAGTACTCAGGGTGCTCAGTGCTTAGTACTCAGGGTGCTGGGTGCTCAGTACTCAGGGTGCTGGGTGCTCAGTGCTCGGGGTGCTCGGTGCTCAGTGCTCAATGTGCTGGGTGCTCAGTACTCAGGGTGCTCATTGCTCAGGGTGCTGGGAGCTCAGTACTCAGGGTGCTTGGTGCTCAGTGCTCAGGCTGCTCGGTGCTCAGTACGTTGGGTGCTCAGTACTCAGGGTGCTGGGTGCTCAGTGCTCAGGGTGTTGGGTGCTCCGTGCTCAGGGTGCTGGGTGCTCATTGCTCAGGGTGCTGGGTGCTCGGTGCTCGGGGTGCTCGGTGCTCAGTGCTCGGCGTGCTCGGTGCTCAGTACTCAGGGTGCTCGGTGCTCAGTACTCAGGGTGCTGGGTGCTCAGTGCTCAGGGTGCTGGGTGCTCAGTACTCAGGGTGCTGGGTGCTCGGTGCTCAGTACGCTGGGTGCTCAGTACTCAGGGTGCTGGGTGCTCAGTACTCAGGGTGCTCGGTGCTCAGAACTCAGGGTGCTGGGTGCTCAGTGCTCGGGGTGCTGGGTGCTCAGTACTCAGGGTGCTGGGTGCTCAGTGCTCGGGGTGCTCGGTGCTCAGTGCTCGGGGTGCTGGGTGCTCAGTACTCAGGGTGCTGGGTGCTCAGTACTCGGTGTGCTGGGTGCTCAGTACTCAGGGTGCTCGGTGCTCAGTGCTCGGGGTGCTGGGTGCTCAGTCCTCAGGGTGCTCGGTGCTCAGTACTCAGGTTCCTCAGTGCTCAGTACGAAGGGTGCTCAGTGCTCAGTGCTTGGGGTGCTGGGTGCTCAGTGCTCGGGGTGCTGGGTACTCAGTGCTCAGTACACAGGGTGCTGAGTGCTCAGTGCTCGGGGTGCTGGGTGCTCAGTGCTCAGTACTCAGGGTGCTCGGTGCTCGGTGCTCGGGGTGCTGGATGCTCAGTACTCAGGGTGCTGGGTGCTCAGTGCTCAGGGTGCTGGGTGCTCAGTACTCAAGGTGCTGGGTGCTCAGGGCTCAGGGTGCTGGGTGCTCAGTACTCAGGGTGCTGGGTACTCAGTGCTCAGCGTGCTGGGTGCTCAGTGCTCGGGGTGCTCAGTACTCAGGGTGCTGTGTGTTCAGTGCTCAGGTTACTGGGTGCTCAGTACTCAGGGTGCTAGGTGCTTAGTACTCAGGGTGCTGGGTGCTCAGTACTCCGGGTGCTGGGTGCTCAGTGCTCGGGGTGCTCGGTGCTCAGTGCTCAGTGTGCTGGGTGCTCAGTACTCAGGGTGCTCATTGCTCAGGGTGCTGGGTGCTCAGTACTCAGGGTGCTGGGTGCTCAGTACTCAGGGTGCTCAGTGCTCAGTACTCAGGGTGCTCAGTGCTCAGTACTCAGGGTGCTCAGTGCTCAGGGTGCTGGGTGCTCAGTGCTCGGGGTGCTGGGTGCTCGGTGCTCAGGGTGCTGGGTGCTCAGTACTCACGGTGCTCAGTATTCAGGGTGCTGGGTGCTCAGTGCTCAGGGTGCTGGGGGCTCAGTGCTCAGGGTGCTCGCTGCTCAGTACTCAGGGTGCTGGGTGCTCAGTGCTCCGGGTGCTCAGTACTCAGGGTGCTGTGTGTTCAGTGCTCAGGGTGCTGGGTGCTCAGTACTCAGGGTGCTCGGTGCTTAGTACTCAGGGTGCTGGGTGCTCAGTACTCCGGGTGCTGGGTGCTCAGTGCTCGGGGTGCTCGGTGCTCAGTGCTCAATGTGCTGGGTGCTCAGTACTCAGGGTGCTCATTGCTCAGGGTGCTGGGTGCTCAGTGCTCGGGGCGCTGGGTGCTCAGTGCTCGGGGTGCTCGGAGATCAGTACTCAGGGTGCTGGGTGCTCAGTGCTCGGGGTGCTCGGTGCTCAGTACGTTGGGTGCTCACTACTCAGGGTGCTGGGTGCTCAGTGCTCAGGGTGCTGCGTGCTCAGTGCTCAGGGTGCTGGGTGCTCAGTACTCAGGGTGCTGGGTGCTCAGTGCTCAGGGTGCTGGGTGCTCAGTGCTCAGTACTCAGGGTGCTGGGTGCTCAGTACTCGGGGTGCTGGGTGCTCAGTACTCAGGGTGCTAGGTGCTCAGTACTCAGGGTGCTGAGTGCTCAGTACTCGGGTGCTGGGTGCTCAGTGCTTGGGGTGCTGGGTGCTCAGTGCTCGGGGTGCTGGGTGCTCAGTGCTCAGTACTCAGGGTGCTGGGTGCTCAGAGCTCGGGGTGCTGGGTGCTCAGTGCTCAGTACTCAGGGTGCTGGGTGCTCAGTGCTCAGGGTGCTGTGTGCTCAGTGCTCAGGGTGCTGGGTGCTCAGTGCTCAGGGTGCTGGGTACTCAGTGCTCAGGGTGCTGGGTGCTCAGTACTCAGGGTGCTGGGTGCTCAGTACTCAGGGTGCTGGGTGCTCAGTGCTCGGGGTGCTGGGTGCTCAGTGCTCGCGGTGCTGGGTGCTCAGTGCTCGGGGTGCTCGGTGCTCAGTAATCAGGGTGCTGGGTGCTCAGTGCTCGAGGTGCTCAGTACTCAGGGTGCGGTGTGTTCAGTGCTCAGGGTGCTGGGTACTCAGTGCTCAGGGTGCTATGTGCTCAGTACTCAGGGTGCTGGGTGCTCAGTACTCAGGGTGCTGGGTGCTCAGTGCTCGGGGTCCTGGGTGCGCAGTTCTCGGGGTGCTGGGTGCTCAGTGCTCGGGGTGCTCGGTGCTCAGTACTCAGGGTGCTGGGTGCTCAGTGCTCAGGGTGCTGGGTGCTCAGTAGTCAGGGTGCTCGGTGCTTAGTACTCAGGGTGCTGGGTGCTCAGTACTCCGGGTGCTGGCTGCTCAGTGCTCGGGGTGCTCGGTGCTCAGTACTCAGGGTGCTGGGTGCTCAGTGCTCAGGGTGCTGGGTGCTCAGTACTCAGGGTGCTGGGAGCTCAGTGCTCAGGGTGATCGGTGCTCAGTACTCAGGGTGCTGATTGCTCAGTCCTCAGGGTGCTCAGTGCTCAGGGTGCTGGTTGCTCAGTGCTCGGGGTGCTCGGTGCTCAGTACTCTGGGTGCTGAGTGCTCAGTACTCAGGGTGCTGGGTGCTCAGTGCTCGGGGTGCTATGTGCTCAGTGCTCAGGTGATCGGTGCTCAGTACTCAGGGTGCTGGGTGCTCAGTGCTCAGGGTGCTGGGTGCTCAGTCCTCAGGGTGCTCAATGCTCAGGGTGCTGGGTGCTCAGTGCTCGGGGTGCTCGATGCTCAGTACTCAGGGTGCTGAGTGCTCAGAGCTCAGGGTGCTGGGTGCTCAGTGCTCAGGGTGCTGGGTGCTCAGTACTCAGGGTGCTGGGTGAACAGTGCTCGGGGTGCTGGGTGCTCAGTGCTCAGGGTGCTGGGTGCTCAGTGCTCAGGGTGCTGGGTGCTCGGTGCTCGGGGTGCTGGGTGCTTAGTGCTCGGGGTGCCCTGTGCTCAGTACTCGGGGTGCTCAGTGCTCAGTACTCAGGGTGCTGGGTGCTCAGTGCTCAGGGTGCTGGGTGCTCAGTACTCAGGGTGCTGGGTGCTCGGTGCTCAGTACGCTGGGTGCTCAGTAATCAGGGTGCTGGGTGCTCAGTACTCAGCGTGCTGGTTGCTCAGTACTCAGGGTGCTGGGTGCTCAGTACTCAGGGTGCTGGGTGCTTAGTACTCAGGGTGCTGGGTGCTCAGTGCTCGGGGTGCTGGGTGCTCAGTGCTCAGTACTCAGGGTGCTGGGAGCTCAGTGCTCAGAGTGCTGGGTGCTCAGTGCTCGGGGTGCTGGGTGCTCAGTGCTCAGGGTGCTGGGTGCTCAGTACTCAGGGTGCTGGGTGCTCAGTGCTCAGGGTGCTCGGTGCTCAGAGCTCAGGGTGCTGGGTGCTCAGTACTCAGGGTGCTGGGTGCTCAGTGCTCAGGGTGCTGGGTGCTCAGTACTCAGGGTGCTGGGTGCTCAGTGCTCAGGGTGCTCAGTGATCAGTACACAGGGTGCTCGGTGCTCGGTGCTCAGTGCTCAGGGTGCTCAGTGCTCAGGACTCAGGGTGCTCAGTGCTCAGTGCTCTGGGTGCTGGGTGCTCAGTGCTCGCGGTGCTGGGTGCTCAGTACTCAGGGTGCTGGGTGCTCAGTGCTCGGGGTGCTGGTTACTCAGTGCTCAGTACACAGGGTGCTGGGTGCTCAGTGCTCGGGGTGCTGGGTACTCAGTGCTCAGTACACAGGGTGCTGAGTGCTTAGTGCTCGGGGTGCTGGATGCTCAGTACTCAGGGTGCTGGGTGCTCAGTGCTCAGGGTGCTGGGTGCTCAGTGCTCGGGGTGCTGGTTACTCAGTGCTCAGTACACAGGGTGCTGAGTGCTCAGTGCTCGGGGTGCTGGATGCTCAGTACTCAGGGTGCTGGGTGCTCAGTACTCAGGGTTCTCAGTGCTCAGGGTGCTGGGTGCTCAGTGCTCAGTACTCAGGGTGCTGGCTGCTCAGTGCTCGGGGTGCTGGATGCTCAGTACTCAGGGTGCTGTGTGCTCAGTGCTCAGGGTGCTGGGTGCTCAGTACTCAGTGTGCTGGGTGCTCAGTGCTCACGGTGCTGGGTGCTCAGTTCTCAGGGTGCTGGGTCCTCAGTGCTCAGGGTGCTGGGTGCTCAGTGCTCGGGGTGCTCAGTACTCAGGGTGCTGTGTGTTCAGTGCTCAGGGTCCTGGGTGCTCAGTACTCAGGGTGCTCGGTGCTTAGTACTCAGGGTGCTGTGTTCTCAGTACTCCAGGTGCTGGGTGCTCAGTGCTCGGGGTGCTCGGTGCTCAGTGCTAAGGGTGCTGGGTGCTCAGTACTCAGGGTGCTCATTGCTCAGGGTGCTGGGTGCTCAGTACTCAGGGTACTGGGTGCTCAGTACTCAGGGTGCTCAGTGCTCAGTACTCAGGGTGCTCAGTGCTCAGGGTGCTGGGTGCTCAGTGCTCGGGGTGCTGGGTGCTCGGTGCTCAGGGTGCTGGGTGCTCAGTACTCCGGGTGCTGGCTGCTCAGTGCTCGGGGTGCTCGGTGCTCAGTACTCAGGGTGCTGGGTGCTCAGTGCTCAGGGTGCTGGGTGCTCAGTACTCAGGGTGCTGGGAGCTCAGTGCTCAGGGTGATCGGTGCTCAGTACTCAGGGTGCTGATTGCTCAGTCCTCAGGGTGCTCAGTGCTCAGGGTGCTGGGTGCTCAGTGCTCGGGGTGCTCGGTGCTCAGTACTCTGGGTGCTGAGTGCTCAGTACTCAGGGTGCTGGGTGCTCAGTGCTCGGGGTGCTATGTGCTCAGTGCTCAGGTGATCGGTGCTCAGTACTCAGGGTGCTGGGTGCTCAGTGCTCAGGGTGCTGGGTGCTCAGTCCTCAGGGTGCTCAATGCTCAGGGTGCTGGGTGCTCAGTGCTCGGGGTGCTCGATGCTCAGTACTCAGGGTGCTGAGTGCTCAGAGCTCAGGGTGCTGGGTGCTCAGTGCTCAGGGTGCTGGGTGCTCAGTACTCAGGGTGCTGGGTGAACAGTGCTCGGGGTGCTGGGTGCTCAGTGCTCAGGGTGCTGGGTGCTCAGTGCTCAGGGTGCTGGGTGCTCGGTGCTCGGGGTGCTGGGTGCTTAGTGCTCGGGGTGCCCTGTGCTCAGTACTCGGGGTGC
The DNA here is from genome assembly GCF_018167655.1 of Microtus oregoni. Taxonomy (NCBI): domain Eukaryota; kingdom Metazoa; phylum Chordata; class Mammalia; order Rodentia; family Cricetidae; genus Microtus; species Microtus oregoni. The sequence continues at coordinate 24,389,745 of NW_024543206.1, forward strand.
TCAGTGCTCAGTACTCAGGGTGCTGGGTGCTCAGTGCTCAGGGTGCTGGGTGCTCAGTACTCAGGGTGCTGGGTGCTCGGTGCTCAGTACGCTGGGTGCTCAGTAATCAGGGTGCTGGGTGCTCAGTACTCAGGGTGCTGGTTGCTCAGTACTCAGGGTGCTGGGTGCTCAGTACTCAGGGTGCTGGGTGCTTAGTACTCAGGGTGCTGGGTGCTCAGTGCTCGGGGTGCTGGGTGCTCAGTGCTCAGTACTCAGGGTGCTGGGAGCTCAGTGCTCAGAGTGCTGGGTGCTCAGTGCTCGGGGTGCTGGGTGCTCAGTGCTCAGGGTGCTGGGTGCTCAGTACTCAGGGTGCTGGGTGCTCAGTGCTCAGGGTGCTCGGTGCTCAGTGCTCAGGGTGCTGGGTGCTCAGTACTCAGGGTGCTGGGTGCTCAGTGCTCAGGGTGCTGGGTGCTCAGTACTCAGGGTGCTGGGTGCTCAGTGCTCAGGGTGCTCAGTGATCAGTACACAGGGTGCTCGGTGCTCGGTGCTCAGTGCTCAGGGTGCTCAGTGCTCAGGACTCAGGGTGCTCAGTGCTCAGTGCTCTGGGTGCTGGGTGCTCAGTGCTCGCGGTGCTGGGTGCTCAGTACTCAGGGTGCTGGGTGCTCAGTGCTCGGGGTGCTGGTTACTCAGTGCTCAGTACACAGGGTGCTGGGTGCTCAGTGCTCGGGGTGCTGGGTACTCAGTGCTCAGTACACAGGGTGCTGAGTGCTTAGTGCTCGGGGTGCTGGATGCTCAGTACTCAGGGTGCTGGGTGCTCAGTGCTCAGGGTGCTGGGTGCTCAGTGCTCGGGGTGCTGGTTACTCAGTGCTCAGTACACAGGGTGCTGAGTGCTCAGTGCTCGGGGTGCTGGATGCTCAGTACTCAGGGTGCTGGGTGCTCAGTACTCAGGGTTCTCAGTGCTCAGGGTGCTGGGTGCTCAGTGCTCAGTACTCAGGGTGCTGGCTGCTCAGTGCTCGGGGTGCTGGATGCTCAGTACTCAGGGTGCTGTGTGCTCAGTGCTCAGGGTGCTGGGTGCTCAGTACTCAGTGTGCTGGGTGCTCAGTGCTCACGGTGCTGGGTGCTCAGTTCTCAGGGTGCTGGGTCCTCAGTGCTCAGGGTGCTGGGTGCTCAGTGCTCGGGGTGCTCAGTACTCAGGGTGCTGTGTGTTCAGTGCTCAGGGTCCTGGGTGCTCAGTACTCAGGGTGCTCGGTGCTTAGTACTCAGGGTGCTGTGTTCTCAGTACTCCAGGTGCTGGGTGCTCAGTGCTCGGGGTGCTCGGTGCTCAGTGCTAAGGGTGCTGGGTGCTCAGTACTCAGGGTGCTCATTGCTCAGGGTGCTGGGTGCTCAGTACTCAGGGTACTGGGTGCTCAGTACTCAGGGTGCTCAGTGCTCAGTACTCAGGGTGCTCAGTGCTCAGGGTGCTGGGTGCTCAGTGCTCGGGGTGCTGGGTGCTCGGTGCTCAGGGTGCTGGGTGCTCAGTACTCAGGTTGCTCATTGCTCAGGGTGCTGGGTGCTCAGTACTCAGGGTGCTGGGTGCTCAGTACTCAGGGTGCTCAGTGCTCAGTACTCAGGGTGCTCAGTGCTCAGTACTCAGGGTGCTCAGTGCTCAGTACTCAGGGTGCTGGGTGCTCAGTGCTCGGGGTGCTGGGTGCTCAGTACTCAGGGTGCTGGGTGCTCAGTGCTCGGGGTGCTCGGTGCTCAGTGCTCGGGGTGCTGGGTGCTCAGTACTCAGGGTGCTGGGTGCTCAGTACTCGGTGTGCTGTGTGCTCAGTATTCAGGGTGCTCGGTGCTCAGTGCTCGGGGTGCTGGGTGCTCAGTACTCAGGGTGCTCGGTGCTCAGTACTCAGGGTCCTCAGTGCTCAGTACGCAGGGTGCTCAGTGCTCAGTGCTCGGGGTGCTGGGTGCTCAGTGCTCGGGGTGCTGGGTACTCAGTGCTCAGTACACAGGGTGCTCAGTGCTCAGTACTCAGGGTGCTCGGTGCTCGGTGCTCGGGGTGCTGGGTGCTCAGTACTCAGGGTGCTGGGTGCTCAGTGCTCAGGGTGCTGGGTGCTCAGTACTCAGGGTGCTGGGTTCTCAGGGCTCAGGGTGCTGGGTGCTCAGTACTCAGGGTGCTGGGTACTCAGTGCTCAGCGTGCTGGGTGCTCAGTGCTCGGGGTGCTCATTACTCAGGGTGCTGTGTGTTCAGTGCTCAGGGTACTGGGTGCTCAGTACTCAGGGTGCTAGGTGCTTAGTACTCAGGGTGCTGGGTGCTCAGTACTCTGGGTGCTGGGTGCTCAGTGCTCGGGGTGCTCGGTGCTCAGTGCTCAGTGTGCTGGGTGCTCAGTACTCAGGGTGCTCATTGCTCAGGGTGCTGGGTGCTCAGTACTCAGGGTGCTGTGTGCTCAGTACTCAGGGTGCTCAGTACTCAGGGGGCTCAGTGCTCAGTACTCAGGGTGCTAAGTGCTCAGGGTGCTGGGTGCTCAGTACTCAGGGTGCTCAGTATTCAGGGTTCTGGGTGCTCAGTTCTCAGGGTGCTGGGTGCTCAGTGCTCAGGGTGCTGGGTGCTCAGTACTCAGGGTGCTCAGTATTCAGGGTGCTGGGTGCTCAGTGCTCCGGGTGCTCAGTACTCAGGGTGCTGTGTGTTCAGTGCTCAGGGTGCTGGGTGCTCAGTACTCAGGGTGCTCGGTGCTTAGTACTCAGGGTGCTGGGTGCTCAGTACTCCGGGTGCTGGGTGCTCAGTGCTCGGTGTGCTCGGTGCTCAGTGCTCAATGTGCTGGGTGCTCAGTACTCAGGGTGCCCATTGCTCAGGGTGCTGGGAGCTCAGTACTCAGGGTGCTTGGTGCTCAGTGCTCAGGCTGCTCGGTGCTCAGTACGTTGGGTGCTCAGTACTCAGGGTGCTGGGTGCTCAGTGCTCAGGGTGCTGGGTGCTCCGTGCTCAGGGTGCTGGGTGCTCATTGCTCAGGGTGCTGGCTGCTCGGTGCTCGGGGTGCTCGGTGCTCAGTGCTCGGGGTGCTCGGTGCTCAGTACTCAGGGTGCTCGGTGCTCAGTACTCAGGGTGCTGGGTGCTCAGTGCTCAGGGTGCTGGGTGCTCAGTACTCAGGGTGCTGGGTGCTCGGTGCTCAGTACGCTGGGTGCTCAGTACTCAGGGTGCTGGGTGCTCAGTACTCAGGGTGCTCGGTGCTCAGAACTCAGGGTGCTGGGTGCTCAGTGCTCGGGGTGCTGGGTGCTCAGTACTCAGGGTGCTGGGTGCTCAGTGCTCGGGGTGCTCGGTGCTCAGTGCTCGGGGTGCTGGGTGCTCAGTACTCAGGGTGCTGGGTGCTCAGTACTCGGTGTGCTGGGTGCTCAGTACTCAGGGTGCTCGGTGCTCAGTACTCAGGGTCCTCAGTGCTCAGTACGAAGGGTGCTCAGTGCTCAGTGCTCGGGGTGCTGGGTGCTCAGTGCTCGGGGTGCTGGGTACTCAGTGCTAAGTACACAGGGTGCTGAGTGCTCAGTGCTCGGGGTGCTGGGTGCTCAGTGCTCAGTACTCAGGGTGCTGGGTGCTCAGTGCTCAGGGTGCTGGGTGCTCAGTACTCAGGGTGCTGGGTGCTCAGGGCTCAGGGTGCTGGGTGCTCAGTACTCAGGGTGCTGGGTACTCAGTGCTCAGCGTGCTGGGTGCTCAGTGCTCGGGGTGCTCAGTACTCAGGGTGCTGTGTGTTCAGTGCTCAGGGTACTGGGTGCTCAGTACTCAGGGTGCTAGGTGCTTAGTACTCAGGGTCCTGGGTGCTCAGTACTCCGGGTTCTGGGTGCTCAGTGCTCGGGGTGCTCGGTGCTCAGTGCTCAGTGTGCTGGGTGCTCAGTATTCAGGGTGCTCATTGCTCAGGGTGCTGGGTGCTCAGTACTCAGTGTGCTGGGTGCTCAGTACTCAGGGTGCTCAGTGCTCAGTACTCAGGGTGCTCAGTGCTCAGTACTCAGGGTGCTCAGTGCTCAGGGTGCTGGGTGCTCAGTGCTCGGGGTGCTGGGTGCTCGGTGCTCAGGGTGCTGGGTGCTCAGTACTCAGGGTGCTCAGTATTCAGGGTGCTGGGTGCTCAGTGCTCAGGGTGCTGGGTGCTCAGTGCTCAGGGTGCTCGCTGCTCAGTACTCAGGGTGCTTGGTGGTCAGTGCTCCGGGTGCTCAGTACTCAGGGTGCTGTGTTCAGTGCTCAGGGTGCTGGGTGCTCAGTACTCAGGGTGCTCGGTTCTTAGTACTCAGGGTGCTGGGTGCTCAGTACTCCGGGTGCTGGGTGCTCAGTGCTCGGGGTGCTCGGTGCTCAGTGCTCAATGTGCTGGGTGCTCAGTACTCAGGGTGCTCATTGCTCAGGGTGCTGGGTGCTCAGTACTCAGGGTGCTGGGTGCTCAGTGCTCAGGGTGCTCGGTGCTCAGTACGTTGGGTGCTCAGTACTCAGGGTGCTGGGTGCTCAGTGCTCAGGGTGCTGGGTGCTCAGTGCTCAGGGTGCTGGGTGCTCAGTGCTCAGGGTGCTGGGTGCTCGGTGCTCGGGGTGCTCGGTGCTCAGTGCTCGGGGTGCTCGGTGCTCAGTACTCAGGGTGCTAGGTGCTCGGTGCTCAGTACGCTGGGTGCTCAGTACTCAGGGTGCTGGGTGCTCAGTACTCAGGGTGCTCGATGCTCAGTACTCAGGGTGCTGGGTGCTCAGTGCTCGGGGTGCTGGGTGCTCAGTACTCAGGGTGCTGGGTGCTCAGTGCTCGGGGTGCTCGGTGCTCAGTGCTCGGGGTGCTGGGTGCTCAGTACTCAGGGTGCTGGGTGCTCAGTACTCGGTGTGCTGGGTGCTCAGTATTCAGGGTGCTCGGTGCTCAGTGCTCGGGGTGCTGGGTGCTCAGTACTCAGGGTGCTCGGTGCTCAGAACTCAGGGTCCTCAGTGCACAGTATGCAGTGTGCTCAGTGCTCAGTGCTCGGGGTGCTGGGTGCTCAGTGCTCCGGGTGCTGGGTACTCAGTGCTCAGTACACAGGGTGCTCAGTGCTCAGTACTCAGGGTGCTCGGTGCTCGGTGCTCGGGGTGCTGGGTGCTCAGTACTCAGGGTGCTGGGTGCTCAGTGCTCAGGGTGCTGGGTGCTCAGTACTCAGGGTGCTGGGTTCTCAGGGCTCAGGGTGCTGGGTGCTCAGTACTCAGGGTGCTGGGTACTCAGTGCTCAGCGTGCTGGGTGCTCAGTGCTCGGGGAGCTCAGTACTCAGGGTGCTGTGTGTTCAGTGCTCAAGGTACTGGGTGCTCAGTACTCAGGGTGCTAGGTGCTTAGTACTCAGGGTGCTGGGTGCTCAGTACTCTGGGTGCTGGGTGCTCAGTGCTCGGGGTGCTCGGTGCTCAGTACTCAGGGTGCTCAGTGCTCAGTACTCAGGGTGCTGTGTGCTCAGTGCTCAGGGTGCTGGGTGCTCAGTACTCAGGGTGCTGGGTGCTCGGTGCTCAGTACTCAGGGTGCTCAGTGCTCAGTACTCAGGGTGCTGGGTGCTCAGTACTCAGGCTGCTCGGTGCTCAGTACTCAGGGTGCTGGGTGCTCAGTGCTCGGGGTGCTGGGTGCTCAGTACTCAGGGTGCTGGGTGCTCAGTGCTCGGGGTGCTCGGTGCTCAGTGCTCGGGGTGCTTGGTGCTCAGTACTCAGGGTGCTGGGTGCTCAGTACTCGGTGTGCTGGGTGCTCAGTACTCAGGGTGCTGGGTGCTCAGTGCTCGGGGTGCTCGGTGCTCAGTGCTCGGGGTGCTGGGTGCTCAGTACTCAGGGTGCTGGGTGCTCAGTACTCGGTGTGCTGGGTGCTCAGTACTCAGGGTGCTCGGTGCTCAGTGCTCTAGGTGCTGGGTGCTCAGTCCTCAGGGTGCTCGGTGCTCAGTACTCAGGGTCCTCAGTGCTCAGTACGAAGGGTGCTCAGTGCTCAGTGCTCGGGGTGCTGGGTGCTCAGTGCTCGGGGTGCTGGGTACTCAGTGCTCAGTACACAGGGTGCTGAGTGCTCAGTGCTCGGGGTGCTGGGTGCTCAGTGCTCAGTACTCAGGGTGCTGGGTGCTCAGTGCTCAGGGTGCTGGGTGCTCAGTACTCAGGGTGCTGGGTGCTCAGGGCTCAGGGTGCTGGGTGCTCAGTACTCAGGGTGCTGGGTACTCAGTGCTCAGCGTGCTGGGTGCTCAGTGCTCGGGGTGCACAGTACTCAGGGTGCTGTGTGTTCAGTGCTCAGGGTACTGGGTGCTCAGTACTCAGGGTGCTAGGTGCTTAGTACTCAGGGTCCTGGGTGCTCAGTACTCCGGGTTCTGGGTGCTCAGTGCTCGGGGTGTTCGGTGCTCAGTGCTCAGTGTGCTGGGTGCTCAGTATTCAGGGTGCTCATTGCTCAGGGTGCTGGGTGCTCAGTACTCAGTGTGCTGGGTGCTCAGTACTCAGGGTGCTCAGTGCTCAGTACTCAGGGTGCTCAGTGCTCAGTACTCAGGTTGCTCAGTGCTCAGGGTGCTGGGTGCTCAGTGCTCGGGGTGCTGGGTGCTCGGTGCTCAGGGTGCTGGGTGCTCAGTGCTCAGGGTGCTGGGTGCTCAGTGCTCAGGGTGCTCGCTGCTCAGTACTCAGGGTGCTTGGTGGTCAGTGCTCCAGGTGCTCAGTACTCAGGGTGCTGTGTGTTCAGTGCTCAGGGTGCTGGGTGCTCAGTACTCAGGGTGCTCGGTGCTTAGTACTCAGGGTGCTGTGTGCTCAGTACTCCGGGTGCTGGGTGCTCAGTGCTCGGGGTGCTCGGTGCTCAGTGCTCAATGTGCTGGGTGCTCAGTACTCAGGGTGCTCATTGCTCAGGGTGCTGGGTGCTCAGTACTCAGGGTGCTGGGTGCTCAGTGCTCAGGGTGCTCGGTGCTCAGTACGTTGGGTGCTCAGTACTCAGGGTGCTGGGTGCTCAGTGCTCAGGGTGCTGGGTGCTCAGTGCTCAGGGTGCTGGGTGCTCAGTGCTCAGGGTGCTGGGTGCTCAGTGCTCGGGGTGCTTGGTGCTCAGTGCTCGGGGTGCTCGGTGCTCAGTACTCAGGGTGCTCAGTGCTCAGTACTCAGGGTGCTGGGTGCTCAGTGCTCAGGGTGCTGGGTGCTCAGTACTCAGGGTGCTGGGTGCTCGGTGCTCAGTACACTGGGTGCTCAGTACTCAGGGTGCTGGGTGCTCAGTACTCAGGGTGCTCGATGCTCAGTACTCAGGGTGCTGGGTGCTCAGTGCTCGGGGTGCTGGGTGCTCAGTACTCACGGTGCTGGGTGCTCAGTGCTCGGGGTGATCGGTGCTCAGTGCTCGGGGTGCTGGGTGCTCAGTACTCAGGGTGCTGGGTGCTCAGTACTCGGTGTGCTGGGTGCTCAGTATTCAGGGTGCTCGGTGCTCAGTGCTCGGGGTGCTGGGTGCTCATTACTCAGGGTGCTCGGTGCTCAGTACTCAGGGTCCTCAGTGCTCAGTATGCAGTGTGCTCAGTGCTCAGTGCTCGGGGTGCTGGGTGCTCAGTGCTCGGGGTGCTGGGTACTCAGTGCTCAGTACACAGGGTGCTCAGTGCTCAGTACTCAGGGTGCTCGGTGCTCGGTGCTCGGGGTGCTGGGTGCTCAGTACTCAGGGTGCTGGGTGCTCAGTGCTCAGGGTGCTGGGTGCTCAGTACTCAGGGTGCTGGGTTCTCAGGGCTCAGGGTGCTGGGTGCTCAGTACTCAGGGTGCTGGGTACTCAGTGCTCAGCGTGCTGGGTGCTCAGTGCTCGGGGAGCTCAGTACTCAGGGTGCTGTGTGTTCAGTGCTCAAGGTACTGGGTGCTCAGTACTCAGGGTGCTAGGTGCTTAGTACTCAGGGTGCTGGGTGCTCAGTACTCTGGGTGCTGGGTGCTCAGTGCTCGGGGTGCTCGGTGCTCAGTGCTCAGTGTGCTGGGTGCTCAGTACTCAGGGTGCTCATTGTCAGGGTGCTGGGTGCTCAGTACTCAGGGTGCTGGGTGCTCAGTACTCAGGGTGCTCAGTACTCAGGGGGCTCAGAACTCAGTACTCAGGGTGCTCAGTGCTCAGGGTGCTGGGTGCTCAGTACTCAGGGTGCTCAGTATTCAGGGTGCTGGGTGCTCAGTGCTCAGGGTGCTGGGTTCTCAGTGCTCAGGGTGCTGGGTGCTCAGTACTCAGGGTGCTCAGTATTCAGGGTGCTGGGTGCTCAGTGCTCCGGGTGCTCAGTGCTCAGGGTGCTGGGTGCTCGGTGCTCGGGGTGCTCGGTTCTCAGTACTCAGGGTGCTCAGTGCTCAGTACTCAGGGTGCTGGGTGCTCAGTGCTCAGGGTGCTGGGTGCTCAGTACTCAGGGTGCTCAGTGCTCAGTACTCAGGGTGCTGGGTGCTCAGTGCTCGGGGTGCTCGGTGCTCAGTACTCAGGGTGCTCAGTGCTCAGTACTCAGGGTGCTGGGTGCTCAGTGCTCAGGGTGCTGGGTGCTCAGTACTCAGGGTGCTGGGTGCTCGGTGCTCAGTACTCAGGGTGCTCAGTGCTCAGTACTCAGGGTGCTGGGTGCTCAGTACTCAGGGTGCTCGGTGCTCAGTACTCAGGGTGCTGGGTGCTCAGTGCTCGGGGTGCTGGGTGCTCAGTACTCAGGGTGCTGGGTGCTCAGTGCTCGGGGTGCTCGGTGCTCAGTGCTCTGGGTGCTTGGTGCTCAGTACTCAGGGTGCTGGGTGCTCAGTACTCGGTGTGCTGGGTGCTCAGTACTCAGGGTGCTCGGTGCTCAGTGCTCGGGGTGCTGGGTGCTCAGTACTCAGGGTGCTCGGTGCTCAGTACTCAGGGTCCTCAGTGCTCAGTACGCAGGGTGCTCAGTGCTCAGTGCTCGGGGTGCTGGGTGCTCAGTGCTCGGGGTGCTGGGTGCTCAGTGCTCGGTGTGCTGGGTGCTCAGTGCTCAGGGTGCTGGGTGCTCAGTGCTCAGAGTGCTGGGTGCTCAGTACTCAGGGTGCTCGGTGCTCAGTACTCAGGGTGCTCAGTGCTCAGTACTCAGCGTGCTGGGTGCTCAGTGCTCAGAGTGCTTGGTGCTCAGTACTCAGGGTGCTCAGTGCTCAGTAATCAGCGTGCTGGGTGCTCAGTGCTCAGGGTGCTGTTTGCTCAGTACTCAGGGTGCTGGGTGCTTAGTACTCAGGGTGCTCGGTCCTCAGTGCTCAGGGTGCTGGGTGCTCAGTACTCAGGGTGCTGGGTGCTCAGTGCTCAGCGTGCTCAGTGCTCAGTACTCAGGGTGCTCAGTGCTCAGTGCTCTGGGCGCTGGGTGCTCAGTGCTCGGGGTGCTGGGTGCTCAGTACTCAGGTTGCTCAGTGCTCAGGGTGCTGGGTGCTCAGTGCTCGGGGTGCTGGGTACTCAGTGCTCAGTAAACAGGGTGCTGAGTGCTCAGTGCTCGGGGTGCTGGGTGCTCAGTGCTCAGTACTCAGGGTGCTCGGTGCTCGGGGTGCTGGATGCTCAGTACTCAGGGTGCTGGGTGCTCAGTGCTCTGGGTGCTGGGTGCTCAGTACTCAGGGTGCTGGGTGCTCAGGGCTCAGGGTGCTGGGTGCTCAGTACTCAGGGTGCTGGGTGCTCAGTGCTCGGGGTGCTGGGTGCTCAGTGCTCAGGGTGCTGGGTGCTCAGTACTCAGGGTGCTGGGTGCTCAGTGCTCAGGGTGCTGGGTGCTCAGTCCTCAGGGTGCTCAGTGCTCAGGGTGCTGGGTGCTCAGTGCTCGGGGTGCTGGGTGCTCAGTGCTCAGTGCTCAGGGTACTGGGTGCTCAGTGCTCAGTGCTCAGGGTGCTGGGTGCTCAGTGCTCGTTGTGCTGGGTGCTCAGTGCTCAGTACTCAGGGTGCTGGGTGCTCAGTACTCAGGGTGCTGGGTACTCAGTGCTCAGCGTGCTGGATGCTCAGTGCTCGGGGTGCTCAGTACTCAGGGTGCTGTGTGTTCAGTGCTCAGGGTACTGGGTGCTCAGTACTCAGGGTGCTAGGTGCTTAGTACTCAGGGTGCTGGGTGCTCAGTACTCCGGGTGCTGGGTGCTCAGTGCTCGGGGTGCTCGGTGCTCAGTGCTCAGTGTGCTGGGTGCTCAGTACTCAGGGTGCTCATTGCTCAGGGTGCTGGGTGCTCAGTACTCAGGGTGCTGGGTGCTCAGTACTCAGGGTGCTCAGTGCTCAGTACTCAGGGTGCTCAGTGCTCAGTACTCAGGGTGCTCAGTGCTCAGGGTGCTGGGTGCTCAGTGCTCTGGGTGCTGGGTGCTCGGTGCTCAGGGTGCTGGGTGCTCAGTACTCAGGGTGCTCAGTATTCAGGGTGCTGGGTGCTCAGTGCTCAGGGTGCTGGGTGCTCAGTGCTCAGGGTGCTCGGTGCTCAGTGCTCAGGTTTCTGGGTGCTCAGTACTCAGTGTGCTGGGTGCTCAATACTCAGGGTGCTCATTGCTCAGTACTCAGGGTGGTCAGTGCTCAGTACTCAGGGTGCTCAGTGCTCAGGGTGCTGGGTGCTTAGTACTCAGGGTGCTGGGTGCTCAGTTCTCAGGGTACTGGGTGCTCAGTACTCAGGGTGCTGGGTGCTCAGTACTCGGGTGCTGGGTGCTCAGTGCTCAGGGTGCTGGGTGCTCAGTGCTCGGGGTGCTGGGTGCTCAGTGCTCAGTACTCAGGTTGCTGGGTGCTCAGTGCTCGGGGTGCTGGGTGCTCAGTGCTCATTACTCAGGGTGCTGGGTGCTCAGTGCTCAGGGTGCTGGGTGCTCAGTGCTCAGGGTGCTGGGTGCTCAGTGCTCAGGGTGCTGGGTACTCAGTGCTCGGGGTTCTGGGTGCTCAGTACTCAGGGTGCTGGGTGCTCAGTACTCAGGGTGCTCAGTACTCAGGGGGCTCAGAACTCAGTACTCAGGGTGCTCAGTGCTCAGGGTGCTGGGTGCTCAGTACTCAGGGTGCTCAGTATTCAGGGTGCTGGGTGCTCAGTGCTCAGGGTGCTGGGTTCTCAGTGCTCAGGGTGCTGGGTGCTCAGTACTCAGGGTGCTCAGTATTCAGGGTGCTGGGTGCTCAGTGCTCCGGGTGCTCAGTGCTCAGGGTGCTGGGTGCTCGGTGCTCGGGGTGCTCGGTTCTCAGTACTCAGGGTGCTCAGTGCTCAGTACTCAGGGTGCTGGGTGCTCGGTGCTCGGGGTGCTCGGTTCTCAGTACTCAGGGTGCTCAGTGCTCAGTACTCAGGGTGCTGGGTGCTCAGTACTCAGGGTGCTGGGTACTCAGTGCTCAGCGTGCTGGATGCTCAGTGCTCGGGGTGCTCAGTACTCAGGGTGCTGTGTGTTCAGTGCTCAGGGTACTGGGTGCTCAGTACTCAGGGTGCTAGGTGCTTAGTACTCAGGGTGCTGGGTGCTCAGTACTCCGGGTGCTGGGTGCTCAGTGCTCGGGGTGCTCGGTGCTCAGTGCTCAGTGTGCTGGGTGCTCAGTACTCAGGGTGCTCATTGCTCAGGGTGCTGGGTGCTCAGTACTCAGGGTGCTGGGTGCTCAGTACTCAGGGTGCTCAGTGCTCAGTACTCAGGGTGCTCAGTGCTCAGGGTGCTGGGTGCTCAGTGCTCTGGGTGCTGGGTGCTCGGTGCTCAGGGTGCTGGGTGCTCAGTACTCAGGGTGCTCAGTATTCAGGGTGCTGGGTGCTCAGTGCTCAGGGTGCTGGGTGCTCAGTGCTCAGGGTGCTCGGTGCTCAGTGCTCAGGTTTCTGGGTGCTCAGTACTCAGTGTGCTGGGTGCTCAATACTCAGGGTGCTCATTGCTCAGTACTCAGGGTGGTCAGTGCTCAGTACTCAGGGTGCTCAGTGCTCAGGGTGCTGGGTGCTTAGTACTCAGGGTGCTGGGTGCTCAGTTCTCAGGGTACTGGGTGCTCAGTACTCAGGGTGCTGGGTGCTCAGTACTCGGGTGCTGGGTGCTCAGTGCTCAGGGTGCTGGGTGCTCAGTGCTCGGGGTGCTGGGTGCTCAGTGCTCAGTACTCAGGTTGCTGGGTGCTCAGTGCTCGGGGTGCTGGGTGCTCAGTGCTCATTACTCAGGGTGCTGGGTGCTCAGTGCTCAGGGTGCTGGGTGCTCAGTGCTCAGGGTGCTGGGTGCTCAGTGCTCAGGGTGCTGGGTACTCAGTGCTCGGGGTTCTGGGTGCTCAGTACTCAGGGTGCTGGGTGCTCAGTACTCAGGGTGCTCAGTACTCAGGGGGCTCAGAACTCAGTACTCAGGGTGCTCAGTGCTCAGGGTGCTGGGTGCTCAGTACTCAGGGTGCTCAGTATTCAGGGTGCTGGGTGCTCAGTGCTCAGGGTGCTGGGTTCTCAGTGCTCAGGGTGCTGGGTGCTCAGTACTCAGGGTGCTCAGTATTCAGGGTGCTGGGTGCTCAGTGCTCCGGGTGCTCAGTGCTCAGGGTGCTGGGTGCTCGGTGCTCGGGGTGCTCGGTTCTCAGTACTCAGGGTGCTCAGTGCTCAGTACTCAGGGTGCTGGGTGCTCAGTGCTCAGGGTGCTGGGTGCTCAGTACTCAGGGTGCTCAGTGCTCAGTACTCAGGGTGCTGGGTGCTCAGTGCTCGGGGTGCTCGGTGCTCAGTACTCAGGGTGCTCAGTGCTCAGTACTCAGGGTGCTGGGTGCTCAGTGCTCAGGGTGCTGGGTGCTCAGTACTCAGGGTGCTGGGTGCTCGGTGCTCAGTACTCAGGGTGCTCAGTGCTCAGTACTCAGGGTGCTGGGTGCTCAGTACTCAGGGTGCTCGGTGCTCAGTACTCAGGGTGCTGGGTGCTCAGTGCTCGGGGTGCTGGGTGCTCAGTACTCAGGGTGCTGGGTGCTCAGTGCTCGGGGTGCTCGGTGCTCAGTGCTCTGGGTGCTTGGTGCTCAGTACTCAGGGTGCTGGGTGCTCAGTACTCGGTGTGCTGGGTGCTCAGTACTCAGGGTGCTCGGTGCTCAGTGCTCGGGGTGCTGGGTGCTCAGTACTCAGGGTGCTCGGTGCTCAGTACTCAGGGTCCTCAGTGCTCAGTACGCAGGGTGCTCAGTGCTCAGTGCTCGGGGTGCTGGGTGCTCAGTGCTCGGGGTGCTGGGTGCTCAGTGCTCGGTGTGCTGGGTGCTCAGTGCTCAGGGTGCTGGGTGCTCAGTGCTCAGAGTGCTGGGTGCTCAGTACTCAGGGTGCTCGGTGCTCAGTACTCAGGGTGCTCAGTGCTCAGTACTCAGCGTGCTGGGTGCTCAGTGCTCAGAGTGCTTGGTGCTCAGTACTCAGGGTGCTCAGTGCTCAGTAATCAGCGTGCTGGGTGCTCAGTGCTCAGGGTGCTGTTTGCTCAGTACTCAGGGTGCTGGGTGCTTAGTACTCAGGGTGCTCGGTCCTCAGTGCTCAGGGTGCTGGGTGCTCAGTACTCAGGGTGCTGGGTGCTCAGTGCTCAGCGTGCTCAGTGCTCAGTACTCAGGGTGCTCAGTGCTCAGTGCTCTGGGCGCTGGGTGCTCAGTGCTCGGGGTGCTGGGTGCTCAGTACTCAGGTTGCTCAGTGCTCAGGGTGCTGGGTGCTCAGTGCTCGGGATGCTGGGTACTTAGTGCTCAGTAAACAGGGTGCTGAGTGCTCAGTGCTCGGGGTGCTGGGTGCTCAGTGCTCAGTACTCAGGGTGCTCGGTGCTCGGGGTGCTGGATGCTCAGTACTCAGGGTGCTGGGTGCTCAGTGCTCTGGGTGCTGGGTGCTCAGTACTCAGGGTGCTGGGTGCTCAGGGCTCAGGGTGCTGGGTGCTCAGTACTCAGGGTGCTGGGTGCTCAGTGCTCGGGGTGCTGGGTGCTCAGTGCTCAGGGTGCTGGGTGCTCAGTACTCAGGGTGCTGGGTGCTCAGTGCTCAGGGTGCTGGGTGCTCAGTCCTCAGGGTGCTCAGTGCTCAGGGTGCTGGGTGCTCAGTGCTCGGGGTGCTGGGTGCTCAGTGCTCAGTGCTCAGGGTACTGGGTGCTCAGTGCTCAGTGCTCAGGGTGCTGGGTGCTCAGTGCTCGTTGTGCTGGGTGCTCAGTGCTCAGTACTCAGGGTGCTGGGTGCTCAGTACTCAGGGTGCTGGGTACTCAGTGCTCAGCGTGCTGGATGCTCAGTGCTCGGGGTGCTCAGTACTCAGGGTGCTGTGTGTTCAGTGCTCAGGGTACTGGGTGCTCAGTACTCAGGGTGCTAGGTGCTTAGTACTCAGGGTGCTGGGTGCTCAGTACTCCGGGTGCTGGGTGCTCAGTGCTCGGGGTGCTCGGTGCTCAGTGCTCAGTGTGCTGGGTGCTCAGTACTCAGGGTGCTCATTGCTCAGGGTGCTGGGTGCTCAGTACTCAGGGTGCTGGGTGCTCAGTACTCAGGGTGCTCAGTGCTCAGTACTCAGGGTGCTCAGTGCTCAGTACTCAGGGTGCTCAGTGCTCAGGGTGCTGGGTGCTCAGTGCTCTGGGTGCTGGGTGCTCGGTGCTCAGGGTGCTGGGTGCTCAGTACTCAGGGTGCTCAGTATTCAGGGTGCTGGGTGCTCAGTGCTCAGGGTGCTGGGTGCTCAGTGCTCAGGGTGCTCGGTGCTCAGTGCTCAGGTTTCTGGGTGCTCAGTACTCAGTGTGCTGGGTGCTCAATACTCAGGGTGCTCATTGCTCAGTACTCAGGGTGGTCAGTGCTCAGTACTCAGGGTGCTCAGTGCTCAGGGTGCTGGGTGCTTAGTACTCAGGGTGCTGGGTGCTCAGTTCTCAGGGTACTGGGTGCTCAGTACTCAGGGTGCTGGGTGCTCAGTACTCGGGTGCTGGGTGCTCAGTGCTCAGGGTGCTGGGTGCTCAGTGCTCGGGGTGCTGGGTGCTCAGTGCTCAGTACTCAGGTTGCTGGGTGCTCAGTGCTCGGGGTGCTGGGTGCTCAGTGCTCATTACTCAGGGTGCTGGGTGCTCAGTGCTCAGGGTGCTGGGTGCTCAGTGCTCAGGGTGCTGGGTGCTCAGTGCTCAGGGTGCTGGGTACTCAGTGCTCGGGGTTCTGGGTGCTCAGTACTCAGGGTGCTTGGTGCTCAGTACTCAGGGTGCTTGGTGCTCAGTGCTCGGGGTGCTGGGTGCTCAGTGCTCGGGGTGCTGGGTGCTCAGTGCTCGGGGTGCTCGCTGCTCAGTACTCAGGGTGCTGGGTGCTCAGTGCTCCGGGTGCTCAGTACTCAGGGTGCTGTGTGTTCAGTGCTCAGGGTGCTGGGTGCTCAGTACTCAGGGTGCTCGGTGCTTAGTACTCAGGGTGCTGGGTGCTCAGTACTCCGGGTGCTGGGTGCTCAGTGCTCGGGGTGCTCGGTGCTCAGTGCTCAATGTGCTGGGTGCTCAGTATTCAGGGTGCTCATTGCTCAGGGTGCTGGGTGCTCAGTACTCAGGGTGCTGGGTGCTCAGTGCTCAGGGTGCTCGGTGCTCAGTACGTTATGTGCTCAGTACTCAGGGTGCTGGGTGCTCAGTGCTCAGGGTGCTGGGTGCTCAGTGCTCAGGGTGCTGGGTGCTCAGTGCTCGGGGTGCTCGGTGCTCAGTACTCAGGGTGCTCAGTGCTGAGTACTCAGGGTGCTGGGTGCTAAGTGCTCAGGGTGCTGGGTGCTCAGTACTCAGGGTGCTGGGTGCTCGGTGCTCAATACGCTGGGTGCTCAGTACTCAGGGTGCTGGGTGCTCAGTACTCAGGGTGCTCGGTGCTCAGTACTCAGGGTCCTCAGTGCTCAGTACGCAGGGTGCTCAGTGCTCAGTGCTCGGGGTGCTGGGTGCTCAGTGCTCGTGGTGCTGGGTGCTCAGTGCTCGGGGTGCTGGGTGCTCAGTGCTCAGGGTGCTGGGTGCTCAGTGCTCAGGGTGCTGGGTGCTCAGTACTCAGGGTGCTCGGTGCTCAGTACTCAGGGTGCTCAGTGCTCAGTACTCAGGGTGCTGGGTGCTCAGTAATCAGGGTGCTGGGTGCTCAGTGCTCGGGGTGCTAGGTGCTGAGCGCTCGGTGTGCTGGGTGCTCAGTGCTCGGGGTGCTGAGTGCTCAGTGCTCAGGGTGCTGGGTGCTCAGTGCTCAGTACGCTGTGTGCTCAGTACTCAGGGTGCTGGGTGCTCAGTACTCAGGGTGCTCGGTGCTCAGTACTCCGGGTGCTGGGTGCTCAGTGCTCGGGGTGCTGGGTGCTCATTAATCAGGGTGCTGGGTGCTCAGTACTCAGGGTGCTCAGTGCTTGGGGTGCTGGGTGCTCAGTACTCAGGGTGCTCAGTGCTCGGGCTGCTGGGTGCTCAGTGCTCTGTGTGCTGGGTGCTCAGTGCTCGGGGTGCTGGGTGCTGAGTGCTCGGTGTGCTGGGTGCTCAGTGCTCGGGGTGCTGGGTGCTCAGTGCTCGGGGTGCTGGGTGCTCAGTACTCGGGGTGCTCAGTGCTCAGTACTCAGGGTGCTGGGTGCTCAGTACTCAGGGTGCTGGGTGCTCAGTGCTCAGTGTGCTGGGTGCTCAGTACTCAGGGTGCTGGGTGCTCGGTGCTCAGTACGCTGGGTGCACAGTACTCAGGGTGCTGGGTGCTCAGTGCTCGGGGTGCTGGGTGCTCATTAATCAGGGTGCTGGGTGCTCAGTACTCAGGGTGCTCAGTGCTTGGGCTGCTGGGTGCTCATTAATCAGGGTGCTGGGTGCTCAGTACTCAGGGTGCTCAGTGCTTTGGGTGCTGGGTGCTCAGTACTCAGGGTGCTGGTTGCTCAGTGCTCAGGGTGCTGGGTGCTGAGTACTCAGGTTGCTGGGTGCTCAGTACTCAGGGTGCTTGGTGCTCAGTGCTCGGGGTGCTGGGTGCTCAGTGCTCAGGGTGCTGGGTCCTCAGTGCTCAGGGTGCTGGGTGCTCAGTGCTCAGGGTGCTGCGTGCTCAGTACTCAGGGTGCTGGGTGCTCAGTGCTCGGGGTGCTGGGTGCTCAGTGCTCAGGGTGATCGGTGCTCAGTACTCAGGGTGCTGGGTGCTCAGTGCTCAGGGTGCTGGGTGCTCAGTCCTCAGGGTGCTCAGTGCTCAGGGTGCTGGGTGCTCAGTGCTCAGTGTGCTTTGTGCTCAGTGCTCAGTGCTCAGGGTGCTGGGTGCTCAGTGCTCAGTGCTCAGGGTGCTGGTTGCTCAGTACTCAGGGTGCTGGGTGCTCAGTACTCAGGGTGCTGGGTGCTCAGTGCTCAGGGTGCTGGGTGCTCAGTACTCAGGGTGCTGGGTGATCAGTGCTCGGGGTGCTGGGTGCTCAGTGCTCAGGGTGCTGGGTGCTCAGTTCTCAGGGTGCTGGGTGCTCAGTACTCAGGGTGCTGGGTGCTCAGTGCTCAGGGTGCTCGGTGCTCAGTACTCAAGGTGCTGGGTGCTCAGTGCTCAGAGTGCTGGGTGCTCAGTGATCAGGGTGCTGGGTGCTCAGTACTCAGGGTGCTCGGTGCTCAGTACTCAGGGTTCTCAGTGCTCAGTACTCAGGGTGCTGGGTACTCAGTGCTCAGGGTGCTGGGTGCTCAGTACTCAGGGTGCTCAGTGATCAGTACTCGGGGTGCTTGGTGCTCAGTACTCAGGGTGCTGGGTGCTCGGGGTGCTCGGTGCTCAGTGCTCAATGTGCTGGGTGCTCAGTACTCAGGGTGCTCATTGCTCAGGGTGCTGGCTGCTCAGTACTCAGGGTGCTGCGTGCTCAGTGCTGAGGGTGCTCGGTGCTCATTACGTTGGGTGCTCAGTTCTCAGGGTGCTGGGTTCTCAGTGCTCAGGGTGCTGGGTGCTCAGTGCTCAGGGTGCTGGGTGCTCAGTGCTCAGGGTGCTGGGTGCTCAGTGCTCAGGGTGCTGGGTACTCAGTGCTCGGGGTGCTGGGTGCTCAGTACTCAGGGTGCTGGGTGCTCAGTACTCAGGGTGCTGGGTGCTCAGTGCTCGGGGTGCTGGGTGCTCAGTGCTCGGGGTGCTGGGTGCTCAGTGCTCGGGGTGCTCGCTGCTCAGTACTCAGGGTGCTGGGTGCTCAGTGCTACGGGTGCTCAGTACTCAGGGTGCTGTGTTTTAAGTGCTCAGGGTGCTTTGTGCTCAGTACTCAGGGTGCTAGGTGCTTAGTACTCAGGGTGCTGGGTGCTCAGTACTCCGGGTGCTGGGTGCTCAGTGCTCGGGATGCTCGGTGCTCAGTGCTCAATGTGCTGGGTGCTCAGTACTCAGGGTGCTCATTGCTCAGGGTGCTGGGAGCTCAGTACTCAGGGTGCTGGGTGCTCAGTGCTCAGGGTGATCGGTGCTCAGTACGTTGGGTGCTCAGTACTCAGGGTGCTGGGTGCTCTGTGCTCAAGGTGCTGGGAGCTCGGTGCTCGGTGTGCTGGGTGCTCAGTGCTCGGGGTGCTCGGTGCTCAGTACTCAGGGTGCTCAGTGCTCAGTACTCAGGGTGCTGGGTGCTCAGTGCTCAGGGTGCTGGGTGCTCAGTACTCAGGGTGCTGGGTGCTCGGTGCTCAGTACGCTGGGTGCTCAGTACTCAGGGTGCTGGGTGCTCAGTACTCAGGGTGCTCGGTGCTCAGTACTCAGGGTGCTGGGTGCTCAGTGCTCGGGCTGCTGGGTGCTCAGTACTCAGGGTGCTGGGTGCTCAGTGCTCGGGGTGCTCGGTGCTCAGTGCTCCGGGTGCTGGGTGCTCAGTACTCAGGGTGCTGGGTGCTCAGTACTCGGTGTGCTGGGTGCTCAGTACTCAGGGTGCTCGGTGCTCAGTACTCAGGGTGCTCAGTGCTCAGTACGCAGGGTGCTCAGTGCTCAGTGCTCGGGGTGCTGGGTGCACAGTGCTCGGGGTGCTGGGTGCTCAGTGCTCGGGGTGCTGGGTGCTCAGTGCTCGGGGTGCTGGGTGCTCAGTGCTCGGGGTGCTCGGTGCTCAGTACGCTGGGTGCTCAGTACGCAGGGTGCTGGGTGCTCAGTACTCAGGGTGCTGGGTGCTTAGTACTCAGGGTGCTGGGTGAGCAGTGCTCGGGGTGCTGGGTGCTCAGTGCTCAGTACTCAGGGTGCTGGGTGCTCAGTGCTCAGGGTGCTGGGTGCTCAGTGCTCAGGGTGCTGGGTGCTCAGTGCTCAGGGTGCTGGGTACTCAGTGCTCAGGGTGCTGGGTGCTCAGTACTCAGGGTTCTGGGTGCTCTGTACTCAGGGTGCTGGGTGCTCAGTGCTCGGGTGCTGGGTGCTCAGAGCTCGGGGTGCTGGGTGCTCAGTGCTCGGTGTGCTCGGTGCTCAGTACTCAGGGTGCTTGGTACTCAGTGCTCGAGGTGCTCAGTACTCAGGGTGCTGTGTGTTCAGTGCTCAGGGTGCTGGGTGCTCAGTACTCAGGGTGCTCGGTGCTTACTACTCAGGGTGCTGGGTGCTCAGTACTCCGGGTGCTGGGTGCTCAGTACTCAGGGTGCTCGGTGCTCAGTACTCAGGGTGCTCAGTGCACAGTACTCAGCGTGCTGGGTGCTCAGTGCTCAGGGTGCTCGGTGCTCAGTACTCAGGGTGCTCAGTGCTCAGTACTCAGGGTGCTGGGTGCTCAGTGCTCAGGGTGCTTGGTGCTCAGTACTCAGGGTGCTGCGTGCTTAGTACTCAGGGTGCTCGGTCCTCAGTGCTCAGGGTGCTGGGTGCTCAGTACTCAGGGTGCTGGGTGCTCAGTGCTCAGTGTGCTCAGTGATCAGTACTCAGGGTGCTAGGTGCTCAGTGCTCAGGGTGCTCAGTGCTCAGTACTCAGGGTGCTGGGTGCTCAGTGCTCGGGGTGCTGGTTACTCAGTGCTCAGTGCTCTGGGTGCTGGGTGCTCAGTGCTCGGGGTGCTGGGTGCTCAGTGCTCAGGGTGCTGGGTGCTCAGTACTCAGGGTGCTGGGTGCTCAGTGCTCGGGGTGCTGGTTACTCAGTGCTCGGGGTGCTGGGTACTCAGTGCTCAGTACACAGGGTGCTGAGTGCTTAGTGCTCGGGGTGCTGGATGCTCAGTACTCAGGGTGCTGGGTTCTCAGTGCTCAGGGTGCTGGGTGCTCAGTGCTCGGGGTGCTGGTTACTCAGTGCTCAGTACACAGGGTGCTGAGTGCTCAGTGCTCGGGGTGCTGGATGCTCAGTACTCAGGGTGCTGGGTGCTCAGTACTCAGGGTGCTCAGTGCTCAGGGTGCTGGGTGCTCAGTGCTCGGGGTGCTGGGTGCTCAGTGCTCAGTACTCAGGGTGCTGGCTGCTCAGTGCTCGGGGTGCTGGATGCTCAGTACTCAGGGTGCTGGGTGCTCAGTGCTCAGGGTGCTGGGTGCTCAGTACTCAGGGTGCTGGGTGCTCAGTGCTCAGGGTGCTGGGTGCTCAGTTCTCAGGGTGCTGGGTGCTCAGTGCTCGGGGTGCCCAGTACTCAGGGTGCTGTGTGTTCAGTGCTCAGGGTACTGGGTGCTCAGTACTCAGGGTGCTCGGTGCTTAGTACTCCGGGTGCTGGGTGCTCAGTGCTCGGGGTGCTCGGTGCTCAGTGCTCAGGGTGCTGGGTGCTCAGTACTCAGGGTGCCCATTGCTCAGGGTGCTGGGTGCTCAGTACTCAGGGTGCTGGGTCCTCAGTACTCAGGGTGTTCAGTGCTCAGTACTCAGGGTGCTCAGTGCTCAGTACTCATGGTGCGCAGTGCTCAGGGTGCTGGGTGCTCAGTGCTCGGGGTGCTGGGTGCTCAGTGCTCAGGGTGCTGGGTGCTCAGTACTCAGGGTGCTCAGTATTCAGGGTGCTGGGTGCTCAGTGCTCAGGGTGCTGGGTGCTCAGTGCTCAGGTTGCTGGGTGCTCAGTGCTCAGGGTGCTCGGTGCTCAGTGCTCAGGTTGCTGGGTGCTCAGTACTCAGTGTGCTGGGTGCTCAATACTCAGGGTGCTCATTGCTCAGTACGCAGGGTGCTCAGTGCTCAGTACTCAGGGTGCTCAGTGCTCAGGGTGCTGGGTGCTCAGTGCTCGGGGTGCTGGGTGCTCAGTCCTCAGGGTGCTGGGTGCTCAGTGCTCAGGGTGCTCGGTGCTCAGTGCTCAGGGTGCTGGGTGATCATTACTCAGGGTGCTGGGTGCTCAGTGCTCGGGGTACTGGGTGCTCAGTACTCAGGGTGCTGGGTGCTCAGTACTCGGGTGCTGGGTGCTCAGTGCTCAGGGTGCTGGGTGCTCAGTGCTCGGGGTGCTGGGTGCTCAGTGCTCAGTACTCAGGTTGCTGGGTGCTCAGTGCTCGGGGTGCTGGGTGCTCAGTGCTCAGTACTCAGGGTGCTGGGTGCTCAGTGCTCAGGGTGCTGGGTGCTCAGTGCTCATGGTGCTGGGTGCTCAGTGCTCAGGGTGCTGGGTACTCAGTGCTCGGGTTGCTGGGTGCTCAGTACTCAGGGTGCTGGGTGCTCAGTACTCAGGGTGCTGGGTTCTCAGTGCTCGGGGTGCTGGGTGTTCAGTGCTCGGGGTGCTGGGTGCTCAGTGCTCGGGGTGCTCGCTGCTCAGTACTCAGGGTGCTGGGTGCTCAGTGCTCCGGGTGCTCAGTACTCAGGGTGCTGTGTGTTCAGTGCTCAGGGTGCTGGGTGCTCAGTACTCCGGGTGCTGGGTGCTCAGTGCTCGGGGTGCTCGGTGCTCAGTGCTCAATGTGCTGGGTGCTCAATACTCAGGGTGCTCATTGCTCAGGGTGCTGGGTGCTCAGTACTCAGGGTGCTGTGTGCTCAGTGCTCAGGGTGCTCGGTGGTCAGTGCTCAGGGTGCTCAGTGATCAGTACTCAGGGTGCTCGGTGCTCAGTGCTCAGGGTGCTCAGTGCTCAGTGCTCAGTACTCAGGGTGCTCAGTGCTCAGTGCTCTGGGTGCTGGGTGCTCAGTGCTCGGGGTGCTGGGTGCTCAGTGCTCAGGGTGCTGGGTGCTCAGTACTCAGGGTGCTGGGTGCTCAGTGCTCGGGGTGCTGGTTACTCAGTGCTCAGTACACAGGGTGCTGGGTGCTCAGTGCTCGGGGTTCTGGGTACTCAGTGCTCAGTACACAGGGTGCTGAGTGCTTAGTGCTCGGGGTGCTGGATGCTCAGTACTCAGGGTGCTGGGTGCTCAGTGCTCAGGGTGCTCGGTGCTCAGTGCTCAGGGTGCTCAGTGATCAGTACTCAGGGTGCTCGGTGCTCAGTGCTCAGGTTGCTCAGTGCTCAGTACTCAGGGTGCTCAGTGCTCAGTGCTCTGGGTGCTGGGTGCTCAGTGCTCGGGGTGCTGGGTGCTCAGTGCTCAGGGTGCTGGGTGCTCAGTACTCAGGGTGCTGGGTGCTCAGTGCTCGGGGTGCTGGTTACTCAGTGCTCAGTACACAGGGTGCTGGGTGCTCAGTGCTCGGGGTTCTGGGTACTCAGTGCTCAGTACACAGGGTGCTGAGTGCTTAGTGCTCGGGGTGCTGGATGCTCAGTACTCAGGGTGCTGGGTGCTCAGTGCTGAGGGTGCTGGGTGCTCAGTGCTCAGGGTGCTGGGTGCTAAGTGCTCGGGGTGCTGGTTACTCAGTGCTCAGTACACAGGGTGCTGAGTGCTCAGTGCTCGGGGTGCTGGATGCTAGTACTCAGGGTGCTGGGTGCTCAGTACTCAGGGTGCTCAGTGCTCAGGGTGCTGGGTGCTCAGTGCTCGGGGTGCTCGGTGCTCAGTGCTCAATGTGCTGGGTGCTCAATACTCAGGGTGCTCATTGCTCAGGGTGCTGGGTGCTCAGGACTCAGGGTGCTGGGTGCTCAGTGCTCAGGGTGCTCGGTGCTCAGTACGTTGGGTGCTCAGTACTCAGGGTGCTGGGTGCCCAGTGCTCAGGGTGCTGGGTGCTCAGGGCTCAGGGTGCTGGGTGCTCAGTGCTCAGGGTGCTGGGTGCTCGGTGCTCGGGGTGCTGGCTGCTCAGTGCTTGGGGTGCTCGGTGCTCAGTACTCAGGGTGCTCAGTGCTCAGTACTCAGGGTGCTGGGTGCTCAGTGCTCAGGGTGCTCGGTGCTCAGTACTCAGGGTGCTCAGTGCTCAGTACTCAGCGTGCTGGGTGCTCAATGCTCAGGGTGCTGGGTGCTCAGTACTCAGGGTGCCTGGTGCTTAGTAATCAGGGTGCTGGGTGCTCAGTGCTCAGGGTGCTGGGTGCTCAGTACTCAGGGTGCTGGGTGCTCAGTGCTCAGGGTGCTCAGTGATCAGTACTCAGGTTGCTCGGTGCTCAGTGCTCAGGGTGCTCAGTGCTCAGTACTCAGGGTGCTCAGTGCTCAGTGCTCTGGGTGCTGGGTGCTCAGTGCTCGGGGTGCTGGGTGCTCAGTGCTCAGGGTGCTGGGTGCTCAGTACTCAGGGTGCTGGGTGCTCAGTGCTCGGGGTGCTGGTTACTCAGTGCTCAGTACACCGGGTGCTGGGTGCTCAGTGCTCGGGGTGCTGGGTATTCAGTGCTCAGTACACAGGGTGCTGAGTGCTTAGTGCTCGGGGTGCTGGATGCTCAGTACTCAGGGTGCTGGGTGCTCAGTGCTCAGGGTGCTGGGTGCTCAGTGCTCGGGGTGCTAGTTACTCAGTGCTCAGTACACAGGGTGCTGAGTGCTCAGTGCTCGGGGTGCTGGATGCTCATTACTCAGGGTGCTGGGTGCTCAGTACTCAGGGTGCTCAGTGCTCAGGGTGCTGGGTGCTCAGTGCTCGGGGTGCTGGGTGCTCAGTGCTCAGTACTCAGGGTGCTGGCTGCTCAGTGCTCAGGGTGCTGGATGCTCAGTACTCAGGGTGCTGGGTGCGCAGTGCTCAGGGTGCTGATTCCTCAGTGCTCAGGGTGCTGGGTGCTCAGTGCTCGGGGTGCTCAGTACTCAGGGTGCTGTGTGTTCAGTGCTCAGGGTACTGGGTGCTCAGTACTCAGGGTGCTCGGTGCTCAGTACTCAGGGTGCTGGGTGCTCAGTACTCCGGGTGCTGGGTGCTCAGTGCTCGGGGTGCTCGGTGCTCAGTGCTCAATGTGCTGGGTGCTCAATACTCAGGGTGCTCATTGCTCAGGGTGCTGGGTGCTCAGTACTCAGGGTGCTGTGTGCTCAGTGCTCAGGGTGCTCGGTGGTCAGTGCTCAGGGTGCTCAGTGATCAGTACTCAGGGTGCTCGGTGCTCAGTGCTCAGGGTGCTCAGTGCTCAGTACTCAGGGTGCTCAGTGCTCAGTGCTCTGGGTGCTGGGTGCTCAGTGCTCGGGGTGCTGGGTGCTCAGTGCTCAGGGTGCTGGGTGCTCAGTACTCAGGGTGCTGGGTGCTCAGTGCTCGGGGTGCTGGTTACTCAGTGCTCAGTACACAGGGTGCTGGGTGCTCAGTGCTCGGGGTTCTGGGTACTCAGTGCTCAGTACACAGGGTGCTGAGTGCTTAGTGCTCGGGGTGCTGGATGCTCAGTACTCAGGATGCTGGGTGCTCAGTGCTCAGGGTGCTCGGTGCTCAGTGCTCAGGGTGCTCAGTGATCAGTACTCAGGGTGCTCGGTGCTCAGTGCTCAGGGTGCTCAGTGCTCAGTACTCAGGGTGCTCAGTGCTCAGTGCTCTGGGTGCTGGGTGCTCAGTGCTCGGGGTGCTGGGTGCTCAGTGCTCAGGGTGCTGGGTGCTCAGTACTCAGGGTGCTGGGTGCTCAGTGCTCGGGGTGCTGGTTACTCAGTGCTCAGTACACAGGGTGCTGTATGCTCAGTGCTCGGGGTTCTGGGTACTCAGTGCTCAGTACACAGGGTGCTGAGTGCTTAGTGCTCGGGGTGCTGGATGCTCAGTACTCAGGGTGCTGGGTGCTCAGTGCTGAGGGTGCTGGGTGCTCAGTGCTCAGGGTGCTGGGTGCTCAGTGCTCGGGGTGCTGGTTACTCAGTGCTCAGTACACAGGGTGCTGAGTGCTCAGTGCTCGGGGTGCTGGATGCTAGTACTCAGGGTGCTGGGTGCTCAGTACTCAGGGTGCTCAGTGCTCAGGGTGCTGGGTGCTCAGTGCTCGGGGTGCTCGGTGCTCAGTGCTCAATGTGCTGGGTGCTCAATACTCAGGGTGCTCATTGCTCAGGGTGCTGGGTGCTCAGGACTCAGGGTGCTGGGTGCTCAGTGCTCAGGGTGCTCGGTGCTCAGTACGTTGGGTGCTCAGTACTCAGGGTGCTGGGTGCCCAGTGCTCAGGGTGCTGGGTG
Source organism: Microtus oregoni (assembly GCF_018167655.1). Taxonomy (NCBI): domain Eukaryota; kingdom Metazoa; phylum Chordata; class Mammalia; order Rodentia; family Cricetidae; genus Microtus; species Microtus oregoni. Next base: position 24,414,556 of record NW_024543206.1, read on the forward strand.
CTCGGTGCTCGGGGTGCTGGCTGCTCAGTGCTTGGGGTGCTCGGTGCTCAGTACTCAGGGTGCTCAGTGCTCAGTACTCAGGGTGCTGGGTGCTCAGTGCTCAGGGTGCTCGGTGCTCAGTACTCAGGGTGCTCAGTGCTCAGTACTCAGCGTGCTGGGTGCTCAATGCTCAGGGTGCTGGGTGCTCAGTACTCAGGGTGCCTGGTGCTTAGTAATGAGGGTGCTGGGTGCTCAGTGCTCAGGGTGCTGGGTGCTCAGTACTCAGGGTGCTGGGTGCTCAGTGCTCAGGGTGCTCAGTGATCAGTACTCAGGTTGCTCGGTGCTCAGTGCTCAGGGTGCTCAGTGCTCAGTACTCAGGGTGCTCAGTGCTCAGTGCTCTGGGTGCTGGGTGCTCAGTGCTCGGGGTGCTGGTTGCACAGTGCTCAGGGTGCTGGGTGCTCAGTACTCAGGGTGCTGGGTGCTCAGTGCTCGGGGTGCTGGTTACTCAGTGCTCAGTACACAGGGTGCTGGGTGCTCAGTGCTCGGGGTGCTGGGTATTCAGTGCTCAGTACACAGGGTGCTGAGTGCTTAGTGCTCGGGGTGCTGGATGCTCAGTACTCAGGGTGCTGAGTGCTCAGTGCTCGGGGTGCTGGATGCTCATTACTCAGGGTGCTGGGTGCTCAGTACTCAGGGTGCTCAGTGCTCAGGGTGCTGGGTGCTCAGTGCTCGGGGTGCTGGGTGCTCAGTGCTCAGTACTCAGGGTGCTGGCTGCTCAGTGCTCAGGGTGCTGGATGCTCAGTACTCAGGGTGCTGGGTGCGCAGTGCTCAGGGTGCTGATTCCTCAGTGCTCAGGGTGCTGGGTGCTCAGTGCTCGGGGTGCTCAGTACTCAGGGTGCTGTGTGTTCAGTGCTCAGGGTACTGGGTGCTCAGTACTCAGGGTGCTCGGTGCTCAGTACTCAGGGTGCTGGGTGCTCAGTACTCCGGGTGCTGGGTGCTCAGTGCTCGGGGTGCTCGGTGCTCAGTGCTCAGGGTGCTGTGTGCTCAGTACTCAGGGTGCTCATTGCTCAGGGTGCTGGGTGCTCAGTACTCAGGGTGCTGGGTGCTCAGTACTCAGGGTGCTCAGTGCTCAGTACTCAGGGTGCTCAGTGCTCAGTACTCATGGTGCGCAGTGCTCAGGGTGCTGGGTGCTCAGTGCTCGGGGTGCTGGGTGCTCAGTGCTCAGGGTGCTGGGTGCTCAGTGCTCAGGGTGCTGGGTGCTCAGTGCTCAGGGTGCTCGGTGCTCAGTGCTCAGGTTGCTGGGTGCTCAGTACTCAGTGTGCTGGGTGCTCAATACTCAGGGTGCTCATTGCTCAGTACGCAGGGTGCTCAGTGCTCAGTACTCAGGGTGCTCAGTGCTCAGGGTGCTGGGTGCTCATTGCTCGGGGTGCTGGGTGCTCAGTCCTCAGGGTGCTGGGTGCTCAGTGCTCAGGGTGCTCGGTGCTCAGTGCTCAGGGTGCTGGGTGCTCAGTACTCAGGGTGCTCGGTGCTCAGTGCTCGGGGTACTGGGTGCTCAGTACTCAGGGTGCTGGGTGCTCAGTACTCGGGTGCTGGGTGCTCAGTGCTCAGGGTGCTGGGTGCTCAGTGCTCGGGGTGCTGGGTGCTCAGTGCTCAGTACTCAGGTTGCTGGGTGCTCAGTGCTCGGGGTGCTGGGTGCTCAGTGCTCAGTCCTCAGGGTGCTGGGTGCTCAGTGCTCAGGGTGCTGGGTGCTCAGTGCTCAGGGTGCTGGGTGCTCAGTGCTCAGGGTGCTGGGTACTCAGTGCTCAGGGTGCTGGGTGCTCAGTACTCAGGGTGCTGGGTGCTCAGTACTCAGAGTGCTGGGTGCTCAGTGCTCAGGGTGCTGGGTGCTCAGTGCTCGGGGTGCTGGGTGCTCAGTGCTCGGGGTGCTCGCTGCTCAGTACTCAGGGTGCTGGGTGCTCAGTGCTCCGGTTGCTCAGTACTCAGGGTGCTGTGTGTTCAGTGCTCAGGGTGCTGGGTGCTCAGTACTCAGGGTGCTCGGTGCTTAGTACTCAGGGTCCTGGGTTCTCAGTACTCCGGGTGCTGGGTGCTCAGTGCTCGGGGTGCTCGGTGCTCAGTGCTCAATGTGCTGGGTGCTCAGTACTCAGGGTGCTCATTGCTCAGGGTGCTGGGTGCTCAGTACTCAGGGTGCTGGGTGCTCAGTGCTCAGGGTGCTCGGTGCTCAGTACGTTGGGTGCTCAGTACTCAGGGTGCTGGGTGCTCAGTGCTCAGCGTGCTGGGTGCTCAGTGCTCAGGGTGCTGGGTGCTCAGTGCTCAGGGTGCTCGGTGCTCAGGGTGCTGGGTGCTCAGTACTCAGGGTGCTGGGTGCTCAGTGCTTGGGGTGCTGGTTACTCAGTGCTCAGTACACAGGGTGCTGGGTGCTCATTGCTCGGGGTTCTGGGTACTCAGTGCTCAGTACACAGGGTGCTGAGTGCTTAGTGCTCGGGGTGCTGGATGCTCAGTACTCAGGGTGCTGGGTGCTCAGTGCTCAGGGTGCTGGGTGCTCAGTGCTCAGTGTGCTGGGTGCTCAGTGCTCGGGGTGCTGGTTACTCAGTGCTCAGTACACAGGGTGCTGAGTGCTCAGTGCTCGGGGTGCTGGATGCTCAGTACTCAGGGTGCTGGGTGCTCAGTACTCAGGGTGCTCAGTGCTCAGTGTGCTGGGTGCTCAGTGCTCGGGGTGCTCGGTGCTCAGTGCTCAATGTGCTGGGTGCTCAATACTCAGGGTGCTCATTGCTCAGGGTGCTGGGTGCTCAGGACTCAGGGTGCTGGGTGCTCAGTGCTCAGGGTGCTCGGTGCTCAGTACGTTGGGTGCTCAGTACTCAGGGTGCTGGGTGCCCAGTGCTCAGGGTGCTGGGTGCTCAGTGCTCAGGGTGCTGGGTGCTCAGTGCTCAGGGTGCTGGGTGCTCGGTGCTCGGGGTGCTGGTTGCTCAGTGCTCGGGGTGCTCGGTGCTCAGTACTCAGGGTGCTCAGTGCTCAGTACTCAGGGTGCTGGGTGCTCAGTGCTCAGGGTGCTGGGTGCTCAGTACTCAGGGTGCTGGGTTCTCGGTGCTCAGTACGCTGGGTGCTCTGTACTCAGGGTGCTGGGTGCTCAGTACTCAAGGTGCTCGGTGCTCAGTACTCAGGGTGCTGGGTGCTCAGTGCTCGGGGTGCTGGGTGCTCAGTACTCAGGGTGTTGGGTGCTCAGTGCTCGGGGTGCTCGGTGCTCAGTGCTCGGGGAGCTGGGTGCTCAGTACTCAGGGTGCTGGGTGCTCAGTACTCGGTGTGCTGGGTGCTCAGTACTCAGGGTGCTCGGTGCTCAGTGCTCGGGGTGCTGGGTGCTCAGTACTCAGGGTGCTCGGTGCTCAGTACTCAGGGTCCTCAGTGCTCAGTACGCAGGGTGCTCAGTGCTCAGTGCTCGGGGTGCTGGGTGCTCATTGCTCGGGGTGCTGGGTGCTCAGTGCTCGGGGTGCTGGGTGCTCAGTGCTCAGGGTGCTGCGTGCTCAGTGCTCAGAGTGCTGGGTGCTCAGTACTCTGGGTGCTCGGTGCTCAGTACTCAGGGTGCTCAGTGCTCAGTACTCAGCGTGCTTGGTGCTCAGTGCTCAGGGTGCTTGGTGCTCAGTACTCAGGGTGCTCAGTGCTCAGTACTCAGCGTGCTGGGTGCTCAGTGCTCAAGTTGCTGGGTGCTCAGTACTCAGGGTGCTGGGTGCTTAGTACTCAGGGTGCTCGGTCCTCAGTGCTCAGGGTGCTGGGTGCTCAGTACTCAGGGTGCTGGGTGCTCAGTGCTCAGCGTGCTCAGTGCTCAGTACTCAGGGTGCTCGGTGCTCAGTGCTCAGTGTGCTCAGTGCTCAGTACTCAGGGTGCTCAGTGCTCAGTGCTCTGGGTGCTGGTTGCTCAGGGCTCGGGGTGCTGGGTGCTCAGTGCTCAGGGTGCTGGGTGCTGAGTACTCAGGTTGCTCAGTGCTCAGGGTGCTGGGTGCTCAGTGCTCGGGGTGCTGGGTACTCAGTGCTCAGTACACAGGGTGCTGAGTGCTCAGTGCTCGGGGTGCTGGGTGCTCAGTGCTCAGTACTCAGGGTGCTCGGTGCTCGGTGCTCGGGGTGCTGGATGCTCAGTACTCAGGGTGCTGGGTGCTCAGTGCTCAGGGTGCTGGGTGCTCAGTACTCAGGGTGCTGGGTGCTCAGGGCTCAGGGTGCTGGGTGCTCAGTGCTCATGGTGCTGGGTCCTCATTGCTCAGCGTGCTGGGTGCTCAGTGCTCGGGGTGCTCAGTACTCAGGGTGCTGTGTGTTCAGTGCTCAGGGTACTGGGTGCTCAGTACTCAGGGTGCTAGGTGCTTAGTACTCAGGGTGCTGGGTGCTCAGTGCTCGGGGTGCTGGGTGCTCAGTGCTCGGGGTGCTGGGTGCTCAGTGCTCGGGGTGCTCGGTGCTCAGTACGCTGGGTGCTCAGTCCTCAGGGTGCTGGGTGCTCAGTAAACAGGGTGCTGGGTGCTTAGTACTCAGGGTGCTGGGTGCTCAGTGCTCGGGGTGCTGGGTGCTCAGTGCTCAGTACTCAGGGTGCTGGGTGCTCAGTGCTCAGGGTGCTGGGTGCTCAGTGCTCGGGGTGCTGGGTGCTCAGTGCTCGGGGTGCTCGGTGCTCAGTACTCAGGGTGCTTGGTACTCAGTGCTCGAGGTGCTCAGTACTCAGGGTGCTGTGTGTTCAGTGCTCAGGGTGCTGGGTGCTCAGTGCTCAGGGTGCTGGGTGCTCTGTACTCAGGGTGCTGGGTGCTCTGTACTCAGGGTGCTGGGTGCTCTGTACTCAGGGTGCTGGGTGCTCAGTGCTCGGGGTGCTGGGTGCTCAGTGCTCGGGGTGCTCGGTGCTCAGTACTCAGGGTGCTTGGTACTCAGTGCTCGAGGTGCTCAGTACTCAGGGTGCTGTGTGTTCAGTGCTCAGGGTGCTGGGTGCTCAGTACTCAGGGTGCTCGGTGCTTAGTACTCAGGGTGCTGGGTGCTCAGTACTCCGGGTGCTGGGTGCTCAGTACTCAGGGTGCTCGGTGCTCAGTACTCAGGGTGCTCAGTGCACAGTACTCAGCGTGCTGGGTGCTCAGTGCTCAGGGTGCTCGGTGCTCAGTACTCAGGGTGCTCAGTGCTCAGTACTCAGCGTGCTGGGTGCTCAATGCTCAGGGTGCTGGGTGCTCAGTACTCAGGGTGCTGGGTGCGTAGTACTCAGGGTGCTCGGTCCTCAGTGCTCAGGGTGCTGGGTGCTCAGTACTCAGGGTGCTGGGTGCTCAGTGCTCAGGGTGCTCAGTGATCAGTACTCAGGGTGCTCGGTGCTCAGTGCTCACGGTGCTCAGTGCTCAGTACTCAGGGTGCTCAGTGCTCAGTGCTCTGGGTGCTGGGTGCTCAGTGCTCGGGGTGCTGGGTGCTCAGTGCTCAGGGTGCTGGGTGCTCAGTACTCAGGGTGCTCGGTGCTCAGTACTCAGGGTGCTCAGTGCACAGTACTCAGGGTGCTCAGTGCACAGTACTCAGCGTGCTGGGTGGTCAGTGCTCAGGGTGCTCGGTGCTCAGTACTCAGGGTGCTCAGTGCTCAGTACTCAGCGTGCTGGGTGCTCAATGCTCAGGGTGCTGGGTGCTCAGTACTCAGGGTGCTGGGTGCTTAGTACTCAGGGTGCTCGGTCCTCAGTGCTCAGGGTGCTGGGTGCTCAGTACTCAGGGTTCTGGGGGCTCAGTGCTCAGGGTGCTCAGTGATCAGTACTCAGGGTGCTCGGTGCTCAGTGCTCAGGGTGCTCAGTGCTCAGTACTCAGGGTGCTCAGTGCTCAGTGCTCTGGGTGCTGGGTGCTCAGTGCTCGGGGTGCTGGGTGCTCAGTGCTCAGGGTGCTGGGTGCTCAGTACTCCGGGTGCTGGGTGCTCAGTACTCAGGGTGCTCGGTGCTCAGTACTCAGGGTGCTCAGTGCACAGTTCTCAGCGTGCTGGGTGCTCAGTGCTCAGGGTGCTCGGTGCTCAATACTCAGGGTGCTCAGTTCTCAGTACTCAGCGTGCTGGGTGCTCAATGCTCAGGGTGCTGGGTGCTCAGTACTCAGGGTGCTGGGTGCTTAGTACTCAGGGTGCTCGGTCCTCAGTGCTCAGGGTGCTGGGTGCTCAGTACTCAGGGTGCTGGGTGCTCAGTGCTCAGGGTGCTCAGTGATCAGTACTCAGGGTGCTCGGTGCTCAGTGCTCAGGGTGCTCAGTTCTCAGTACTCAGGGTGCTCAGTGCTCAGTGCTCTGGGTGCTGGGTGCTCAGTGCTCGGGGTGCTGGGTGCTCAGTGCTCAGGGTGCTGGGTGCTCAGTACTCAGGGTGCTGGGTGCTCAGTGCTCGGGATGCTGGTTACTCAGTGCTCAGTACACAGGGTGCTGGGTGCTCAGTGCTCGGGGTGCTAGTTACTCAGTGCTCAGTACACAGGGTGCTGAGTGCTCAGTGCTCGGGGTGCTGGATGCTCATTACTCAGGGTGCTGGGTGCTCAGTACTCAGGGTGCTCAGTGCTCAGGTTGCTGGGTGCTCAGTGCTCGGGGTGCTGGGTGCTCAGTGCTCAGTACTCAGGGTGCTGGCTGCTCAGTGCTCGGGGTGCTGGATGCTCAGTACTCAGGGTGCTGGGTGCGCAGTGCTCAGGGTGCTGGGTGCTCAGTACTCAGGGTGCTTGGTGCTCAGTGCTCAGGGTGCTGGGTGCTCAGTTCTCAGGGTGCTTGGTCCTCAGTGCTCAGGGTGCTGGGTGCTCAGTACTCAGGGTGCTGTGTGCTCAGTACTCAGGGTGCTCAGTGCTCAGTACTCAGGGTGCTCAGTGCTCAGTACTCATGGAGCGCAGTGCTCAGGGTGCTGGGTGCTCAGTGCTCGGGGTGCTGGGTGCTCAGTGCTCAGGGTGCTGGGTGCTCAGTGCTCAGGGTGCTGGGTGCTCAGTGCTCAGGGTGCTCGGTGCTCAGTGCTCAGGTTGCTGGGTGCTCAGTACTCAGTGTGCTGGGTGCTCAATACTCAGGGTGCTCATTGCTCAGTACGCAGGGTGCTCAGTGCTCAGTACTCAGGGTGCTCAGTGCTCAGGGTGCTGGGTGCTCAGTGCTCGGGGTGCTGGGTGCTCAGTCCTCAGGGTGCTGGGTGCTCAGTGCTCAGGGTGCTCGGTGCTCAGTGCTCAGGGTGCTGGGTGCTCAGTACTCAGGGTGCTGGGTGCTGAGTGCACGGGGTACTGGGTGCTCAGTACTCAGGGTGCTGGGTGCTCAGTACTCGGGTGCTGGGTGCTCAGTGCTCAGGGTGCTGGGTGCTCAGTGCTCAGTACTCAGGTTGCTGGGTGCTCAGTGCTCGGGGTGCTGGGTGCTCAGTGCTCAGTCCTCAGGGTGCTGGGTGCTCAGTGCTCAGGGTGCTGGGTGCTCAGTGCTCAGGGTGCTGGGTGCTCAGTGCTCAGGGTGCTGGGTACTCAGTGCTCGGGGTGCTGGGTCCTCAGTACTCAGGGTGCTGGGTGCTCAGTACTCAGGGTGCTGGGTGCTGAGTGCACGGGGTACTGGGTGCTCAGTACTCAGGGTGCTGGGTGCTCAGTACTCGGGTGCTGGGTGCTCAGTGCTCAGGGTGCTGGGTGCTCAGTGCTCAGTACTCAGGTTGCTGGGTGCTCAGTGCTCGGGGTGCTGGGTGCTCAGTGCTCAGTATTCAGGGTGCTGGGTGCTCAGTGCTCAGGGTGCTGGGTGCTCAGTGCTCAGGGTGCTGGGTGCTCAGTGCTCAGGGTGCTGGGTACTCAGTGCTCGGGGTGCTGGGTCCTCAGTACTCAGGGTGCTGGGTGCTCAGTACTCAGGGTGCTGGGTGCTCAGTGCTCAGGGTGCTGGGTGCTCAGTGCTCGGGGTGCTGGGTGCTCAGTGCTCGGGGTGCTCGCTGCTCAGTACTCAGGGTGCTGGGTACTCAGTGCTCCGGGTGCTCAGTACTCAGGGTGCTGTGTGTTCAGTGCTCAGGGTGCTGGGTGCTCAGTACTCAGGGTGCTCGGTGCTTAGTACTCAGGGTCCTGGGTGCTCAGTACTCCGGGTGCTGGGTGCTCAGTGCTCGGGGTGCTCGGTGCTCAGTGCTCAATGTGCTGAGTGCTCAGTACTCAGGGTGCTCATTGCTCAGGGTGCTGGGTGCTCAGTACTCAGGGTGCTGGGTGCTCAGTGCTCAGGGTGCTCGGTGCTCAGTACGTTGGGTGCTCAGTACTCAGGGTGCTGGGTGCTCAGTGCTCAGGGTGCTGGGTACTCAGTGCTCAGGGTGCTGGGTGCTCAGTGCTCAGGGTTCTGGGTGCTCGGTGCTCGGGGTGCTGGGTGCTCAGTGCTCGGGGTGCTCGGTGCTCAGTACTCAGGGTGCTCAGTGCTCATTACTCAGGGTGCTGGGTGCTCAGTGCTCAGGGTGCTGGGTGCTCAGTACTCAGGGTGCTGGGTGCTCGGTGCTCAGTACGCTGGGTGCTCAGTACTCAGGGTGCTGGGTGCTCAGTACTCAGGGTTCTCGGTGCTCAGTACTCAGGGTGCTGGGTGCTCAGTGCTCGGGGTGCTGGGTGCTCAGTACTCAGGGTGCTGGGTGCTCAGTGCTCGGGGTGCTCGGTGCTCAGTGCTCGGGGTGCTGGGTGCTCAGTACTCAGGGTGCTGGGTGCTCAGTGCTCAATGTGCTGGGTGCTCAGTACTCAGGTTGCTCAGTGCTCAGGGTGCTGGGTGATCAGTGCTCAGGGTGCTGGGTGCTCAGTGCTCAGGGTGCTGGGTGCTCGGTGCTCGGTGTGCTGGGTGCTCAGTGCTCGGGGTGCTCGGTGCTCAGTACTCAGGGTGCTCAGTGCTCAGTACTCAGGGTGCTGGGTGCTCAGTGCTCAGGGTGCTGGGTGCTCAGTACTCAGGGTGCTGGGTGCTCGGTGCTCAGTACGCTGGGTGCTCAGTACTCAGGGTGCTGGGTGCTCAGTACTCAGGGTGCTCGGTGCTCAGAGCTCGGGGTGCTGGGTGCTCAGTGCTCGGGGTGCTGGGTGCTCAGTGCTCGGGGTGCTGGGTGCTCAGTGCTCGGCGTGCTCGGTGCTCAGTAAGCTGGGTGCTCAGTACTCAGGGTGCTGGGTGCTCAGTACTCAGGGTGCTGGGTGCTTTGTACTCAGGGTCCTGGGTGAGCAGTGCTCGGGATGCTGGGTGCTCAGTGCTCAGTACTCAGGGTGCTGGGTGCTCAGTGCTCAGGGTGCTGGGTGCTCAGTGCTCAGGGTGCTGGGTGCTCAGTGCTCAGGGTGCTGGGTGCTCAGTGCTCAGGGTGCTGGGTGCTCAGTACTCAGGGTGCTGGGTGCTCTGTACTCAGGGTGCTGGGTGCTCAGTGCTCGGGGTGCTGGGTGCTCAGTGCTCGGGGTGCTGGGTGCTCAGTGCTCGGGGTGCTCGGTGCTCAGTACTCAGGGTGCTTGGTACTCAGTGCTCGAGGTGCTCAGTACTCAGGGTGCTGTGTGTTCAGTGCTCAGGGTGCTGGGTGCTCAGTACTCAGGGTGCTCGGTGCTTAGTACTCAGGGTGCTGGGTGCTCAGTACTCCGGGTGCTGGCTGCTCAGTACTCAGGGTGCTCGGTGCTCAGTACTCAGGGTGCTCAGTGCACAGTACTCAGCGTGCTGGGTGCTCAGTGCTCAGGGTGCTCGGTGCTCAGTACTCAGGGTGCTCAGTGCTCAGTACTCAGCGTGCTGGGTGCTCAGTGCTCAGGGTGCTGGGTGCTCAGTACTCAGGGTGCTGGGTGCTTAGTACTCAGGGTGCTCGGTCCTCAGTGCTCAGGGTGCTGGGTGCTAAGTACTCAGGGTGCTGGGTGCTCAGTGCTCAGGGTGCTCAGTGATCAGTACTCAGGGTGCTAGGTGCTCAGTGCTCAGGGTGCTCAGTGCTCAGTACTCAGGGTGCTCAGTGCTCAGTGCTCTGGGTGCTGGGTGCTCAGTGCTCGGGGTGCTGGGTGCTCAGTGCTCAGGGTGCTGGGTGCTCAGTACTCAGGGTGCTGGGTGCTCAGTGCTCGGGGTGCTGGTTACTCAGTGCTCAGTACAGAGGGTGCTGGGTGCTCAGTGCTCGGGGTACTGGTTACTCAGTGCTCAGTACACAGGGTGCTGAGTGCTCAGTGCTCGGGGTGCTGGATGCTCAGTACTCAGGGTGCTGGGTGCTCAGTACTCAGGGTGCTCAGTGCTCAGGGTGCTGGGTGCTCAGTGCTCGGGGTGCTGGGTGCTCAGTGCTCAGTACTCAGGGTGCTGGCTGCTCAGTGCTCGGGGTGCTGGATGCTCAGTACTCAGGGTGCTGGGTGCTCAGTGCTCAGGGTGCTGGGTGCTCAGTTCTCAGGGTGCTGGGTGCTCAGGGTGCTGGGTGCTCAGTACTCAGGGTGCTGGGTGCTCAGTGCTCAGGGTGCTGGGTGCTCAGTTCTCAGGGTGCTGGGTGCTCAGGGTGCTGGGTGCTCAGTACTCAGGGTGCTGGGTGCTCAGTACTCAGGGTGCTCAGTGCTCAGTACTCAGGGTGCTCAGTGCTCAGTACTCATGGTGCGCAGTGCTCAGGGTGCTGGGTGCTCAGTGCTCGGGGTGCTGGGTGCTCAGTGCTCAGGGTGCTGGGTGCTCAGTACTCCGGGTGCTGGGTGCTCAGTACTCAGGGTGCTCGGTGCTCAGTACTCAGGGTGCTCAGTGCACAGTACTCAGCGTGCTGGGTGCTCAGTGCTCAGGGTGCTCGGTGCTCAGTACTCAGGGTGCTCAGTGCTCAGTACTCAGCGTGCTGGGTGCTCAGTGCTCAGGGTGCTGGGTGCTCAGTACTCAGGGTGCTGGGTGCTTAGTACTCAGGGTGCTCGGTCCTCAGTGCTCAGGGTGCTGGGTGCTAAGTACTCAGGGTGCTGGGTGCTCAGTGCTCAGGGTGCTCAGTGATCAGTACTCAGGGTGCTAGGTGCTCAGTGCTCAGGGTGCTCAGTGCTCAGTACTCAGGGTGCTCAGTGCTCAGTGCTCTGGGTGCTGGGTGCTCAGTGCTCGGGGTGCTGGGTGCTCAGTGCTCAGGGTGCTGGGTGCTCAGTACTCAGGGTGCTGGGTGCTCAGTGCTCGGGGTGCTGGTCACTCAGTGCTCAGTACAGAGGGTGCTGGGTGCTCAGTGCTCGGGGTACTGGTTACTCAGTGCTCAGTACACAGGGTGCTGAGTGCTCAGTGCTCAGGGTGCTGGATGCTCAGTACTCAGGGTGCTGGGTGCTCAGTACTCAGGGTGCTCAGTGCTCAGGGTGCTGGGTGCTCAGTGCTCGGGGTGCTGGGTGCTCAGTGCTCAGTACTCAGGGTGCTGGCTGCTCAGTGCTCGGGGTGCTGGATGCTCAGAACTCAGGGTGCTGGGTGCTCAGTGCTCAGGGTGCTGGGTGCTCAGTTCTCAGGGTGCTGGGTGCTCAGTGCTCGGGGTGCCCAGTACTCAGGGTGCTGTGTGTTCAGTGCACAGGGTACTGGGTGCTCAGTACTCAGGGTGCTCGGTGCTTAGTACTCATTGTGCTGGGTGCTCAGTACTCCGGGTGCTGGGTGCTCAGTGCTCGGGGTGCTCGGTGCTCAGTGCTCAGGGTGCTGGGTGCTCAGTACTCAGGGTGCTCATTGCTCAGGGTGCTGGGTGCTCAGTACTCAGGGTGCTGGGTGCTCAGTACTCAGGGTGCTCAGTGCTCAGTACTCAGGGTGCTCAGTGCTCAGTACTCATGGTGCGCAGTGCTCAGGGTGCTGGGTGCTCAGTGCTCGGGGTGCTGGGTGCTCAGTGCTCAGGGTGCTGGGTGCTCAGTACTCAGGGTGCTCAGTATTCAGGGTGCTGGGTGCTCAGTGCTCAGGGTGCTGGGTGCTCAGTGCTCAGGGTGCTGGGTGCTCAGTGCTCAGGGTGCTCGGTGCTCAGTGCTCAGGTTGCTGGGTGCTCAGTACTCAGTGTGCTGGGTGCTCAATACTCAGGGTGCTCATTGCTCAGTACGCAGGGTGCTCAGTGCTCAGTACTCAGGGTGCTCAGTGCTCAGGGTGCTGGGTGCTCAGTGCTCGGGGTGCTGGGTGCTCAGTCCTCAGGGTGCTGGGTGCTCAGTGCTCAGGGTGCTCGGTGCTCAGTGCTCAGGGTGCTGGGTGCTCAGAACTCAGGGTGCTGGGTGCTCAGTGCTCGGGGTACTGGGTGCTCAGTACTCAGGGTGCTGGGTGCTCAGTACTCGGTGCTGGGTGCTCAGTGCTCGGGGTGCTGGGTGCTCAGTGCTCAGTACTCAGGTTGCTGGGTGCTCAGTGCTCGGGGTGCTGGGTGCTCAGTGCTCAGTACTCAGGGTGCTGTGTGCTCAGTGCTCAGGGTGCTGGGTGCTCAGTGCTCAGGGTGCTGGGTACTCAGTGCTCGGGGTGCTGAGTGCTCAGTACTCAGGGTGCTGGGTGCTCAGTACTCAGGGTGCTGGGTGCTCAGTGCTCGGGGTGCTGGGTGTTCAGTGCTCGGGGTGCTGGGTGCTCAGTGCTCGGGGTGCTCGCTGCTCAGTACTCAGGGTGCTGGGTGCTCAGTGCTCCGGGTGCTCAGTACTCAGGGTGCTGTGTGTTCAGTGCTCAGGGTGCTGGGTGCTCAGTACTCAGGGTGCTCGGTGCTTAGTACTCAGGGTGCTGGGTGCTCAGTACTCCGGGTGCTGGGTGCTCAGTGCTCGGGGTGCTGGTTACTCAGTGCTCAGTACACAGGGTGCTGGTTGCTCACTGCTCGGGGTGCTGGGTACTCAGTGCTCAGTACACAGGGTGCTGAGTGCTTAGTGCTCGGGGTGCTGGATGCTCAGTACTCAGGGTGCTGGGTGCTCAGTGCTCAGGGTGCTGGGTGCTCAGTGCTCAGGGTGCTGGGTGCTCAGTGCTCGGGGTGCTGGTTACTCAGTGCTCAGTACACAGGGTGCTGAGTGCTCAGTGCTCGGGGTGCTGGATGCTCAGTACTCAGAGTGCTGGGTGCTCAGTACTCAGGGTGCTCAGTGCTCAGGGTGCTGGGTGCTCAGTGCTCGGGGTGCTCGGTGCTCAGTGCTCAATGTGCTGGGTGCTCAATACTCAGGGTGCTCATTGCTCAGTACGCTGGGTGCTCAGTACTCAGGGTGCTGGGTGCTCAGTACTCAGGGTGCTCGGTGCTCAGTGCTCGGGGTGCTGGGTGCTCAGTACTCAGGGTGCTCGGTGCTCAGTACTCAGGGTCCTCAGTGCTCAGTACGCAGGGTGCTCAGTGCTCAGTGCTCGGGGTGCTGGGTGCTCAGTGCTCGGGGTGCTCGTTGCTCAGTGCTCGACGTGCTGGGTGCTCAGTGCTCAGGGTGCTGCGTGCTCAGTGCTCAGAGTGCTGGGTGCTCAGTACTCTGGGTGCTCAGTGCTCAGTACTCAGGGTGCTCAGTGCTCAGTACTCAGCGTGCTTGGTGCTCAGTGCTCAGGGTGCTTGGTGCTCAGTACTCAGGGTGCTCAGTGCTCAGTACTCAGCGTGCTGGGTGCTCAGTGCTCAGGGTGCTGGGTGCTCAGTACTCAGGGTGCTGGGTGCTTAGTACTCAGGGTGCTCGGTCCTCAGTGCTCAGGGTGCTGGGTGCTCAGTACTCAGGGTGCTGGGTGCTCAGTGCTCAGCGTGCTCAGTGCTCAGTACTCAGGGTGCTCGGTGCTCAGTGCTCAGTGTGCTCAGTGCTCAGTACTCAGGGTGCTCAGTGCTCAGTGCTCTGGGTGCTGATTGCTCAGGGCTCGGGGTGCTGGCTGCTCAGTGCTCAGGGTGCTGGGTGCTCAGTATTCAGGTTGCTCAGTGCTCAGGGTGCTGGGTGCTCAGTGCTCGGGGTGCTGGGTACTCAGTGCTCAGTACACAGGGTGCTGAGTGCTCAGTGCTCGGGGTGCTGGGTGCTCAGTGCTCAGTACTCAGGGTGCTCGGTGCTCGGTGCTCGGGGTGCTGGATGCTCAGTACTCAGGGTGCTGGGTGCTCAGTGCTCAGGGTGCTGGGTGCTCAGTACTCAGGGTGCTGGGTGCTCAGGGCTCAGGGTGCTGGGTGCTCAGTACTCAGGGTGCTGGGTCCTCAGTGCTCAGCGTGCTGGGTGCTCAGTGCTCGGGGTGCTCAGTACTCAGGGTGCTGTGTGTTCAGTGCTCAGGGTACTGGGTGCTCAGTACTCAGGGTGCTAGGTGCTTAGTACTCAGGGTGCTGTGTGCTCAGTGCTCGGGGTGCTGGGTGCTCAGTGCTCGGGGTGCTGGGTGCTCAGTGCTCGGGGTGCTCGGTGCTCAGTACGCTGGGTGCTCAGTACTCAGGGTGCTGGGTGCTCAGTACTCAGGGTGCTGGGTGCTTAGTACTCAGGGTGCTGGGTGCTCAGTGCTCGGGGTGCTGGGTGCTCAGTGCTCAGTACTCAGGGTGCTGGGTGCTCAGTGCTCAGGGTGCCGGGTGCTCAGTGCTCAGGGTGCTGGGTGCTCAGTGCTCAGGGTGCTGGGTACTCAGTGCTCAGGGTGCTGGGTGCTCAGTACTCAGGGTGCTGGGTGCTCTGTACTCAGGGTGCTGGGTGCTCAGTGCTCGGGGTGCTGGGTGCTCAGTGCTCGGGGTGCTGGGTGCTCAGTGCTCGGGGTGCTCGGTGCTCAGTACTCAGGGTGCTTGGTACTCAGTGCTCGAGGTGCTCAGTACTCAGGGTGCTGTGTGTTCAGTGCTCAGCGTGCTGGGTGCTCAGTACTCAGGGTGCTCGGTGCTTAGTACTCAGGGTGCTGGGTGCTCAGTACTCCGGGTGCTGGGTGCTCAGTACTCAGGGTGCTCGGTGCTCAGTACTCAGGGTGCTCAGTGCACAGTACTCAGCGTGCTGGGTGCTCAGTGCTCAGGGTGCTCGGTGCTCAGTACTCAGGGTGCTCAGTGTTCAGTACTCAGCGTGCAGGGTGCTCAGTGCTCAGGGTGCTCAGTGATCAGTACTCAGGGTGCTGGGTGCTTAGTACTCAGGGTGCTCGGTCCTCAGTGCTCAGGGTGCTGTGTGCTCAGTACTCAGGGTGCTGGGTGCTCAGTGCTCAGGGTGCTCAGTGATCAGTACTCAGGGTGCTCGGTGCTCAGTGCTCAGGGTGCTCAGTGCTCAGTACTCATTGTGCTCATTGCTCAGTGCTCTGGGTGCTGGGTGCTCAGTGCTCGGGGTGCTGGGTGCTCAGTGCTCAGGGTGCTGGGTGCTCAGTACTCAGGGTGCTGGGTGCTCAGTGCTCGGGGTGCTGGTTACTCAGTGCTCAGTACACAGGGTGCTGGGTGCTCAGTGCTCGGGGTGCTGGGTACTCAGTGCTCAGTACACAGGGTGCTGAGTGCTTAGTGCTCGGGGTGCTGGATGCTCAGTACTCAGGGTGCTGGGTGCTCAGTGCTCAGGGTGCTGGGTGCTCAGTGCTCGGGGTGCTGGTTACTCAGTGCTCAGTACACAGGGTGCTGAGTGCTCAGTGCTCGGGGTGCTGGATGCTCAGTACTCAGGGTGCTGGGTGCTCAGTACTCATGGTGCTCAGTGCCCAGGGTGCTGGGTGCTCAGTGCTCGGGGTGCTGGGTGCTCAGTGCTCAGTACTCAGGGTGCTGGCTGCTCAGTGCTCGGGGTGCTGGATGCTCAGTACTCAGGTTGATGGGTGCTCAGTGCTCAGGGTGCTGGGTGCTCAGTACTCAGGGTGCTGGGTGCTCAGTGCTCAGGGTGCTGGGTGCTCAGTTCTCAGGGTGCTGGGTCCTCAGTGCTCAGGGTGCTGGGTGCTCAGTGCTCGGGGTGCTCAGTACTCAGGGTGCTGTGTGTTCAGTGCTCAGGGTACTGGGTGCTCAGTATTCAGGGTGCTCGGTGCACAGTACTCAGGGTGCTGGGTGCTCAGTACTCCGGGTGCTGGGTGCTCAGTGCTCGGGGTGCTCGTTGCTCAGTGCTCAGGGTGCTGGGTGCTCAGTACTCAGGGTGCTCATTGCTCAGGGTGCTGGGTGCTCAGTACTCAGGGTGCTGGGTGCTCAGTACTCAGGGTGCTCAGTGCTCAGTACTCAGGGTGCTCAGTGCTCAGTACTCATGGTGCGCAGTGCTCAGGGTGCTGGGTGCTCAGTGCTCGGGGTGCTTGGTGCTCAGTGCTCAGGGTGCTGGGTGCTCAGTACTCAGGGTGCTCAGTATTCAGGGTGCTGGGTGCTCAGTGCTCAGGGTGCTGGGTGCTCAGTGCTCAGGGTGCTGGGTGCTCAGTGCTCAGGGTGCTCGGTGCTCAGTGCTCAGGTTGCTGGGTGCTCAATACTCAGTGTGCTGGTTGCTCAATACTCAGGGTGCTCATTGCTCAGTACGCAGGGTGCTCAGTGCTCAGTACTCAGGGTGCTCAGTGCTCAGGGTGCTGGGTGCTCAGTGCTCGGGGTGCTGGGTGCTCCGTCCTCAGGGTGCTGGGTGCTCAGTGCTCAGGGTGCTCGGTGCTCAGTGCTCAGGGTGCTGGGTGCTCAGTACTCAGGGTGCTGGGTGCTCAGTGCTCGGGGTACTGTGTGCTCAGTGCTCAGGGTGCTGGGTGCTCAGTGCTCGGGGTGCTGGGTGCTCAGTGCTCAGTACTCAGGGTGCTGGGTGCTCAGTGCTCAGGGTGCTGGGTGCTCAGTGCTCAGGGTGCTGGGTGCTCAGTGCTCAGGGTGCTGGGTACTCAGTGCTCGGGGTGCTGGGTGCTCAGTACTCAGGGTGCTGGGTGCTCAGTACTCAGGGTGCTGGGTGCTCAGTGCTCAGGGTGCTGGGTGCTCAGTGCTCGGGGTGCTGGGTGCTCAGTGCTCGGGGTGCTCGCTGCTCAGTACTCAGGGTGCTGGGTGCTCAGTGCTCCGGGTGCTCAGTAGTCAGGGTGCTGTGTGTTCAGTGCTCAGGGTGCTGGGTGCTCAGTACTCAGGGTGCTCGGTGCTTAGTACTCAGGGTCCTGGGTGCTCAGTACTCCGGGTGCTGGGCGCTCAGTGCTCGGGGTGCTCGGTGCTCAGTGCTCATTGTGCTGGGTGCTCAGTACTCAGGGTGCTCATTGCACAGGGTGCTGGGTGCTCAGTACTCAGGGTGCTGGGTGCTCAGTGATCAGGGTGCTCGGTGCTCAGTACGTTGGGTGCTCAGTACTCAGGGTGCTGGGTGCTCAGTGCTCAGGGTGCTGGGTGCTCAGTGCTCAGGGTGCTGGGTGCTCAGTACTCAGGGTGCTCGGTGCTTGGTTCTCGGGGTGCTGGGTGCTCAGTGCTCGGGGTGCTCGGTGCTCAGTACTCAGGGTGCTCAGTGCTCAGTACTCAGGGTGCTGGGTGCTCAGTGCTCAGGGTGCTGGGTGCTCAGTACTCAGGGTGCTGGGTGCTCGGTGCTCAGTACACTGGGTGCTCAGTACTCAGGGTGCTGGGTGCTCAGTACTCAGGGTGCTCGGTGCTCAGTACTCAGGGTGCTGGGTGCTCAGTGCTCGGGGTGCTGGGTGCTCAGTACTCAGGGTGCTGGGTGCTCAGTGCTCAGGGTGCTGGGTGCTCAGTGCTCAGGGTGCTCGGTGCTCAGTGCTCAGGTTGCTGGGTGCTCAATACTCAGTGTGCTGGGTGCTCAATACTCAGGGTGCTCATTGCTCAGTACGCAGGGTGCTCAGTGCTCAGTACTCAGGGTGCTCAGTGCTCAGGGTGCTGGCTGCTCAGTGCTCGGGGTGCTGGGTGCTCAGTCCTCAGGGTGCTGGGTGCTCAGTGCTCAGGGTGCTCGGTGCTCAGTGCTCAGGGTGCTGGGTGCTCAGTACTCAGGGTGCTGGGTGCTCAGTGCTCGGGGTACTGGGTGCTCAGTGCTCAGGGTGCTGGGTGCTCAGTGCTCGGGGTGCTGGGTGCTCAGTGCTCAGTACTCAGGTTGCTGGGTGCTCAGTGCTCGGGGTGCTGGGTGCTCAGTGCTCAGTACTCAGGGTGCTGGGTGCTCAGTGCTCAGGGTGCTGGGTGCTCAGTGCTCAGGGTGCTGGGTGCTCAGTGCTCAGGGTGCTGGGTACTCAGTGCTCGGGGTGCTGGGTGCTCAGTACTCAGGGTGCTGGGTGCTCAGTGCTCAGCGTGCTCAGTGCTCTGTACTCAGGGTGCTCGGTGCTCAGTGCTCAGTGTGCTCAGTGCTCAGTACTCAGGGTGCTCAGTGCTCAGTGCTCTGGGTGCTGATTGCTCAGGGCTCGGGGTGCTGGGTGCTCAGTGCTCAGGGTGCTGGGTGCTCAGTATTCAGGTTGCTCAGTGCTCAGGGTGCTGGGTGCTCAGTGCTCGGGGTGCTGGGTACTCAGTGCTCAGTACACAGGGTGCTGAGTGCTCAGTGCTCGGGGTGCTGGGTGCTCAGTGCTCAGTACTCAGGGTGCTCGGTGCTCGGGGTGCTGGATGCTCAGTACTCAGGGTGCTGGGTGCTCAGTGCTCAGGGTGCTGGGTGCTCAGTACTCAGGGTGCTGGGTGCTCAGGGCTCAGGGTGCTGGGTGCTCAGTACTCAGGGTGCTGGGTCCTCAGTGCTCAGCGTGCTGGGTGCTCAGTGCTCGGGGTGCTCAGTACTCAGGGTGCTGTGTGTTCAGTGCTCAGGGTACTGGGTGCTCAGTACTCAGGGTGCTAGGTGCTTAGTACTCAGGGTGCTGTGTGCTCAGTGCTCGGGGTGCTGGGTGCTCAGTGCTCGGGGTGCTGGGTGCTCAGGGCTCGGGGTGCTCGGTGCTCAGTACGCTGGGTGCTCAGTACTCAGGGTGCTGGGTGCTCAGTACTCAGGGTGCTGGGTGCTTAGTACTCAGGGTGCTGGGTGCTCAGTGCTCGGGGTGCTGGGTGCTCAGTGCTCAGTACTCAGGGTGCTGGGTGCTCAGTGCTCAGGGTGCCGGGTGCTCAGTGCTCAGGGTGCTGGGTGCTCAGTGCTCAGGGTGCTGGGTACTCAGTGCTCAGGGTGCTGGGTGCTCAGTACTCAGGGTGCTGGGTGCTCTCTACTCAGGGTGATGGGTGCTCAGTGCTCGGGGTGCTGGGTGCTCAGTGCTCGGGGTGCTGGGTGCTCAGTGCTCGGGGTGCTCGGTGCTCAGTACTCACGGTGCTTGGTACTCAGTGCTCGAGGTGCTCAGTACTCAGGGTGCTGTGTGTTCAGTGCTCAGGGTGCTGGGTGCTCAGTACTCAGGGTGCTCGGTGCTTAGTACTCAGGGTGCTCCGTGCTCAGTACTCCGGGTGCTGGGTGCTCAGTACTCAGGGTGCTCGGTGCTCAGTACTCAGGGTGCTCAGTGCACAGTACTCAGCGTGCTGGGTGCTCAGTGCTCAGGGTACTCGGTGCTCAGTACTCAGGGTGCTCAGTGTTCAGTACTCAGCGTGCAGGGTGCTCAGTGCTCAGGGTGCTCAGTGATCAGTACTCAGGGTGCTGGGTGCTTAGTACTCAGGGTGCTCGGTCCTCAGTGCTCAGGGTGCTGGGTGCTCAGTATTCAATGTGCTGGGTGCTCAGTGCTCAGGGTGCTCAGTGATCAGTACTCAGGGTGCTCGGTGCTCAGTGCTCAGGGTGCTCAGTGCTCAGTACTCATGGTGCTCATTGCTCAGTGCTCTGGGTGCTGGGTGCTCAGTGCTCGGGGTGCTGGGTGCTCAGTGCTCAGGGTGCTGGGTGCTCAGTACTCAGGGTGCTGGGTGCTCAGTGCTCGGGGTGCTGGTTACTCAGTGCTCAGTACACAGGGTGCTGGGTGCTCAGTGCTCGGGGTGCTGGGTACTCAGTGCTCAGTACACAGGGTGCTGAGTGCTTAGTGCTCGGGGTGCTGGATGCTCAGTACTCAGGGTGCTGGGTGCTCAGTGCTCAGGGTGCTGGGTGCTCAGTGCTCGGGGTGCTGGTTACTCAGTGCTCAGTACACAGGGTGCTGAGTGCTCAGTGCTCGGGGTGCTGGATGCTCAGTACTCAGGGTGCTGGGTGCTCAGTACTCATGGTGCTCAGTGCCCAGGGTGCTGGGTGCTCCGTGCTCGGGGTGCTGGGTGCTCAGTGCTCAGTACTCAGGGTGCTGGCTGCTCAGTGCTCGGGGTGCTGGATGCTCAGTACTCAGGTTGATGGGTGCTCAGTGCTCAGGGTGCTGGGTGCTCAGTACTCAGGGTGCTGGGTGCTCAGTGCTCAGGGTGCTGGGTGCTCAGTTCTCAGGGTGCTGGGTCCTCAGTGCTCAGGGTGCTGGGTGCTCAGTGCTCGGGGTGCTCAGTACTCAGGGTGCTGTGTGTTCAGTGCTCAGGGTACTGGGTGCTCAGTACTCAGGGTGCTCGGTGCTCAGTACTCAGGGTGCTGGGTGCTCAGTACTCCGGGTGCTGGGTGCTCAGTGCTCGGGGTGCTCGTTGCTCAGTGCTCAGGGTGCTGGGTGCTCAGTACTCAGGGTGCTCATTGCTCAGGGTGCTGGGTGCTCAGTACTCAGGGTGCTGGGTGCTCAGTACTCAGGGTGCTCAGTGCTCAGTACTCAGGGTGCTCAGTGCTCAGTACTCATGGTGCGCAGTGCTCAGGGTGCTGGGTGCTCAGTGCTCGGGGTGCTTGGTGCTCAGTGCTCAGGGTGCTGGGTGCTCAGTACTCAGGGTGCTCAGAATTCAGGGTGCTGGGTGCTCAGTGCTCAGGGTGCTGGGTGCTCAGTGCTCAGGGTGCTGGGTGCTCAGTGCTCAGGGTGCTCGGTGCTCAGTGCTCAGGTTGCTGGGTGCTCAATACTCAGTGTGCTGGGTGCTCAATACTCAGGGTGCTCATTGCTCAGTACGCAGGGTGCTCAGTGCTCAGTACTCAGGGTGCTCAGTGCTCAGGGTGCTGGGTGCTCAGTGCTCGGCCTGCTGGGTGCTCAGTCCTCAGGGTGCTGGGTGCTCAGTACTCAGGATGCTCGGTGCTCAGTGCTCAGGGTGCTGGGTGCTCAGTACTCAGGGTGCTGGGTGCTCAGTGCTCGGGGTACTGGGTGCTCAGTGCTCAGGGTGCTGGGTGCTCAGTGCTCGGGGTGCTGGGTGCTCAGTGCTCAGTACTCAGGTTGCTGGGTGCTCAGTGCTCGGGGTGCTGGGTGCTCAGTGCTCAGTACTCAGGGTGCTGGGTGCTCAGTGCTCGGGTGCTGGGTGCTCAGTGCTCAGGGTGCTGGGTGCTCAGTGCTCAGGGTGCTGGGTACTCAGTGCTCGGGGTGCTGGGTGCTCAGTACTCAGGGTGCTGGGTGCTCAGTACTCAGGGTGCTGGGTGCTCAGTGCTCAGGGTGCTGGGTGCTCAGTGCTCGGGGTGCTGGGTGCTCAGTGCTCGGGGTGCTCGCTGCTCAGTACTCAGGGTGCTGGGTGCTCAGTGCTCCGGGTGCTCAGTAGTCAGGGTGCTGTGTGTTCAGTGCTCAGGGTGCTGGGTGCTCAGTACTCAGGGTGCTCGGTGCTTAGTACTCAGGGTCCTGGGTGCTCAGTACTCCGGGTGCTGGGCGCTCAGTGCTCGGGGTGCTCGGTGCTCAGTGCTCATTGTGCTGGGTGCTCAGTACTCAGGGTGCTCATTGCACAGGGTGCTGGGTGCTCAGTACTCAGGGTGCTGGGTGCTCAGTGATCAGGGTGCTCGGTGCTCAGTACGTTGGGTGCTCAGTACTCAGGGTGCTGGGTGCTCAGTGCTCAGGGTGCTGGGTGCTCAGTGCTCAGGGTGCTGGGTGCTCAGTACTCAGGGTGCTGGGTGCTCGGTGCTCGGGGTGCTGGGTGCTCAGTGCTCGGGGTGCTCGGTGCTCAGTACTCAGGGTGCTCAGTGCTCAGTACTCAGGGTGCTGGGTGCTCAGTGCTCAGGGTGCTGGGTGCTCAGTACTCAGGGTGCTGGGTGCTCGGTGCTCAGTACGCTGGGTGCTCAGTACTCAGGGTGCTGGGTGCTCAGTACTCAGGGTGCTCGGTGCTCAGTACTCAGGGTGCTGGGTGCTCAGTGCTCGGGGTGCTGGGTGCTCAGTACTCAGGGTGCTGGGTGCTCAGTGCTCGGGGTGCTCGGTGCTCAGTACGTTGGGTGCTCAGTACTCAGGTTGCTGGGTGCTCAGTGCTCAGGGTGCTGGGTGCTCAGTGCTCAGGGTGCTGGGTGCTCAGTACTCAGGGTGCTGGGTGCTCGGTGCTCGGGGTGCTGGGTGCTCAGTGCTCGGGGTGCTGGGTGCTCAGTACTCAGGGTGCTGGGTGCTCAGTACTCGGTGTGCTCGGTGCTCAATACTCAGGGTGCTCGGTGCTCAGTGCTCAATGTGCTGGGTGCTCAGTACTCAGGGTGCTCGGTGCTCAGTACTCAGGGTCCTCAGTGCTCAGTACGCAGGGTGCTCGGTGCTCAGTGCTCAGGGTGCTCAGTGCTCAGTACTCATGGTGCTCAGTGCTCAGTGCTCTGGGTGCTGGTTGCTCAGGGCTCGGTGTGCTGGGTGCTCAGTGCTCAGGGTGCTGGGTGCTCAGTACTCAGGTTGCTCAGTGCTCATGGTGCTGGGTGCTCAGTGCTCGGGGTGCTGGGTACTCAGTGCTCAGTACACAGGGTGCTGAGTGCTCAGTGCTCGGTGTGCTGGGTGCTCAGTGCTCAGTACTCAGGGTGCTCGGTGCTCAGTGCTCGGGGTGCTGGATGCTCAGTACTCAGGGTGCTGGGTGCTCAGTGCTCAGGGTGCTGGGTGCTCAGTGCTCGGGATGCTGGGTGCTCAGTGCTCAGGGTGCTGTGTGCTCAGTGCTCAGGGTGCTGGGTGCTCAGTGCTCAGGGTGCTCGGTGCTCTGTGCTCAGGGTGCTGGGTGCTCAGTACTCAGGGTCCTGGGAGCTCAGTGCTCGGGGTGCTGGGTGCTCAGTGCTCAGGGTGCTCGGTGATTAATACTCATGGTGCTCGGTGCTCGGGGTGCTGGGTGCTGAGTGCTCGGTGTGCTGGGTGCTCAGTGCTCGGGGTGCTGGGTGCTCAGTGCTCGGGGTGTTGGGTGCTCAGTACTCGGGGTGCTCGGTGCTCAGTACTCAGGGTGCTGGGTGCTCAGTGCTCAGGGTGCTGGGTGCTCAGTGCTCGGGGTGCTGGGTCCTCAGTGCTCGGGGTGCTGGGTGCTCAGTGCTCAGGGTGCTGCGTGCTCAGTACTCAGGGTGCTGGGTGCTCAGTGCTCGGGTTGCTGGGTGCTCAGTGCTCGGGGTGCTGGGTGCTCAGTGCTCATGGTGATCGGTGCTCAGTACTCAGGGTGCTGGGTGCTCAGTGCTCAGGGTGCTCGGTGCTCAGTCCTCAGGGTGCTCAGTGCTCAGGGTGCTGGGTGCTCAGTGCTCGGGGTGCTGGGTGCTCAGTGCTCAGTGCTCAGGATGCTGGGTGCTCAGTGCTCAGTGCTCAGGGTGCTGGTTGCTCAGTACTCAGGGTGCTGGGTGCTCAGTACTCAGGGTGCTGGGTGCTCAGTGCTCAGGGTGCTGGGTGCTCAGTACTCAGGGTTCTGGGTGATCAGTGCTCGGGGTGCTGGGTGCTCAGTGCTCAGGGTGCTGGGTGCTCAGTGCTCGGGGTGCTCGGTGCTCAGTACTCAAGGTGCTGGGTGCTCAGTGCTCAGAGTGCTGGGTGCTCAGTGATCAGGGTGCTGGGTTCTCAGTACTCAGGGTGCTCGGTGCTCAGTACTCAGGGTTCTCAGTGCTCAGTACTAAGTGTGCTGGGTACTTAGTGCTCAGGGTGCTGGGTGGTCAGTACTCAGGCTGCTCAGTGCTCAGTACTCGGGGTGCTTGGTGCTCAGTACTCAGGGTGCTGGGTGCTCAGTGCTCGGGGTGCTCGGTGCTCAGTGCTCAATGTGCTGGGTGCTCAGTACTCAGGGTGCTCATTGCTCATGGTGCTGGGTGCTCAGTACTCAGGGTGCTGGGTGCTCAGTGCTCAGGGTGCTCGGTGCTCATTACGTTGGGTGCACAGTACTCAGGGTGCTGGGTGCTCAGTGCTCAGGGTGCTGGGTGCTCAGTGCTCAGGGTGCTGGGTGCTCAGTGCTCAGGGTGCTGGGTGCTCAGTGCTCAGGGTGCTGGGTACTCAGTGCTCGGTGTGCTGGGTGCACAGTACTCGAGGTGCTGGGTGCTCAGTACTCAGGGTGCTGGGTGCTCAGTGCTCGGGGTGCTGGGTGCTCAGTGCTCGAGGTGCTGGGTGCTCAGTGCTCGGCCTGCTCGCTGCACAGTACTCAGGGTGCTGGGTGCTCAGTGCTCCGGGTGCTCAGTACTCAGGGTGCTGTGTGTTCAGTGTTCAGGGTGCTGGGTGCTCAGTACTCAGGGTGCTAGGTGCTTAGTACTCAGGGTGCTGGGTCCTCAGTACTCCGGGTGCTGGGTGCTCAGTGCTCGGGGTGCTCGGTGCTCAGTGCTCAATGTGCTGGGTGCTCAGTACTCAGCGTGCTCATTGCTCAGGGTGCTGGGTGCTCAGTGCTCAGTGTGCTGGGTGCTCAGTGCTCAGGGTGCTCGGTGCTCAGTACGTTGGGTGCTCAGTACTCAGGGTGCTGGGTGCTCAGTGCTGAGGGTGCTGGGTGCTCAGTGCTCAGGGTGCTGGGTGCTCAGTGCTCAGGGTGCTGGGTGCTCGGTGCTCGGGGTGCTGGGTGCTCAGTGCTCGGGGTGCTCGGTGCTCAGGGCTCAGGGTGCTGGGTGCTCAGTACTCAGGGTGCTGGGTGCTCGGTGCTCAGTATGCTGGGTGCTCAGTACTCAGGGTGCTGGGTGCTCAGTACTCAGGGTGCTCGGTGCTCAGTACTCAGGGTGCTGGGAGCTCAGTACTCGGTGTGCGGGGTGCTCAGTACTCAGGGTGCTCGGTGCTCAGTGCTCGGGGTGCTGGGTGCTCAGTACTCAGGGTGCTCGGTGCTCAGTACTCAGGGTGCTCAGTGCTTAGTACGCAGGGTGCTCAGTGCTCAGTGCTCGGGGTGCTGGGTGCTCAGTGCTCGGGGTGCTGGGTGCTCAGTGCTCGGGGTGCTGGGTGCTCAGTGCTCAGGGTGCTGGGTGCTCAGTGCTCAGAGTGCTGGGTGTTCAGTAATCAGGGTGCTCAGTGCTCAGTACTCAGCGTGCTGGGTGCTCAGTGCTCAGGGTGCTTGGTGCTCAGTACTCAGGGTGCTCAGTGCTCAGTACTCAGCGTGCTGGGTGCTCAGTGCTCAGGGTGCTGGGTGCTCAGTACTCAGGATGCTGGGTGCTTAGTACTCAGGGTGCTCGGTCCTCAGTGCTCAGGGTGCTGGGTGCTCAGTACTCAGGGTGCTGGGTGCTCAGTGCTCAGCGTGCTCAGTGCTCAGTACTCAGGGTGCTCGGTGTTCATTGCTCAGGGTGCTCAGTGCTCAGTACTCAGGGTGCTCAGTGCTCAGTGCTCTGGGTGCTGGGTGCTCGATGCTTGGGGTGCTGGATGCTCAGTACTCAGGGTGCTGGGTGCTCAGGGTGCTGGGTGCTCAGTACTCAGGGTGCTGGGTGCTCAGGGCTCAGGGTGCTGGGTGCTCAATACTCAGGGTGCTGGATCCTCAGTGCTCAGAGTGCTGGGTGCTCAGTGCTCGGGGTGCTCAGTACTCAGGGTGCTGTGTGTTCAGTGCTCAGGGTACTGGGTGCTCAGTGATCAGGGTGCTGGGTGCTCAGTACTCAGGGTGCTCGGTGCTCAGTACTCAGGGTTCTCAGTGCTCAGTACTCAGGGTGCTGGGTACTTAGTGCTCAGGGTGCTGTGTGCTCAGTACTCAGGCTGCTCAGTGCTCAGTACTCGGGGTGCTTGGTGCTCAGTACTCAGGGTGCTGGGTGCTCAGTGCTCGGGGTGCTCGGTGCTCAGTGCTCAATGTGCTGGGTGCTCAGTACTCAGGGTGCTCATTGCTCAGGGTGCTGGGTGCTCAGTACTCAGGGTGCTGGGTGCTCAGTGCTCAGGGTGCTCGGTGCTCATTACGTTGGGTGCACAGTACTCAGGGTGCTGGGTGCTCAGTGCTCAGGGTGCTGGGTGCTCAGTGCTCAGGGTGCTGGGTGCTCAGTGCTCAGGGTGCTGGGTGCTCAGTGCTCAGGGTGCTGGGTACTCAGTGCTCGGGGTGCTGGGTGCTCAGTACTCGAGGTGCTGGGTGCTCAGTACTCAGGGTGCTGGATGCTCAGTGCTCGGGGTGCTGGGTGCTCAGTGCTCGAGGTGCTGGGTGCTCAGTGCTCGGCCTGCTCGCTGCACAGTACTCAGGGTGCTGGGTGCTCAGTGCTCCGGGTGCTCAGTACTCAGGGTGCTGTGTGTTCAGTGTTCAGGGTGCTGGGTGCTCAGTACTCAGGGTGCTAGGTGCTTAGTACTCAGGGTGCTGGGTCCTCAGTACTCCGGGTGCTGGGTGCTCAGTGCTCGGGGTGCTCGGTGCTCAGTGCTCAATGTGCTGGGTGCTCAGTACTCAGCGTGCTCATTGCTCAGGGTGCTGGGTGCTCAGTGCTCAGTGTGCTGGGTGCTCAGTGCTCAGGGTGCTCGGTGCTCAGTACGTTGGGTGCTCAGTACTCAGGGTGCTGGGTGCTCAGTGCTCAGGGTGCTGGGTGCTCTGTGCTCAGGGTGCTGGGTGCTCAGTGCTCAGGGTGCTGGGTGCTCGGTGCTCGGGGTGCTGGGTGCTCAGTGCTCGGGGTGCTCGGTGCTCAGTACTCAGGGTGCTCAGTGCTCAGTACTCAGGGTGCTGGGTGCTCAGGGCTCAGGGTGCTGGGTGCTCAGTACTCAGGGTGCTGGGTGCTCGGTGCTCAGTATGCTGGGTGCTCAGTACTCAGGGTGCTGGGTGCTCAGTACTCAGGGTGCTCGGTGCTCAGTACTCAGGGTGCTGGGAGCTCAGTACTCGGTGTGCGGGGTGCTCAGTACTCAGGGTGCTCGGTGCTCAGTGCTCGGGGTGCTGGGTGCTCAGTACTCAGGGTGCTCGGTGCTCAGTACTCAGGGTGCTCAGTGCTTAGTACGCAGGGTGCTCAGTGCTCAGTGCTCGGGGTGCTGGGTGCTCAGTGCTCGGGGTGCTGGGTGCTCAGTGCTCGGGGTGCTGGGTGCTCAGTGCTCAGGGTGCTGGGTGCTCAGTGCTCAGAGTGCTGGGTGTTCAGTAATCAGGGTGCTCAGTGCTCAGTACTCAGCGTGCTGGGTGCTCAGTGCTCAGGGTGCTTGGTGCTCAGTACTCAGGGTGCTCAGTGCTCAGTACTCAGCGTGCTGGGTGCTCAGTGCTCAGGGTGCTGGGTGCTCAGTACTCAGGATGCTGGGTGCTTAGTACTCAGGGTGCTCGGTCCTCAGTGCTCAGGGTGCTGGGTGCTCAGTACTCAGGGTGCTGGGTGCTCAGTGCTCAGCGTGCTCAGTGCTCAGTACTCAGGGTGCTCGGTGCTCAGTGCTCAGGGTGCTCAGTGCTCAGTACTCAGGGTGCTCAGTGCTCAGTGCTCTGGGTGCTGGGTGCTCGATGCTTGGGGTGCTGGATGCTCAGTACTCAGGGTGCTGGGTGCTCAGGGTGCTGGGTGCTCAGTACTCAGGGTGCTGGGTGCTCAGGGCTCAGGGTGCTGGGTGCTCAATACTCAGGGTGCTGGGTCCTCAGTGCTCAGAGTGCTGGGTGCTCAGTGCTCGGGGTGCTCAGTACTCAGGGTGCTGTGTGTTCAATGCTCAGGGTACTGGGTGCTCAGTACTCAGGGTGCTGGGTGCTCGGTGCTCAGTACGCTGGGTGCTCAGTACTCAGGGTACTGGGTGCTCAGTACTCAGGGTGCTCGGTGCTCAGTACTCAGGGTGCTGGGTGCTCTGTGCTCGGGGTGCTGGGTGCTCAGTACTCAGGGTGCTGGGTGCTCAGTGCTCGGGGTGCTCGGGGCTCAGTGCTCCGGGTGCTGGGTGCTCAGTACTCGGGGTGCTGGGAGCTCAGTACTCGGTGTGCGGGGTGCTCAGTACTCAGGGTGCTCGGTGCTCAGTGCTCGGGGTGCTGGGTGCTCAGTACTCAGGGTGCTCGGTGCTCAGTACTCAGGGTGCTCAGTGCTTAGTACGCAGGGTGCTCAGTGCTCAGTGCTCAGGGTGCTGGGTGCTCAGTGCTCGGGGTGCTGGTTGCTCAGTGCTCGGGGTGCTGGGTGCTCAGTGCTCAGGGTGCTGGGTGCTCAGTGCTCAGAGTGCTGGGTGCTCATTACTCAGGGTGCTCGGTGCTCAGTACTCAGGGTGCTCAGTGCTCAGTACTCAGCGTGCTGGGTGCTCAGTGCTCAGGGTGCTTGGTGCTCAGTACTCAGGGTGCTCAGTGCTCAGTACTCAGCGTCCTGGGTGCTCAGTGCTCAGGGTGCTGGGTGCTCAGTACTCAGGGTGCTGGGTGCTTAGTACTCAGGGTGCTCGGTCCTCAGTGCTCAGGGTGCTGGGTGCTCAGTACTCAGGGTGCTGGGTGCTCAGTGCTCAGCGTGCTCAGTGCTCAGTACTCAGGGTGCTCGGTGCTCAGTGCTCAGGGTGCTCAGTGCTCAGTACTCAGGGTGCTCAGTGCTCAGTGCTCAGCGTGCTCAGTGCTCAGTACTCAGGGTGCTCGGTGCTCAGTGCTCAGCATGCTCAGTGCTCAGTACTCAGGGTGCTCGGTGCTCAGTGCTCAGGGTGCTCAGTGCTCAATACTCAGGGTGCTGGGTCCTCAGTGCTCAGCGTGCTGGGTGCTCAGTGCTCGGGGTGCTCAGTACTCAGGGTGCTGTGTGTTCAGTGCTCAGGGTACTGGGTGCTCAGTACTCAGGGTGCTAGGTGCTTAGTACTCAGGGTGCTGGGTGCTCAGTACTCCGGGTGCTGGGTGCTCAGTGCTCGGGGTGCTCGGTGCTCAGTGCTCAGTGTGCTGGGTGCTCAGTACTCAGGGTGCTCATTGCTCAGGGTGCTGGGTGCTCAGTACTCAGGGTGCTGGGTGCTAAGTACTCAGGGTGCTCAGTGCTCAGTACTCAGGGTGCTCAGTGCTCAGTACTCAGGGTGCTCAGTGCTCAGGGTGCTAGGGGCTCAGTGCTCGGGGTGCTGGGTGCTCAGTGCTCAGGGTGCTGTGTGCTCAGTACTCAGGGTGCTCAGTACTCAGGGTGCTGGGTGCTCAGTGCTCAGGGTGCTGGGTGCTCAGTGCTCAGGGTGCTGGGTGCTCAGTGCTCAGGGTGCTGGGTGCTCAGTGCTCAGGGTGCTCGGTGCTCAGTGCTCAGGGTGCTGGGTGCTCAGTACTCAGGGTGCTGGGTGCTTAGTGCTCGGGGTGCTGGGTGCTCAGTGCTCAGGGTGCTTGGTACATAGTACTCATGGTGCTCGGTGCTCGGGGTGCTGGGTGCTCAGTGCTCAGTGTGCTGGGTGCTCAGGGCTCGGGGTGCTTGGTGCTGAGTGCTCGGTGTGCTGGGTGCTCAGTGCTCGGGGTGCTGGGTGCTCAGTGCTCGGGGTGCTGGGTGCGCAGTACTCGGGGTGCTCGGTGCTCAGTACTCAGGGTGCTGGGTGCTCAGTGCTCAGGGTGCTGGGTGCTCAGTACTCAGGGTGCTGGGTGCTCGGTGCTCAGTACGCTGGGTGCTCAGTACTCAGGGTGCTGGGTGCTCAGTACTCAGGGTGCTCGGTGCTCAATTCTCAGGGTGCTGGGTGCTCAGTGCTCGGGGTGCTGGGTGCTCATTAATCAGGGTGCTGTGTGCTCAGTACTCAGGGTGCTCAGTGCTTGGGGTGCTGGGTGCTCAGTACTCAGGGTGCTCAGTGCTTGGTGTGCAGGGTGCTCAGTACTCAGGGTGCTGGTTGCTCAGTGCTCAGGGTGCTGGGTGCTGAGTACTAAGGGTGCTGGGTGCTCAGTACTAAGGGTGCTGGGTGCTCAGTGCTCGGGGTGCTGGGTGCTCAGTGCTCGGGGTGCTGGGTCCTCAGTGCTCGGTGTGCTGGGTGCTCAGTGCTCAGGGTGGTGCGTGCTCAGTACTCAGGGTGCTGGGTGCTCAGTGCTCGGGGTGCTGGGTGCTCAGTGCTCAGGGTGCTGGGTGCTCAGTACTCAGGGTGCTGGGTGCTCAGTGCTCAGGGTGCTGGGTGCTCAGTCCTCAGGGTGCTCAGTGCTCAGGGTGCTGGGTGCTCAGTGCTCGGGGTGCTGGGTGCTCAGTGCTCAGTGCTCAGGGTACTGGGTGCTCAGTGCTCAGTGCTCAGGGTGCTGGGTGCTCAGTACTCAGGGTGCTGGGTGCTCAGTGCTCACGGTGCTGGGTGCTCAGTGCTCAGGGTGCTGGGTGCTCAGTACTCAGGGTGCTGGGTGATCAGGGCTTGGGGTGCTGGGTGCTCAGTGCTCAGGGTGCTGGGTGCTCAGTGCTCAGAGTGCTGGGTGCTCAGTACTCAGGGTGCTGGGTGCTCAGTGCTCGGGTTGCTCGGTGCTCAGTACTCAAGGTGCTGGGTGCTCAGTGCTCAGAGTGCTGGGTGCTCAGTGATCAGGGTTCTGGGTGCTCAGTACTCAGGGTGCTCGGTGCTCAGTACTCAGGGTTCTCAGTGCTCAGTACTCAGGGTGCTGGGTACTCAGTGCTCAGGGTGCTGGGTGCTCAGTACTCAGGGTGCTTAGTGCTCAGTACTCGGGGAGCTTGGTGCTCAGTACTCAGGGTGCTGGGGGCTCAGTGCTCGGGGTGCTCGGTGCTCAGTGCTCAATGTGCTGGGTGCTCAGTACTCAGGGTGCTCATTGCTCAGGTTGCTGGGTGCTCAGTACTCAGGGTGCTGGGTGCTCAGTGCTCAGGGTGCTCGGTGCTCAGTACGTTGGGTGCTCAGTACTCAGGGTGCTGGGTGCTCACTGCTCAGGGTGCTGGGTGCTCAGTGCTCAGGGTGCTGGGTGCTCAGTGCTCATGGTGCTGGGTGCTCGGTGCTCGGGGTGCTGGGTGCTCAGTGCTCGGGGTGCTCGGTGCTCAGTACTCAGGGTGCTCAGTGCTCAGTACTCAGCGTGCTGGGTGCTCAGTGCTCAGGGTGCTGGGTGCTCAGTACTCAGGGTGCTGGGTGCTTAGTACTCAGGGTACTCGGTCCTCAGTGCTCAGGGTGCTGGGTGCTCAGTACTCAGGGTGCTGGGTGCTCAGTGCTCAGCGTGCTCAGTGCTCAGTACTCAGGGTGCTCGGTGCTCAGTGCTCAGGGTGCTCAGTGCTCAGTACTCATGGTGCTCAGTGCTCAGTGCTCTCGGTGCTGGTTGCTCAGGGCTCGGGGTGCTGGGTGCTCAGTGCTCAGGGTGCTGGGTGCTCAGTACTCAGGTTGCTCAGTGCTCAGGGTGCTGGGTGCTCAGTGCTCAGGGTGCTGGGTACTCAGTGCTCAGTACACAGGGTGCTGAGTGCTCAGTGCTCGGGGTGCTGGGTGCTCAGTGCTCAGTACTCAGGGTGCTTGGTGCTCGGTGCTCGGGGTGCTGGATGCTCAGTACTCAGGGTGCTGGGTGCTCAGTGCTCAGGGTGCTGTGTGCTCAGTGCTCAGGGTGCTGGGTGCTCAGTGCTCAGGGTGCTGGATGCTCAGTGCTCAGGGTGCTGGGTGCTCAGTGCTCAGGGTGCTCGGTGCTCAGTGCTCAGGGTACTGGGTGCTCAGTACTCAGGGTGCTGGGAGCTCAGTGCTCGGGGTGCTGGGTGCTCAGTGCTCAGGGTGCTCGGTGATTAATACACATGGTGCTCGGTGCTCGGGGTGCTGGGTGCTCAGTGCTCGGGGTGTTGGGTGCCCAGTACTCGGGGTGCTCGGTGCTCAGTGCTCAGTGCTCAGGATGCTGGGTGCTCAGTGCTCAGGGTGCTGGTTGCTCAGTACTCAGGGTGCTGGGTGCTCAGTACTCAGGGTGCTGGGTGCTCAGTGCTCAGGGTGCTGGGTGCTCAGTACTCAGGGTTCTGGGTGATCAGTGCTCGGGGTGCTGGGTGCTCAGTGCTCAGGGTGCTGGGTGCTCAGTGCTCGGGGTGCTCGGTGCTCAGTACTCAAGGTGCTGGGTGCTCAGTGCTCAGAGTGCTGGGTGCTCAGTGATCAGGGTGCTGGGTGCTCAGTACTCAGGGTGCTCGGTGCTCAGTACTCAGGGTTCTCAGTGCTCAGTACTCAGGGTGCTGGGTACTTAGTGCTCAGGGTGCTGGGTGCTCAGTACTCAGGGTGCTCAGTGCTCAGTACTCGGGGTGCTTGGTGCTCAGTACACAGGGTGCTGGGTGCTCAGTGCTCGGGGTGCTCGGTGCTCAGTGCTCAATGTGCTGGGTGCTCAGTACTCAGGGTGCTCATTGCTCAGGGTGCTGGGTGCTCAGTACTCAGGGTGCTGGGTGCTCAGTGCTCAGGGTGCTCGGTGCTCATTACGTTGGGTGCACAGTACTCAGGGTGCTGGTTGCTCAGTGCTCAGGGTGCTGGGTGCTCAGTGCTCAGGGTGCTGGGTGCTCAGTGCTCAGGGTGCTGGGTGCTCAGTGCTCAGGGTGCTGGGTACTCAGTGCTCGGGGTGCTGGGTGCTCAGTACTCGGGGTGCTGGGTGCTCAGTACTCAGGGTGCTGGGTGCTCAGTGCTCGGGGTGCTGGGTGCTCAGTGCTCGAGGTGCTGGGTGCTCAGTGCTCGGGGTGCTCGCTGCACAATACTCAGGGTGCTGGGTGCTCAGTGCTCCGGGTGCTCAGTACTCAGGGTGCTGTGTGTTCAGTGTCCAGGGTGCTGGGTGCTCAGTACTCAGGGTGCTAGGTGCTTAGTACTCAGGGTGCTGGGTGCTCCGTACTCCGGGTGCTGGGTGCTCAGTGCTCGGGGTGCTCGGTGCTCAGTGCTCAATGTGCTGGGTGCTCAGTACTCAGGGTGCTCATTGCTCAGGGTGCTGGGTGCTCAGTACTCAGGGTGCTGGGTGCTCAGTGCTCAGGGTGCTCGTTGCTCAGTACGTTGGGTGCTCAGTACTCAGGGTGCTGGGTGCTCAGTGCTCAGGGTGCTGGGTGCTCAGTGCTCAGGGTGCTGGGTGCTCAGTGCTCAGGGTGCTGGGTGCTCGGTGCTCGGGGTGCTGGGTGCTCAGTGCTCGGGGTGCTCGGTGCTCAGTACTCAGGGTGCTCAGTGCTCAGTACTCAGGGTGCTGGGTGCTCAGTGCTCAGGGTGCTGGGTGCTCAGTACTCAGGGTGCTGGGTGCTCGGTGCTCAGTACGCTGGGTGCTCAGTACTCAGGGTGCTGGGTGCTCAGTACTCAGGGTGCTCGGTGCTCAGTACTCAGGGTGCTGGGTGCTCAGTGCTCGGGGTGCTGGGTGCTCAGTACTCAGGGTGCTGGGTGCTCAGTGCTCGGGGTGCTCGGGGCTCAGTGCTCCGGGTGCTGGGTGCTCAGTACTCACGGTGCTGGGAGCTCAGTACTCGGTGTGGGGGTGCTCAGTACTCAGGGAGCTCGGTGCTCAGTGCTCGGGGTGCTGGGTGCTCAGTACTCAGGGTGGTCGGTGCTCAGTACTCAGGGTGCTCAGTGCTTAGTACGCAGGGTGCTCAGTGCTCAGTGCTCGGGGTGCTGGGTGCTCAGTGCTCGGGGTGCTGGGTGCTCAGTGCTCGGGGTGTTGGGTGCTCAGTGCTCAGGGTGCTGGGTGCTCAGTGCTCAGAGTGCTGGGTGCTCAGTACTCAGGGTGCTCAGTGCTCAGTACTCAGCGTGCTGGGTGCTCAGTGCTCAGGGTGCTTGGTGCTCAGTACTCAGGGTGCTCAGTGCTCAGTACTCAGCGTGCTGGGTGCTCAGTGCTCAGGGTGCTGGGTGCTCATTACTCAGGGTGCTGGGTGCTTAGTACTCAGGGTGCTCGGTCCTCAGTGCTCAGGGTGCTGGGTGCTCAGTACTCAGGGTGCTGGGTGCTCAGTGCTCAGCGTGCTCAGTGCTCAGTACTCAGGGTGCTCGGTGCTCAGTGCTCAGGGTGCTCAGTGCTCAGTACTCAGGGTGCTCAGTGCTCAGTGCTCTGGGTGCTGGGTGCTCAGTGCTCGGGGTGCTGGGTGCTCAGTGCTCAGGGTGCTGGGTGCTCAGTACTCAGGTTGCTCAGTGCTCAGGGTGCTGGGTGCTCAGTGCTCGGGGTGCTGGGTACTCAGTGCTCAGTACACAGGGTGCTGAATGCTCAGCGCTCGGGGTGCTGGGTGCTCAGTGCTCAGTACTCAGGGTGCTGGGTGCTCGATGCTTGGGGTGCTGGATGCTCAGTACTCAGGGTGCTGGGTGCTCAGGGTGTTGGGTGCTCAGTACTCAGGGTGCTGGGTGCTCAGGGCTCAGGGTGCTGGGTGCACAATACTCAGGGTGCTGGGTCCTCAGTGCTCAGCGTGCTGGGTGCTCAGTGCTCGGGGTGCTCAGTACTCAGGGTGCTGTGTGTTCAGTGCTCAGGTTACTGGGTGCTCAGTACTCAGGGTGCTAGGTGATTAGTACTCAGGGTGCTGGGTGCTCAGTACTCCGGGTGCTGGGTGCTCAGTGCTCGGGGTGCTCGGTGCTCAGTGCTCAGTGTGCTGGGTGCTCAGTACTCAGGGTGCTCATTGCTCAGGGTGCTGGGTGCTCAGTACTCAGGGTGCTGGGTGCTCAGTGCTCAGCGTGCTCAGTGCTCAGTACTCAGGGTGCTCGGTGCTCAGTGCTCAGAGTGCTCAGTGCTCAGTACTCAGGGTGCTCAGTGCTCAGTGCTCTGGGTGCTGGGTGCTCAGTGCTCGGGGTGCTGGGTGCTCAGTCCTCAGGGTGCTGGGTGCTCAGTACTCAGGTTGCTCAGTGCTCAGGGTGCTGGGTGCTCAGTGCTCGGGGTGCTGGGTACTTAGTGCTCAGTACACAGGGTGCTGAGTGCTCAGCGCTCGGGGTGCTGGGTGCTCAGTGCTCAGTACTCAGGGTGCTGGGTGCTCGATGCTTGGGGTGCTGGATGCTCAGTACTCAGGGTGCTGGGTGCTCAGGGTGCTGGGTGCTCAGTACTCAGGGTGCTGGTTGCTCAGGGCTCAGGGTTCTGCGTGCTCAATACTCAGGGTGCTGGGTCCTCAGTGCTCAGCGTGCTGGGTGCTCAGTGCTCGGGGTGCTCAGTACTCAGGGTGCTGTGTGTTCAGTGCTCAGGGTACTGGGTGCTCAGTACTCAGGGTGCTCATTGCTCAGGGTGCTGGGTGCTCAGTACTCAGGGTGCTGGGTGCTCAGTACTCAGGGTGCTCAGTGCTCAGTACTCAGGGTGCTCAGTGCTCAGTACTCAGGGTGCTCAGTTCTCAGGGTGCTGGGGGCTCAGTGCTCGGGGTGCTGGGTGCTCAGTGCTCAGGGTGCTGTGTGCTCAGTACTCAGGGTGCTCAGTACTCAGGGTGCTGGGTGCTCAGTGCTCAGGGTGCTGGGTGCTCAGTGCTCAGGGTGCTGGGTGCTCAGTGCTCAGGGTGCTGGGTGCTCAGTGCTCAGAGTGCTCGGTGCTCAGTGCTCAGGGTGCTGGGTGCTCAGTACTCAGGGTGCTGGGTGCTTAGTGCTCGGGGTGCTGGGTGCTCAGTGCTCAGGGTGCTTGGTGCTTAGTACTCATGGTGCTCGGTGCTCGGGGTGCTTGGTGCTCAGTGTTCGGTGTGCTGGGTGCTCAGTGCTCGGGGTGCTGGGTGCTGAGTGCTCGGTGTGCTGGGTGCTCAGTGCTCAGGGTGCTCATTGCTCAGGGTGCTGGGTGCTCAGTACTCCGGGTGCTGATTGCTCAGTGCTCGGGGTGCTCGGTGCTCAGTGCTCAGTGTGCTGGGTGCTCAGTACTCAGGGTGCTCATTGCTCAGGGTGCTGGGTGCTCAGTACTCAGGGTGCTGGGTGCTAAGTACTCAGGGTGCTCAGTGCTCAGTAATCAGGGTGCTCAGTGCTCAGTACTCAGGGTGCTCAGTGCTCAGGGTGCTAGGGGCTCAGTGCTCGGGGTGCTGGGTGCTCAGTGCTCAGGGTGCTGTGTGCTCAGTACTCAGGGTGCTCAGTACTCAGGGTGCTGGGTGCTCAGTGCTCAGGGTGCTGGGTGCTCAGTGCTCAGGGTGCTGGGTGCTCAGTGCTCAGGGTGCTGGGTGCTCAGTGCTCAGGGTGCTCGGTGCTCAGTGCTCAGGGTGCTGGGTGCTCAGTACTCAGGGTGCTGGGTGCTTAGTGCTCGGGGTGCTGGGTGCTCAGTGCTCAGGGTGCTTGGTGCATAGTACTCATGGTGCTCGGTGCTCGGGGTGCTGGGTGCTCAGTGCTCGGTGTGCTGGGTGCTCAGGGCTCGGGGTGCTGGGTGCTGAGTGCTCGGTGTGCTGGGTGCTCAGTGCTCGGGGTGCTGGGTGCTCAGTGCTCGGGGTGCTGGGTGCGCAGTACCACGAGAATGAGCACCCAGCACCCTGAGTGGTGCTGGGTGCTCAGTGCTCGGGGTGCTGGGTGCTCAGTACTCGGGGTGCTGGGTGCTCAGTGCTCAGCGTGCTGGGTGCTCAGTACTCAGGGTGCTCGCTGCTCAGTACTCAGGGTGCTGGGTGCTCATTCTCGGGGTGCTGGGTGCTCAGTGCTCAGGGTCCTCGGTGCTCAGTACTCAGGGTGCTCAGTACTCAGCGTGCTTTGTGCTCAGTGCTCAGGGTGCTGGGTGCTCAGTACTCAGGGTGCTGGGTGCTCAGTACTCACGGTGCTGGGTGCTCAGTACTCGGGGTGCTGGGTGCTCATTACTCAGTGTGCTGGGTGCTCAGTGCTCAGGGTGCTCGCTGCTCAGTACTCTTTTTGCTGGGTGCTCAGTACTCAGGGTGCTGGGTGCTCAGTGCTCGGGGTGCTCGGTGCTCAGTGCTCAGGATGCTCGGTGCTCAGTACTTTTGGTGCTGGGTGCTCGGTACTCAGGGTGCTGGGTGCTCAGTGCTCGGGGTGCTCGATGCTCAGTACTCAGAGTGCTGGGTGCTCAGTGCTCAGGATGCTGGGTGCTCAGTACTCAGGGTGCTCAGTACTCAGTACTCAGGGTGCTGGGTGCTCAGTGCTTGGGGTGTTGGGTGCTCAGTGCTCAGGGTGCTGGGTGCTCAGTGCTCGGGGTGCTGGGTGCTCAGTACTCGGAGTGCTCGGTGCTCAGTACTCAGGGTGCTGGGTGCTCAGTGCTCAGGTGCTGGGTGCTAAGTACTCAGGTTGCTGGGTGCTCAGTACTCAGGTTGCGCAGTACTCAGGGTGCTGGGTGCTCAGTGCTCGGGGTGCTGGGTGCTCAGTACTCAGGGTGCTCAGTACTCAGGATGCTGGGTGCTCAGTACTCAGGGTGCTGGGTGCTCAGTACTCAGGGTGCTGGGTGCTCAGTCCTCAGGGTGCTAAGTGCTCAGGCTGCTGGGTGCTCAGTGCTCGGGGAGCTCGGTGCTCAGTACTCAGGGTGCTGAGTGCTCAGTACTCAGGGTGCTGGGTGCTCAGTACTCAGGGTGCTGGGTGCTCAGTGCTCGGGGTTTTGGGTGCTCAGTGCTCAGGGTGCTCAGTGCTCAGTACTCAGGGTGCTGGGTGCTCAGTACTCAGGGTGCTGGGTGCTCAGTGCTCGGGGTGCTGGGTGCTCAGTACTCAGGGTGCTGTTTGCTCAGTGCTCGGGGTGCTCGGTGCTCAGTACTCAAGGTGCTGGGTGCTCAGTGCTCACGGTGCTGGGTGCTCAGAACTCAGGGTGCTCAGTACTCAGGGTGCTGAGTGCTCAGTACTCAGGGTGCTGGGTGCTCAGTACTCAGGGTGCTGGGTGCTCAGTACTCAGGGTGCTGGGTGCTCAGTCCTCGGGGTGCTGGGTGCTCATTAATCAGGGTGCTGGGTGCTCAGTACTCAGGGTGCTCAGTGCTTGGGGTGCTGGGTGCTCAGTACTCAGGGTGCTCAGTGCTTGGGGTGCTGGGTGCTCAGTACTCAGGGTGCTGGTTGCTCAGTGCTCAGGGTGCTGGGTGCTGAGTACTCAGGGTGCTGGGTGCTCAGTACTCAGGGTGCTGGGTGCTCAGTGCTCGGGATGCTGGGTGCTCAGTGCTCGGGGTGCTGGGTGCTCAGTGCTCGGGGTGCTGGGTACTCAGTGCTCAGTACACAGGGTGCTGAGTGCTCAGTGCTCGGGGTGCTGGGTGCTCAGTGCTCACGGTGCTGTGTGCTCAGTACTCAGGGTGCTGGGTGCTCAGTGCTCGGGGTGCTCGGTGCTCAGTGCTCAGGGTGCTGGGTGCTCAGTACTCAGGGTGCTCATTGCTCAGGGTGCTGGGTTCTCAGTACTCAGGGTGCTGGGTGCTCAGTACTCAGGGTGCTCAGTGCTCAGTACTCAGGGTGCTCAGTGCTCAGTACTCAGGGTGCTCAGTGCTCAGGGTGCTGGGTGCTCAGTGCTCGGGGTGCTGGGTGCTCAGTGCTCACGGTGCTGTGTGCTCAGTACTCAGGGTGCTCAGTACTCAGGGTGCTGGGTGCTCAGTGCTCAGGGTGCTGGCTGCTCAGAGCTCAGGGTGCTGGGTGCTCAGTGCTCAGGGTGCTCGGTGCTCAGTGCTCAGGTTGCTGGGTGCTCAATACTCAGGGTGCTGGGTGCTCAGTACTCAGGGTGCTCAGTGCTCAGTACTCAGGGTGCTCAGTGCTCAGGGTGCTGGGTGCTCAGTGCTCGGGGTGCTGGGTACTCAGTCCTCAGAGTGCTGGGTGCTCAGTGCTCAGGGTGCTCGGTGCTCAGTGCTCAGGGTGCTGGGTGCTCAGTACTCAGGGTGCTGGGTGCTCAGTGCACGGGGTGCTAGGGGCTCAGTACTCAGGGTGCTGGGTGCTCAGTGCTCAGGGTGCTGGGTGCTCAGTGCTCAGGGTGCTCGGTTCTTAGTACTCATGGTGCTCGGTGCTCGGGGTGCTGGGTGCTCAGTGCTCGGTGTGCTGGGTGCTCAGTGCACGGGGTGCTGGGTGCTGAGTGCTCGGTGTGCTGGGTGCTCAGTGCTCGGGGCGCTGGGTGCTCAGTGCTCGGGGTGCTGGGTGCTCAGTACTCAGGGTGCTCGGTGCTCAGTACTCAGGGTGCTGGGTGCTCAGTGCTCAGGGTGCTGGGTGCTCAGTACTCAGGGTGCTGGGTGCTCGGTGCTCAGTACACTGGGTGCTCAGTACTCAGGGTGCTGGGTGCTCAGTACTCAGGGTGCTCGGTGCGTGGGGTGCTGGGTGCTCAGTTCTCAGGGTGCTCAGTGCTTGGGGTGCAGGGTGCTCAGTACTCAGGGTGCTGGTTGCTCAGTGCTCAGGGTGCTGGGTGCTGAGTACTCAGGGTGCTGGGTGCTCAGTACTCAGGGTGCTGGGTGCTCAGTGCTCGGTGTGCTGGGTGCTCAGTGCTCGGGTTGCTGGGTGCTCAGTGCTCGGGTTGCTGGCTGCTCAGTGCTCGGGGTGCTGGGTGCTCAGTGCTCAGGGTGCTGGGTGCTCAGTGCTCGGGGTGCTGGGTGCTCAGTGCTCGGTGTGCTCGGTGCTCAGTGCTCGGGGTGGTGGGTGCTCAGTACTCGGGGTGCTCAGTGCTCAGTACTCAGGGTGCTGGGTGCTCAGTACTCAGGGTGCTGGGTGCTCATAGCTCGGGGTGCTGGGTCCTCAGTGTTACGGGTGCTGGGTGCTCAGTGCTCGGTGTGCTGGGTGCTCAGTGCTCGGGGCCCTGGGTGCTCAGTGCTCGGGTTGCTCGGTGCTCAGTACTCAGGGTTCTGGGTGCTCAGTGCTCAGGGTGCTCGGTGCTCAGTACTCAGGGTGCTGGGTGCTCAGTGCTCAGTGTGCTGGGTGCTCAGTACGTTGGGTGCTCAGTACTCAGGGTGGTGGGTGCTCAGTGCTCAGGGTGATCGGTGCTCAGTACTCAGGGTGCTCAGTACTCAGGGTGCTGGGTGCTCAGGGCTCGGGGTGCTGGGAGCTCAGTACTCAGGGTGCTGGGTGCTCAGTGCTCGGGGTGCTGGGTGGTGAGTGCTCAGGGTGCTGGGTGCTCAGTACTCGGGGTGCTCGGTGCTCAGTACTCAGGGTGCTGGGTGCTCAGTACTCAGGGTGCTGGGTGCTCAGTGATCAGGGTGCTCTCTGCTCAGTACTCAGGGTGCTGGGTGCTCAGTGCTCAGGATGCTGGGTGCTCAGTACTCAGGGTGCTGGGTGCTCAGTGCTCAGGGTGATCGGTGCTCAGTCCTCAGGGTGCTCAGTACTCAGGGTGCTGGGTGCTCAGTGCTCAGGTTGCTCAGTACTCAGGGTGCTGGTTACTCAGTACTCAGGGTGCTGTGTGCTCAGTGCTCGGGGTGCTGGGTGCTCAGTACTCAGGGTGCTGGGTGCTCAGTGCTCAGGGTGCTGGGTGCTCAGTACTCAGGGTGCTGGGTGCTCATTCTCGTGGTGCTGGGTGCTCAGTGCTCGGGGTGCTGGGTGCTCAGTACTCGGGGTGCTGGGTGCTCAGTGCTCAGCGTGCTGGGTGCTCAGTACTCAGGGTGCTCGGTTCTCAGTACTCAGGGTGCTGGGTGCTCATTCTCGGGGTGCTGGGTGCTCAGTGCTCAGGGTCCTCGGTGCTCAGTACTCAGGGTGCTCAGTACTCAGCGTGCTTTGTGCTCAGTGCTCAGGGTGCTGGGTGCTCAGTCCTCAGGGTGCTGGGTGCTCAGTACTCACGGTGCTGGGTGCTCAGTACTCGGGGTGCTGGGTGCTCATTACTCAGTGTGCTGGGTGCTCAGTGCTCAGGGTGCTCGCTGCTCAGTACTCTTTTTGCTGGGTGCTCAGTACTCAGGGTGCTGGGTGCTCAGTGCTCGGGGTGCTCGGTGCTCAGTGCTCAGGATGCTCGGTGCTCAGTACTTTTGGTGCTGGGTGATCGGTACTCAGGGTCCTGGGTGCTCAGTGCTCGGGGTGCTCGGTGCTCAGTACTCAGGGTGCTGGGTGCTCAGTGCTCAGGATGCTGGGTGCTCAGTACTCAGGGTGCTCAGTACTCAGTACTCAGGGTGCTGGGTGCTCAGTGCTTGGAGTGTTATGTGCTCAGTGCTCAGGGTGCTGGGTGCTCAGTGCTCGGGTTGCTGGGTGCTCAGTACTCGGAGTGCTCGGTGCTCAGTACTCAGTGTGCTGGGTGCTCAGTGCTCAGGTGCTGGGTGCTAAGTACTCAGGTTGCTGGGTGCTCAGTACTCAGGTTGCACAGTACTCAGGGTGCTGGGTGCTCAGTGCTCGGGGTGCTGGGTGCTCAGTACTCAGGGTGCTCAGTACTCAGGATGCTGGGTGCTCAGTACTCAGGGTGCTGGGTGCTCAGTACTCACTGTGCTGGGTGCTCAGTCCTCAGGGTGCTAAGTGCTCAGGGTGCTGGGTGCTCAGTGCTCGGGGAGCTCGGTGCTCAGTACTCAGGGTGCTGAGTGCTCAGTACTCAGGGTGCTGGGTGCTCAGTACTCAGGGTGCTGGGTGCTCAGTGCTCGGGGTTTTGGGTGCTCAGTGCTCAGGGTGCTCAGTGCTCAGTACTCAGGGTTCTGGGTGCTCAGTACTCAGGGTGCTGGGTGCTCAGTGCTCGGGGTGCTGGGTGCTCAGTACTCAGGGTGCTGTTTGCTCAGTGCTCGGGGTGCTCGGTGCTCAGTAGTCAAGGTGCTGGGTGCTCAGTGCTCACGGTGCTGGGTGCTCAGAACTCAGGGTGCTCAGTACTCAGGGTGCTGAGTGCTCAGTACTCAGGGTGCTGGGTGCTCAGTACTCAGGGTGCTGGGTGCTCAGTACTCAGGGTGATGGGGGCTCAGTGCTCGGTGTGCTGGGTGCTCATTAATCAGGGTGCTGGGTGCTCAGTACTCAGGGTGCTCAGTGCTTGGGGTGCTGGGTGCTCAGTACTCAGGGTGCTCAGTGCTTGGGGTGCTGGGTGCTCAGTACTCAGGGTGCTGGTTGCTCAGTGCTCAGGGTGCTGGGTGCTGAGTACTCAGGGTGCTGGGTGCTCAGTACTCAGGGTGCTGGGTGCTCAGTGCTCGGGATGCTGGGTGCTCATTGCTCGGGATGCTGGGTGCTCAGTGCTCAGGGTGCTTGGTGCTCAGTGCTCAGGGTGCTGGGTGCTCAGTGCTCGGGGTGCTGGGTGCTCAGTGCTCGGGGTGCTCGGTGCTCAGTGCTCGGGGTGCTGGGTACTCAGTACTCGGGGTGCTCAGTGCTCAGTACTCAGGGTGCTGGGTGCTCAGTGCTCAGGGTGCTGGGTGCTCAGTGCTCGCTGTGCTGGGTGCTCGGTGCTCAGGTTGCTGGGTGCTCAGTACTCGGGGTGCTGGGTGCTCAGTACTCAGGGTGCTGGGTGCTCATTGCTCGGGGTGCTGGGTGCTCAGTGCTCCGGGTGCTGGGTGCTCAGTGCTCGGGGTGCTGGGTGCTCAGTGCTCAGGGTGCTGGGTGCTCAGTGCTCGGGGTGCTCGGTGCTCAGTACTCAGGGTTCTGTGTGCTCAGTGCTCCGGGTGCTGGGTGCTCAGTGCTCAGGGTACTGGGTTCTCAGTACTCAGGGTGCGCGGTGCTTAGTACTCAGGGTGCTGGGTGCTCAGTACTCAGGGTGCTCATTGCTCAGGGTGCTGGGTTCTCAGTACTCAGGGTGCTGGGTGCTCAGTACTCAGGGTGCTCAGTGCTCAGTACTCAGGGTGCTCAGTGCTCAGTACTCAGGGTGCTCAGTGCTCAGGGTGCTGGGTGCTCAGTGCTCTTGGTGCTGGGTGCTCAGTGCTCACGGTGCTGTGTGCTCAGTACTCAGGGTGCTGGGTGCTCAGTGCTCGGGGTGCTCGGTGCTCAGTGCTCAGGGTGCTGGGTGCTCAGTACTCAGGGTGCTCATTGCTCAGGGTGCTGGGTTCTCAGTACTCAGGGTGCTGGGTGCTCAGTACTCAGGGTGCTCAGTGCTCAGTACTCAGGGTGCTCAGTGCTCAGTACTCAGAGTGCTCAGTGCTCAGGGTGCTGGGTGCTCAGTGCTCGGGGTGCTGGGTGCTCAGTGCTCACGGTGCTGTGTGCTCAGTACTCAGGGTGCTCAGTACTCAGCGTGCTG
This sequence comes from Microtus oregoni, assembly GCF_018167655.1. Classification (NCBI taxonomy): domain Eukaryota; kingdom Metazoa; phylum Chordata; class Mammalia; order Rodentia; family Cricetidae; genus Microtus; species Microtus oregoni. The sequence continues at coordinate 24,456,842 of NW_024543206.1, forward strand.
GGAGCTCAGTGCTCAGGGTGCTGGCTGCTCAGTGCTCAGGGTGCTGGGTGCTCAGTGCTCAGGGTGCTCGGTGCTCAGTGCTCAGGTTGCTCCGTGCTCAATACTCAGGGTGCTGGGTGCTCAGTACTCAGGGTGCTCAGTGCTCAGTACTCAGGGTGCTCAGTGCTCAGGGTGCTGGGTGCTCAGTGCTCGGGGTGCTGGGTACTCAGTCCTCAGGGTGCTGGGTGCTCAGTGCTCAGGGTGCTCGGTGCTGAGTCCTCAGGGTGCTGGGTGCTCAGTGCTCAGGGTGCTGGGTGCTCAGTGCACGGGGTGCTAGGGGCTCAGTACTCAGGGTGCTGGGTGCTCAGTGCTCAGGGTGCTGGGTGCTCAGTGCTCAGGGTGCTCGGTTCTTAGTACTCATGGTGCTCGGTGCTCGGGGTGCTGGGTGCTCAGTGCTCGGTGTGCTGGGTGCTCAGTGCACGGGGTGCTGGGTGCTGAGTGCTTGGTGTGCTGGGTGCTCAGTGCTCGGGGTGCTGGGTGCTCAGTGCTCGGGGTGCTGGGTGCTCAGTACTCAGGGTGCTCGGTGCTCAGTACTCAGGGTGCTGGGTGCTCAGTGCTCAGGGTGCTGGGTGCTCAGTACACAGCGTGCTGGGTGCTCGGTGCTCAGTACACTGGGTGCTCAGTACTCAGGGTGCTGGGTGCTCAGTACTCAGGGTGCTCGGTGCTTGGGGTGCTGGGTGCTCAGTTCTCAGGGTGCTCAGTGCTTGGGATGCAGGGTGCTCAGTACTCAGGGTGCTGGTTGCTCAGTGCTCAGGGTGCTGGGTGCTGAGTACTCAGGGTGCTGGGTGCTCAGTACTCAGGGTGCTGGGTGCTCAGTGCTCGGTGTGCTGGGTGCTCAGTGCTCGGGTTGCTGGGTGCTCAGTGCTCGGGTTGCTGGGTGCTCAGTGCTCGGGGTGCTGGGTGCTCAGTGCTCAGGGTGCTGGGTGCTCAGTGCTCGGGGTGCTGGGTGCTCAGTGCTCGGTGTGCTCGGTGCTCAGTGCTCGGGGTGGTGGGTGCTCAGTACTCGGGGTGCTCAGTGCTCAGTACTCAGGGTGCTGGGTGCTCATTGCTCAGGGTGCTGGGTCCTCAGTGTTACGGGTGCTGGGTGCTCAGTGCTCAGTGTGCTCGGTGCTCAGTACATTGGGTGCTCAGTACTCAGGGTGTTGGGTGCTCAGTGCTCAGGGTGATCGGTGCTCAGTACTCAGGGTGCTCAGTACTCAGGGTGCTGGGTGCTCAGGGCTCGGGGTGCTGGGAGCTCAGTACTCAGGGTGCTGGGTGCTCAGTGCTCGGGGTGCTGGGTGCTGAGTGCTCAGGGTGCTGGGTGCTCAGTACTCGGGGTGCTCGGTGCTCAGTACTCAGGGTGCTGGGTGCTCAGTACTCAGGGTGCTGGGTGCTCAGTGATCAGGGTGCTCTCTGCTCAGTACTCAGGGTGCTGGGTGCTCAGTGCTCAGGATGCTGGGTGCTCAGTACTCAGGGTGCTGAGTGCTCAGTGCTCAGGGTGATCGGTGCTCAGTCCTCAGGGTGCTCAGTACTCAGGGTGCTGGGTGCTCAGTGCTCAGGTTGCTCAGTACTCAGGGTGCTGGGTACTCAGTACTCAGGGTGCTGTGTTCTCAGTGCTCGGGGTGCTGGGTGCTCAGTACTCAGGGTGCTGGGTGCTCAGTGCTCAGGGTGCTGGGTGCTCAGTACTCAGGGTGCTGGGTGCTCATTATCGTGGTGCTGGGTGCTCAGTGCTCGGGGTGCTGGGTGCTCAGTACTCGGGGTGCTGGTTGCTCAGTGCTCAGCGTGCTGGGTGCTCAGTACTCAGGGTGCTCGGTTCTCAGTACTCAGGGTGCTGGGTGCTCATTCTCGGGGTGCTGGGTGCTCAGTGCTCAGGGTCCTCGGTGCTCAGTACTCAGGGTGCTCAGTACTCAGCGTGCTTTGTGCTCAGTGCTCAGGGTGCTGGGTGCTCAGTACTCAGGGTGCTGGGTGCTCAGTACTCACGGTGCTGGGTGCTCAGTACTCGGGGTGCTGGGTGCTCATTACTCAGTGTGCTGGGTGCTCAGTGCTCATGGTGCTCGCTGCTCAGTACTCTTTTTGCTGGGTGCTCAGTACTCAGGGTGCTGGGTGCTCAGTGCTCGGGGTGCTCGGTGCTCAGTGCTCAGGATGCTCGGTGCTCAGTACTTTTGGTGCTGGGTGCTCGGTACTCAGGGTGCTGGGTGCTCAGTGCTCGGGGTGCTCGGTGCTCAGTACTCAGGGTGCTGGGTGCTCAGTGCTCAGGATGCTGGGGGCTCAGTACTCAGGGTGCTCAGTACTCAGTACTCAGGGTGCTGGGTGCTCAGTGCTTGGGGTGTTGGGTGCTCAGTGCTCAGGGTGCTGGGTGCTCAGTGCTCGGGGTGCTGGGTGCTCAGTACTCGTAGTGCTCGGTGCTCAGTACTCAGGGTGCTGGGTGCTCAGTGCTCAGGTGCTGGGTGCTAAGTACTCAGGTTGCTGGGTGCTCAGTACTCAGGTTGCACAGTACTCAGGGTGCTGGGTGCTCAGTGCTCGGGGTGCTGGGTGCTCAGTACTCAGGGTGCTCAGTACTCAGGATGCTGGGTGCTCAGTACTCAGGGTGCTGGGTGCTCAGTACTCAGGGTGCTGGGTGCTCAGTCCTCAGGGTGCTAAGTGCTCAGGGTGCTGGGTGCTCAGTGCTCGGGGAGCTCGGTGCTCAGTACTCAGGGTGCTGAGTGCTCAGTACTCAGGGTGCTGGGTGCTCAGTACTCAGGGTGCTAGGTGCTCAGTGCTCGGGGTTTTGGGTGCTCAGTGCTCAGGGTGCTCAGTGCTCAGTACTCAGGGTGCTGGGTGCTCAGTACTCAGGGTGCTCATTGCTCAGGGTGCTGGGTTCTCAGTACTCAGGGTGCTGGGTGCTCAGTACTCAGGGTGCTCAGTGCTCAGTACTCAGGGTGCTCAGTGCTCAGTACTCAGAGTGCTCAGTGCTCAGGGTGCTGGGTGCTCAGTGCTCGGGGTGCTGGGTGCTCAGTGCTCACGGTGCTGTGTGCTCAGTACTCAGGGTGCTCAGTACTCAGCGTGCTGGGTGCTCAGTGCTCAGGGTTCTGGCTGCTCAGTGCTCAGGGTGCTGGGTGCTCAGTGCTCAGGGTGCTCGGTGCTCAGTGCTCAGGTTGCTCCGTGCTCAATACTCAGGGTGCTGGGTGCTCAGTACTCAGGGTGCTCAGTGCTCAGTACTCAGGGTGCTCAGTGCTCAGGGTGCTGGGTGCTCAGTGCTCGGGGTGCTGGGTACTCAGTCCTCAGGGTGCTGGGTGCTCAGTGCTCAGGGTGCTCTTTGCTGAGTCCTCAGGGTGCTGGGTGCTCAGTGCTCAGGGTGCTGGGTGCTCAGTGCACGGGGTGCTAGGGGCTCAGTACTCAGGGTGCTGGGTGCTCAGTGCTCAGGGTGCTGGGTGCTCAGTGCTCAGGGTGCTCGGTTCTTAGTACTCATGGTGCTCGGTGCTCGGGGTGCTGGGTGCTCAGTGCTCGGTGTGCTGGGTGCTCAGTGCACGGGGTGCTGGGTGCTGAGTGCTTGGTGTGCTGGGTGCTCAGTGCTCGGGGTGCTGGGTGCTCAGTGCTCGGGGTGCTGGGTGCTCAGTACTCAGGGTGCTCGGTGCTCAGTACTCAGGGTGCTGGGTGCTCAGTGCTCAGGGTGCTGGGTGCTCAGTACACAGCGTGCTGGGTGCTCGGTGCTCAGTACACTGGGTGCTCAGTACTCAGGGTGCTGGGTGCTCAGTACTCAGGGTGCTCGGTGCTTGGGGTGCTGGGTGCTCAGTTCTCAGGGTGCTCAGTGCTTGGGATGCAGGGTGCTCAGTACTCAGGGTGCTGGTTGCTCAGTGCTCAGGGTGCTGGGTGCTGAGTACTCAGGGTGCTGGGTGCTCAGTACTCAGGGTGCTGGGTGCTCAGTGCTCGGTGTGCTGGGTGCTCAGTGCTCGGGTTGCTGGGTGCTCAGTGCTCGGGTTGCTGGGTGCTCAGTGCTCGGGGTGCTGGGTGCTCAGTGCTCAGGGTGCTGGCTGCTCAGTGCTCGGGGTGCTGGGTGCTCAGTGCTCGGTGTGCTCGGTGCTCAGTGCTCGGGGTGGTGGGTGCTCAGTACTCGGGGTGCTCAGTGCTCAGTACTCAGGGTGCTGGGTGCTCAGTACTCAGGGTGCTGGGTGCTCATTGCTCAGGGTGCTGGGTCCTCAGTGTTACGGGTGCTGGGTGCTCAGTGCTCAGTGTGCTCGGTGCTCAGTACGTTGGGTGCTCAGTACTCAGGGTGTTGGGTGCTCAGTGCTCAGGGTGATCGGTGCTCAGTACTCAGGGTGCTCAGTACTCAGGGTGCTGGGTGCTCAGGGCTCGGGGTGCTGGGAGCTCAGTACTCAGGGTGCTGGTTGCTCAGTGCTCGGGGTGCTGGGTGCTAAGTGCTCAGGGTGCTGGGTGCTCAGTACTCGGGGTGCTCGGTGCTCAGTACTCAGGGTGCTGGGTGCTCAGTACTCAGGGTGCTGGGTGCTCAGTGATCAGGGTGCTCTCTGCTCAGTACTCAGGGTGCTGGGTGCTCAGTGCTCAGGATGCTGGGTGCTCAGTACTCAGGGTGCTGAGTGCTCAGTGCTCAGGGTGATCGGTGCTCAGTCCTCAGGGTGCTCAGTACTCAGGGTGCTGGGTGCTCAGTGCTCAGGTTGCTCAGTACTCAGGGTGCTGGGTACTCAGTACTCAGGGTGCTGTGTTCTCAGTGCTCGGGGTGCTGGGTGCTCAGTACTCAGGGTGCTGGGTGCTCAGTGCTCAGGGTGCTGGGTGCTCAGTACTCAGGGTGCTGGGTGCTCATTCTCGTGGTGCTGGGTGCTCAGTGCTCGGGGTGCTGGGTGCTCAGTACTCGGGGTGCTGGTTGCACAGTGCTCAGCGTGCTGGGTGCTCAGTACTCAGGGTGCTCGGTTCTCAGTACTCAGGGTGCTGGGTGCTCATTCTCGGGGTGCTGGGTGCTCAGTGCTCAGGGTCCTCGGTGCTCAGTACTCAGGGTGCTCAGTACTCAGCGTGCTTTGTGCTCAGTGCTCAGGGTGCTGGGTGCTCAGTACTCAGGGTGCTGGGTGCTCAGTACTCACGGTGCTGGGTGCTCAGTACTCGGGGTGCTGGGTGCTCATTACTCAGTGTGCTGGGTGCTCAGTGCTCATGGTGCTCGCTGCTCAGTACTCTTTTTGCTGGGTGCTCAGTACTCAGGGTGCTGGGTGCTCAGTGCTCGGGGTGCTCGGTGCTCAGTGCTCAGGATGCTCGGTGCTCAGTACTTTTGGTGCTGGGTGCTCGGTACTCAGGGTGCTGGGTGCTCAGTGCTCGGGGTGCTCGGTGCTCAGTGCTCAGGGTGCTGGGTGCTCAGTGCACGGGGTGCTAGGGGCTCAGTACTCAGGGTGCTGGGTGCTCAGTGCTCAGGGTGCTGGGTGCTCAGTGCTCAGGGTGCTCGGTTCTTAGTACTCATGGTGCTCGGTGCTCGGGGTGCTGGGTGCTCAGTGCTCGGTGTGCTGGGTGCTCAGTGCACGGGGTGCTGGGTGCTGAGTGCTTGGTGTGCTGGGTGCTCAGTGCTCGGGGTGCTGGGTGCTCAGTGCTCGGGGTGCTGGGTGCTCAGTACTCAGGGTGCTCGGTGCTCAGTACTCAGGGTGCTGGGTGCTCAGTGCTCAGGGTGCTGGGTGCTCAGTACACAGCGTGCTGGGTGCTCGGTGCTCAGTACACTGGGTGCTCAGTACTCAGGGTGCTGGGTGCTCAGTACTCAGGGTGCTCGGTGCTTGGGGTGCTGGGTGCTCAGTTCTCAGGGTGCTCAGTGCTTGGGATGCAGGGTGCTCAGTACTCAGGGTGCTGGTTGCTCAGTGCTCAGGGTGCTGGGTGCTGAGTACTCAGGGTGCTGGGTGCTCAGTACTCAGGGTGCTGGGTGCTCAGTGCTCGGTGTGCTGGGTGCTCAGTGCTCGGGTTGCTGGGTGCTCAGTGCTCGGGTTGCTGGGTGCTCAGTGCTCGGGGTGCTGGGTGCTCAGTGCTCAGGGTGCTGGCTGCTCAGTGCTCGGGGTGCTGGGTGCTCAGTGCTCGGTGTGCTCGGTGCTCAGTGCTCGGGGTGGTGGGTGCTCAGTACTCGGGGTGCTCAGTGCTCAGTACTCAGGGTGCTGGGTGCTCAGTACTCAGGGTGCTGGGTGCTCATTGCTCAGGGTGCTGGGTCCTCAGTGTTACGGGTGCTGGGTGCTCAGTGCTCAGTGTGCTCGGTGCTCAGTACGTTGGGTGCTCAGTACTCAGGGTGTTGGGTGCTCAGTGCTCAGGGTGATCGGTGCTCAGTACTCAGGGTGCTCAGTACTCAGGGTGCTGGGTGCTCAGGGCTCGGGGTGCTGGGAGCTCAGTACTCAGGGTGCTGGGTGCTCAGTGCTCGGGGTGCTGGGTGCTGAGTGCTCAGGGTGCTGGGTGCTCAGTACTCGGGGTGCTCGGTGCTCAGTACTCAGGGTGCTGGGTGCTCAGTACTCAGGGTGCTGGGTGCTCAGTGATCAGGGTGCTCTCTGCTCAGTACTCAGGGTGCTGGGTGCTCAGTGCTCAGGATGCTGGGTGCTCAGTACTCAGGGTGCTGAGTGCTCAGTGCTCAGGGTGATCGGTGCTCAGTCCTCAGGGTGCTCAGTACTCAGGGTGCTGGGTGCTCAGTGCTCAGGTTGCTCAGTACTCAGGGTGCTGGGTACTCAGTACTCAGGGTGCTGTGTTCTCAGTGCTCGGGGTGCTGGGTGCTCAGTACTCAGGGTGCTGGGTGCTCAGTGCTCAGGGTGCTGGGTGCTCAGTACTCAGGGTGCTGGGTGCTCATTCTCGTGGTGCTGGGTGCTCAGTGCTCGGGGTGCTGGGTGCTCAGTACTCGGGGTGCTGGTTGCACAGTGCTCAGCGTGCTGGGTGCTCAGTACTCAGGGTGCTCGGTTCTCAGTACTCAGGGTGCTGGGTGCTCATTCTCGGGGTGCTGGGTGCTCAGTGCTCAGGGTCCTCGGTGCTCAGTACTCAGGGTGCTCAGTACTCAGCGTGCTTTGTGCTCAGTGCTCAGGGTGCTGGGTGCTCAGTACTCAGGGTGCTGGGTGCTCAGTACTCACGGTGCTGGGTGCTCAGTACTCTTGGTGCTGGGTGCTCATTACTCAGTGTGCTGGGTGCTCAGTGCTCATGGTGCTCGCTGCTCAGTACTCTTTTTGCTGGGTGCTCAGTACTCAGGGTGCTGGGTGCTCAGTGCTCGGGGTGCTCGGTGCTCAGTGCTCAGGATGCTCGGTGCTCAGTACTTTTGGTGCTGGGTGCTCGGTACTCAGGGTGCTGGGTGCTCAGTGCTCGGGGTGCTCGGTGCTCAGTACTCAGGGTGCTGGGTGCTCAGTGCTCAGGATGCTGGGGGCTCAGTACTCAGGGTGCTCAGTACTCAATACTCAGGGTGCTGGGTGCTCAGTGCTTGGGGTGTTGGGTGCTCAGTGCTCAGGGTGCTGGGTGCTCAGTGCTCGGGGTGCTGGGTGCTCAGTACTCGGAGTGCTCGGTGCTCAGTACTCAGGGTGCTGGGTGCTCAGTGCTCAGGTGCTGGGTGCTAAGTACTCAGGTTGCTGGGTGCTCAGTACTCAGGTTGCACAGTACTCAGGGTGCTGGGTGCTCAGTGCTCGGGGTGCTGGGTGCTCAGTACTCAGGGTGCTCAGTACTCAGGATGCTGGGTGCTCAGTACTCAGGGTGCTGGGTGCTCAGTACTCAGGGTGCTGGGTGCTCAGTCCTCAGGGTGCTAAGTGCTCAGGGTGCTGGGTGCTCAGTGCTCGGGGAGCTCGGTGCTCAGTACTCAGGGTGCTGAGTGCTCAGTACTCAGGGTGCTTGGTGCTCAGTACTCAGGGTGCTAGGTGCTCAGTGCTCGGGGTTTTGGGTGCTCAGTGCTCAGGGTGCTCAGTGCTCAGTACTCAGGGTGCTGGGTGCTCAGTACTCAGGGTGCTGGGTGCTCAGTACTCACGGTGCTGGGTGCTCAGTACTCGGGGTGCTGGGTGCTCATTACTCAGTGTGCTGGGTGCTCAGTGCTCAGGGTGCTCGCTGCTCAGTACTCTTTTTGCTGGGTGCTCAGTACTCAGGGTGCTGGGTGCTCAGTACTCAGGTTGCACAGTACTCAGGGTGCTGGGTGCTCAGTGCTCGGGGTGCTGGGTGCTCAGTACTCAGGGTGCTCAGTACTCAGGATGCTGGGTGCTCAGTACTCAGGGTGCTGGGTGCTCAGTACTCAGGGTGCTGGGTGCTCAGTCCTCAGGGTGCTAAGTGCTCAGGGTGCTGGGTGCTCAGTGCTCGGGGAGCTCGGTGCTCAGTACTCAGGGTGCTGAGTGCTCAGTACTCAGGGTGCTGGGTGCTCATTACTCAGGGTGCTGGGTGCTCAGTGCTCGGGGTTTTGGGTGCTCAGTGCTCAGGGTGCTCAGTGCTCAGTACTCAGGGTTCTGGGTGCTCAGTACTCAGGGTGCTGGGTGCTCAGTGCTCGGGGTGCTGGGTGCTCAGTACTCAGGGTGCTGTTTGCTCAGTGCTCGGGGTGCTCGGTGCTCAGTACTCAAGGTGCTGGGTGCTCAGTGCTCACGGTGCTGGGTGCTCAGAACTCAGGGTGCTCAGTACTCAGGGTGCTGAGTGCTCAGTACTCAGGGTGCTGGGTGCTCAGTACTCAGGGTGCTGGGTGCTCAGTACTCAGGGTGATGGGGGCTCAGTGCTCGGGGTGCTGGGTGCTCATTAATCAGGGTGCTGGGTGCTCAGTACTCAGGGTGCTCAGTGCTTGGGGTGCTGGGTGCTCAGTACTCAGGGTGCTCAGTGCTTGGGGTGCTGGGTGCTCAGTGCTCGGGGTGCTGGGTGCTCAGTGCTCGGGGTGCTCGGTGCTCAGTGCTCGGGGTGCTGGGTACTCAGTACTCGGGGTGCTCAGTGCTCAGTACTCAGGGTGCTGGGTGCTCAGTGCTCAGGGTGCTGGGTGCTCAGTGCTCGCTGTGCTGGGTGCTCGGTGCTCAGGTTGCTGGGTGCTCAGTACTCGGGGTGCTGGGTGCTCAGTACTCAGGGTGCTGGGTGCTCATTGCTCGGGGTGCTGGGTGCTCAGTGCTCCGGGTGCTGGGTGCTCAGTGCTCGGGGTGCTGGGTGCTCAGTGCTCAGGGTGCTGGGTGCTCAGTGCTCGGGGTGCTCGGTGCTCAGTACTCAGGGTTCTGTGTGCTCAGTGCTCCGGGTGCTGGGTGCTCAGTGCTCATGGTACTGGGTGCTCAGTACTCAGGGTGCGCGGTGCTTAGTACTCAGGGTGCTGGGTGCTCAGTACTCAGGGTGCTCATTGCTCAGGGTGCTGGGTTCTCAGTACTCAGGGTGCTGGGTGCTCAGTACTCAGGGTGCTCAGTGCTCAGTACTCAGGGTGCTCAGTGCTCAGTACTCAGGGTGCTCAGTGCTCAGGGTGCTGGGTGCTCAGTGCTCGGGGTGCTGGGTGCTCAGTGCTCACGGTGCTGTGTGCTCAGTACTCAGGGTGCTGGGTGCTCAGTGCTCGGGGTGCTCGGTGCTCAGTGCTCAGGGTGCTGGGTGCTCAGTACTCAGGGTGCTGGGTGCTCATTGCTCAGGGTGCTGGGTTCTCAGTACTCAGGGTGCTGGGTGCTCAGTACTCAGGGTGCTCAGTACTCAGTACTCAGGGTGCTGGGTGCTCAGTGCTTGGGGTGTTGGGTGCTCAGTGCTCAGGGTGCTGGGTGCTCAGTGCTCGGGGTGCTGGGTGCTCAGTACTCGGAGTGCTCGGTGCTCAGTACTCAGGGTGCTGGGTGCTCAGTGCTCAGGTGCTGGGTGCTAAGTACTCAGGTTGCTGGGTGCTCAGTACTCAGGTTGCACAGTACTCAGGGTGCTGGGTGCTCAGTGCTCGGGGTGCTGGGTGCTCAGTACTCAGGGTGCTCAGTACTCAGGATGCTGGGTGCTCAGTACTCAGGGTGCTGGGTGCTCAGTACTCAGGGTGCTGGGTGCTCAGTCCTCAGGGTGCTAAGTGCTCAGGGTGCTGGGTGCTCAGTGCTCGGGGAGCTCGGTGCTCAGTACTCAGGGTGCTGAGTGCTCAGTACTCAGGGTGCTGGGTGCTCAGTACTCAGGGTGCTAGGTGCTCAGTGCTCGGGGTTTTGGGTGCTCAGTGCTCAGGGTGCTCAGTGCTCAGTACTCAGGGTGCTGGGTGCTCAGTACTCAGGGTGCTGGGTGCTCAGTACTCACGGTGCTGGGTGCTCAGTACTCGGGGTGCTGGGTGCTCATTACTCAGTGTGCTGGGTGCTCAGTGCTCAGGGTGCTCGCTGCTCAGTACTCTTTTTGCTGGGTGCTCAGTACTCAGGGTGCTGGGTGCTCAGTGCTCGGGGTGCTCGGTGCTCAGTGCTCAGGATGCTCAGTGCTCAGTACTTTTGGTGCTGGGTGCTCGGTACTCAGGGTGCTGGGTGCTCAGTGCTCGGGGTGCTCGGTGCTCAGTACTCAGGGTGCTGGGTGCTCAGTGCTCAGGATGCTGGGTGCTCAGTACTCAGGGTGCTCAGTACTCAGTACTCAGGGTGCTGGGTGCTCAGTGCTTGGGGTGTTGTGTGCTCAGTGCTCAGGGTGCTGGGTGCTCAGTGCTCGGGTTGCTGGGTGCTCAGTACTCGGAGTGCTCGGTGCTCAGTACTCAGTGTGCTGGGTGCTCAGTGCTCAGGTGCTGGGTGCTAAGTACTCAGGTTGCTGGGTGCTCAGTACTCAGGTTGCACAGTACTCAGGGTGCTGGGTGCTCAGTGCTCGGGGTGCTGGGTGCTCAGTACTCAGGGTGCTCAGTACTCAGGATGCTGGGTGCTCAGTACTCAGGGTGCTGGGTGCTCAGTACTCAGGGTGCTGGGTGCTCAGTCCTCAGGGTGCTAAGTGCTCAGGGTGCTGGGTGCTCAGTGCTCGGGGAGCTCGGTGCTCAGTACTCAGGGTGCTGAGTGCTCAGTACTCAGGGTGCTGGGTGCTCATTACTCAGGGTGCTGGGTGCTCAGTGCTCGGGGTTTTGTGTGCTCAGTGCTCAGGGTGCTCAGTGCTCAGTACTCAGGGTTCTGGGTGCTCAGTACTCAGGGTGCTGGGTGCTCAGTGCTCGGGGTGCTGGGTGCTCAGTACTCAGGGTGCTGTTTGCTCAGTGCTCGGGGTGCTCGGTGCTCAGTACTCAAGGTGCTGGGTGCTCAGTGCTCACGGTGCTGGGTGCTCAGAACTCAGGGTGCTCAGTACTCAGGGTGCTGAGTGCTCAGTACTCAGGGTGCTGGGTGCTCAGTACTCAGGGTGCTGGGTGCTCAGTACTCAGGGTGATGGGGGCTCAGTGCTCGGGGTGCTGGGTGCTCATTAATCAGGGTGCTGGGTGCTCAGTACTCAGGGTGCTCAGTGCTTGGGGTGCTGGGTGCTCAGTACTCAGGGTGCTCAGTGCTTGGGGTGCTGGGTGCTCAGTGCTCGGGGTGCTGGGTGCTCAGTGCTCGGGGTGCTCGGTGCTCAGTGCTCGGGGTGCTGGGTACTCAGTACTCGGGGTGCTCAGTGCTCAGTACTCAGGGTGCTGGGTGCTCAGTGCTCAGGGTGCTGGGTGCTCAGTGCTCCCTGTGCTGGGTGCTCGGTGCTCAGGTTGCTGGGTGCTCAGTACTCGGGGTGCTGGGTGCTCAGTACTCAGGGTGCTGGGTGCTCATTGCTCGGGGTGCTGGGTGCTCAGTGCTCCGGGTGCTGGGTGCTCAGTGCTCGGGGTGCTGGGTGCTCAGTGCTCAGGGTGCTGGGTGCTCAGTGCTCGGGGTGCTCGGTGCTCAGTACTCAGGGTTCTGTGTGCTCAGTGCTCCGGGTGCTGGGTGCTCACTGCTCAGGGTACTGGGTGCTCAGTACTCAGGGTGCGCGGTGCTTAGTACTCAGGGTGCTGGGTGCTCAGTACTCAGGGTGCTCATTGCTCAGGGTGCTGGGTTCTCAGTACTCAGGGTGCTGGGTGCTCAGTACTCAGGGTGCTCAGTGCTCAGTACTCAGGGTGCTCAGTGCTCAGTACTCAGGGTGCTCAGTGCTCAGGGTGCTGGGTGCTCAGTGCTCGGGGTGCTGGGTGCTCAGTGCTCACGGTGCTGTGTGCTCAGTACTCAGGGTGCTGGGTGCTCAGTGCTCGGGGTGCTCGGTGCTCAGTGCTCAGGGTGCTGGGTGCTCAGTACTCAGGGTGCTCATTGCTCAGGGTGCTGGGTTCTCAGTACTCAGGGTGCTGGGTGCTCAGTACTCAGGTTGCTCAGTGCTCAGTACTCAGGGTGCTCAGTGCTCAGTACTCAGAGTGCTCAGTGCTCAGGGTGCTGGGTGCTCAGTGCTCGGGGTGCTGGGTGCTCAGTGCTCACGGTGCTGTGTGCTCAGTACTCAGGGTGCTCAGTACTCAGCGTGCTGGGTGCTCAGTGCTCAGGGTGCTGGCTGCTCAGTGCTCAGGGTGCTGGGTGCTCAGTGCTCAGGGTGCTCGGTGCTCAGTGCTCAGGTTGCTCCGTGCTCAATACTCAGGGTGCTGGGTGCTCAGTACTCAGGGTGCTCAGTGCTCAGTACTCAGGGTGCTCAGTGCTCAGGGTGCTGGGTGCTCAGTGCTCGGGGTGCTGGGTACTCAGTCCTCAGGGTGCTGGGTGCTCAGTGCTCAGGGTGCTCGGTGCTGAGTCCTCAGGGTGCTGGGTGCTCAGTGCTCAGGGTGCTGGGTGCTCAGTGCACGGGGTGCTAGGGGCTCAGTACTCAGGGTGCTGGGTGCTCAGTGCTCAGGGTGCTGGGTGCTCAGTGCTCAGGGTGCTCGGTTCTTAGTACTCATGGTGCTCGGTGCTCGGGGTGCTGGGTGCTCAGTGCTCGGTGTGCTGGGTGCTCAGTGCACGGGGTGCTGGGTGCTGAGTGCTTGGTGTGCTGGGTGCTCAGTGCTCGGGGTGCTGGGTGCTCAGTGCTCGGGGTGCTGGGTGCTCAGTACTCAGGGTGCTCGGTGCTCAGTACTCAGGGTGCTGGGTGCTCAGTGCTCAGGGTGCTGGGTGCTCAGTACACAGCGTGCTGGGTGCTCGGTGCTCAGTACACTGGGTGCTCAGTACTCAGGGTGCTGGGTGCTCAGTACTCAGGGTGCTCGGTGCTTGGGGTGCTGGGTGCTCAGTTCTCAGGGTGCTCAGTGCTTGGGATGCAGGGTGCTCAGTACTCAGGGTGCTGGTTGCTCAGTGCTCAGGGTGCTGGGTGCTGAGTACTCAGGGTGCTGGGTGCTCAGTACTCAGGGTGCTGGGTGCTCAGTGCTCGGTGTGCTGGGTGCTCAGTGCTCGGGTTGCTGGGTGCTCAGTGCTCGGGTTGCTGGGTGCTCAGTGCTCGGGGTGCTGGGTGCTCAGTGCTCAGGGTGCTGGGTGCTCAGTGCTCGGGGTGCTGGGTGCTCAGTGCTCGGTGTGCTCGGTGCTCAGTGCTCGGGGTGGTGGGTGCTCAGTACTCGGGGTGCTCAGTGCTCAGTACTCAGGGTGCTGGGTGCTCAGTACTCAGGGTGCTGGGTGCTCATTGCTCAGGGTGCTGGGTCCTCAGTGTTACGGGTGCTGGGTGCTCAGTGCTCAGTGTGCTCGGTGCTCAGTACGTTGGGTGCTCAGTACTCAGGGTGTTGGGTGCTCAGTGCTCAGGGTGATCGGTGCTCAGTACTCAGGGTGCTCAGTACTCAGGGTGCTGGGTGCTCAGGGCTCGGGGTGCTGGGAGCTCAGAACTCAGGGTGCTGGGTGCTCAGTGCTCGGGGTGCTGGGTGCTGAGTGCTCAGGGTGCTGGGTGCTCAGTACTCGGGGTGCTCGGTGCTCAGTACTCAGGGTGCTGGGTGCTCAGTACTCAGGGTGCTGGGTGCTCAGTGATCAGGGTGCTCTCTGCTCAGTACTCAGGGTGCTGGGTGCTCAGTGCTCAGGATGCTGGGTGCTCAGTACTCAGGGTGCTGAGTGATCAGTGCTCAGGGTGATCGGTGCTCAGTCCTCAGGGTGCTCAGTACTCAGGGTGCTGGGTGCTCAGTGCTCAGGTTGCTCAGTACTCAGGGTGCTGGGTACTCAGTACTCAGGGTGCTGTGTTCTCAGTGCTCGGGGTGCTGGGTGCTCAGTACTCAGGGTGCTGGGTGCTCAGTGCTCAGGGTGCTGGGTGCTCAGTACTCAGGGTGCTGGGTGCTCATTCTCGTGGTGCTGGGTGCTCAGTGCTCGGGGTGCTGGGTGCTCAGTACTCGGGGTGCTGGTTGCTCAGTGCTCAGCGTGCTGGGTGCTCAGTACTCAGGGTGCTCGGTTCTCAGTACTCAGGGTGCTGGGTGCTCATTCTCGGGGTGCTGGGTGCTCAGTGCTCAGGGTCCTCGGTGCTCAGTACTCAGGGTGCTCAGTACTCAGCGTGCTTTGTGCTCAGTGCTCAGGGTGCTGGGTGCTCAGTACTCAGGGTGCTGGGTGCTCAGTACTCACGGTGCTGGGTGCTCAGTACTCGGGGTGCTGGGTGCTCATTACTCAGTGTGCTGGGTGCTCAGTGCTCATGGTGCTCGCTGCTCAGTACTCTTTTTGCTGGGTGCTCAGTACTCAGGGTGCTGGGTGCTCAGTGCTCGGGGTGCTCGGTGCTCAGTGCTCAGGATGCTCGGTGCTCAGTACTTTTGGTGCTGGGTGCTCGGTACTCAGGGTGCTGGGTGCTCAGTGCTCGGGGTGCTCGGTGCTCAGTACTCAGGGTGCTGGGTGCTCAGTGCTCAGGATGCTGGGGGCTCAGTACTCAGGGTGCTCAGTACTCAGTACTCAGGGTGCTGGGTGCTCAGTGCTTGGGGTGTTGGGTGCTCAGTGCTCAGGGTGCTGGGTGCTCAGTGCTCGGGGTGCTGGGTGCTCAGTACTCGGAGTGCTCGGTGCTCAGTACTCAGGGTGCTGGGTGCTCAGTGCTCAGGTGCTGGGTGCTAAGTACTCAGGTTGCTGGGTGCTCAGTACTCAGGTTGCACAGTACTCAGGGTGCTGGGTGCTCAGTGCTCGGGGTGCTGGGTGCTCAGTACTCAGGGTGCTCAGTACTCAGGATGCTGGGTGCTCAGTACTCAGGGTGCTGGGTGCTCAGTACTCAGGGTGCTGGGTGCTCAGTCCTCAGGGTGCTAAGTGCTCAGGGTGCTGGGTGCTCAGTGCTCGGGGAGCTCGGTGCTCAGTACTCAGGGAGCTGAGTGCTCAGTACTCAGGGTGCTGGGTGCTCAGTACTCAGGGTGCTAGGTGCTCAGTGCTCGGGGTTTTGGGTGCTCAGTGCTCAGTGTGCTCAGTGCTCAGTACTCAGGGTGCTGGGTGCTCAGTACTCAGGGTGCTGGGTGCTCAGTACTCACGGTGCTGGGTGCTCAGTACTCGGGGTGCTGGGTGCTCATTACTCAGTGTGCTGGGTGCTCAGTGCTCAGGGTGCTCGCTGCTCAGTACTCTTTTTGCTGGGTGCTCAGTACTCAGGGTGCTGGGTGCTCAGTGCTCGGGGTGCTCGGTGCTCAGTGCTCAGGATGCTCGGTGCTCAGTACTTTTGGTGCTGGGTGCTCGGTACTCAGGGTGCTGGGTGCTCAGTGCTCGGGGTGCTCGGTGCTCAGTACTCAGGGTGCTGGGTGCTCAGTGCTCAGGATGCTGGGTGCTCAGTACTCAGGGTGCTCAGTACTCAGTACTCAGGGTGCTGGGTGCTCAGTGCTTGGGGTGTTGTGTGCTCAGTGCTCAGGGTGCTGGGTGCTCAGTGCTCGGGTTGCTGGGTGCTCAGTACTCGGAGTGCTCGGTGCTCAGTACTCAGTGTGCTGGGTGCTCAGTGCTCAGGTGCTGGGTGCTAAGTACTCAGGTTGCTGGGTGCTCAGTACTCAGGTTGCACAGTACTCAGGGTGCTGGGTGCTCAGTGCTCGGGGTGCTGGGTGCTCAGTACTCAGGGTGCTCAGTACTCAGGATGCTGGGTGCTCAGTACTCAGGGTGCTGGGTGCTCAGTACTCAGGGTGCTGGGTGCTCAGTCCTCAGGGTGCTAAGTGCTCAGGGTGCTGGGTGCTCAGTGCTCGGGGAGCTCGGTGCTCAGTACTCAGGGTGCTGAGTGCTCAGTACTCAGGGTGCTGGGTGCTCATTACTCAGGGTGCTGGGTGCTCAGTGCTCGGGGTTTTGGGTGCTCAGTGCTCAGGGTGCTCAGTGCTCAGTACTCAGGGTTCTGGGTGCTCAGTACTCAGGGTGCTGGGTGCTCAGTGCTCGGGGTGCTGGGTGCTCAGTACTCAGGGTGCTGTTTGCTCAGTGCTCGGGGTGCTCGGTGCTCAGTACTCAAGGTGCTGGGTGCTCAGTGCTCACGGTGCTGGGTGCTCAGAACTCAGGGTGCTCAGTACTCAGGCTGCTGAGTGCTCAGTACTCAGGGTGCTGGGTGCTCAGTACTCAGGGTGCTGGGTGCTCAGTACTCAGGGTGATGGGGGCTCAGTGCTCGGGGTGCTGGGTGCTCATTAATCAGGGTGCTGGGTGCTCAGTACTCAGGGTGCTCAGTGCTTGGGGTGCTGGGTGCTCAGTACTCAGGGTGCTCAGTGCTTGGGGTGCTGGGTGCTCAGTACTCAGGGTGCTGGTTGCTCAGTGCTCAGGGTGCTGGGTGCTGAGTACTCAGGGTGCTGGGTGCTCAGTACTCAGGGTGCTGGGTGCTCAGTGCTCGGGATGCTGGGTGCTCATTGCTCGGGATGCTGGGTGCTCAGTGCTCAGGGTGCTTGGTGCTCAGTGCTCAGGGTGCTGGGTGCTCAGTGCTCGGGGTGCTGGGTGCTCAGTGCTCGGGGTGCTCGGTGCTCAGTGCTCGGGGTGCTCGGTACTCAGTACTCGGGGTGCTCAGTGCTCAGTACTCAGGGTGCTGGGTGCTCAGTGCTCAGGGTGCTGGGTGCTCAGTACACAGCGTGCTGGGTGCTCGGTGCTCAGTACACTGGGTGCTCAGTACTCAGGGTGCTGGGTGCTCAGTACTCAGGGTGCTCGGTGCTTGGGGTGCTGGGTGCTCAGTTCTCAGGGTGCTCAGTGCTTGGGATGCAGGGTGCTCAGTACTCAGGGTGCTGGTTGCTCAGTGCGCAGGGTGCTGGGTGCTGAGTACTCAGGGTGCTGGGTGCTCAGTACTCAGGGTGCTGGGTGCTCAGTGCTCGGTGTACTGGGTGCTCAGTGCTCGGGTTGCTGGGTGCTCAGTGCTCGGGTTGCTGGGTGCTCAGTGCTCGGGGTGCTGGGTGCTCAGTGCTCAGGGTGCTGGGTGCTCAGTGCTCGGGGTGCTGGGTGCTCAGTGCTCGTTGTGCTCGGTGCTCAGTGCTCGGGGTGGTGGGTCCTCAGTACTCGGGGTGCTCAGTGCTCAGTACTCAGGGTGCTGGGTGCTCAGTACTCAGGGTGCTGGGTGCTCATTGCTCAGGGTGCTGGGTCCTCAGTGTTACGGGTGCTGGGTGCTCAGTGCTCGGGGTGCTGGGTGCTCAGTGCTCGGGGCCCTGGGTGCTCAGTGCTCGGGGTGCTCGGTGCTCAGTACTCAGGGTTCTGGGTGCTCAGTGCTCAGGGTGCTCGGTGCTCAGTATTCAGGGTGCTGGGTGCTCAGTGCTCAGTGTGCTCGGTGCTCAGTACGTTGGGTGCTCAGTACTCAGGGTGTTGGGTGCTCAGTGCTCAGGGTGATCGGTGCTCAGTACTCAGGGTGCTCAGTACTCAGGGTGCTGGGTGCTCAGGGCTCGGGGTGCTGGGAGCTCAGTACTCAGGTTGCTGGGTGCTCAGTGCTCGGGGTGCTGGGTGCTGAGTGCTCAGGGTGCTGGGTGCTCAGTACTCGGGGTGCTCGGTGCTCAGTACTCAGGGTGCTGGGTGCTCAGTACTCAGGGTGCTGGGTGCTCAGTGATCAGGGTGCTCTCTGCTCAGTACTCAGGGTGCTGGGTGCTCAGTGCTCAGGATGTGGGTGCTCAGTACTCAGGGTGCTGAGTGCTCAGTGCTCAGGGTGATCGGTGCTCAGTCCTCAGGGTGCTCAGTACTCAGGGTGCTGGGTGCTCAGTGCTCAGGTTGCTCAGTACTCAGGGTGCTGGGTACTCAGTACTCAGGGTGCTGTGTGCTCAGTGCTCGGGGTGCTGGGTGCTCAGTACTCAGGATGCTGGGTGCTCAGTACTCAGGGTGCTCAGTACTCAGTACTCAGGGTGCTGGGTGCTCAGTGCTCGGGGTGCTGGGTGCTCAGTACTCAGAGTGCTCGGTGCTCAGTACTCAGGGTGCTGAGTGCTCAGTGCTCAGGTGCTGGGTGCTAAGTACTCAGGTTGCTGGGTGCTCAGTACTCAGGTTGCACAGTACTCAGGGTGTTGGGTGCTCAGTGCTCGGGGTGCTGGGTGCTCAGTACTCAGGGTGCTCAGTACTCAGGATGCTGGGTGCTCAGTACTCAGGGTGCTGGGTGCTCAGTACTCAGGGTGCTGGGTGCTCAGTCCTCAGGGTGCTAAGTGCTCAGGGTGCTGGGTGCTCAGTGCTCGGGGAGCTCGGTGCTCAGTACTCAGGGTGCTGAGTGCTCAGTACTCAGGGTGCTGGGTGCTCAGTACTCAGGGTGCTAGGTGCTCAGTGCTCGGGGTTTTGGGTGCTCAGTGCTCAGGGTGCTCAGTGCTCAGTACTCAGGGTGCTGGGTGCTCAGTACTCAGGGTGCTGGGTGCTCAGTGCTCGGGGTGCTGGGTGCTCAGTACTCAGGGTGCTGTTTGCTCAGTGCTCGGGGTGCTCGGTGCTCAGTACTCAAGGTGCTGGGTGCTCAGTGCTCACGGTGCTGGGTGCTCAGAACTCAGGGTGCTCAGTACTCAGGGTGCTGAGTGCTCAGTACTCAGGGTGCTTGGTGCTCAGTACTCAGGGTGCTGGGTGCTCAGTACTCAGGGTGCTGGGTGCTCAGTGCTCGGGGTGCTGGGTGCTCATTAATCAGGGTGCTGGGTGCTCAGTACTCAGGGTGCTCAGTGCTTGGGGTGCTGGGTGCTCAGTACTCAGGGTGCTCAGTGCTTGGGGTGCTGGGTTCTCAGTACTCAGGGTGCTGGTTGCTCAGTGCTCAGGGTGCTGGGTGCAGAGTACTCAGGGTGCTGTGTGCTCAGTACTCAGGGTGCTGGGTGCTCAGTGCTCGGGATGCTGGGTGCTCAGTGCTCAGGGTGCTTTGTGCTCAGTGCTCGGGGTGCTGGGTGCTCAGTGCTCAGGGTGCTGGGTGCTCAGTGCTCGGGGTGCTGGGTGCTCAGTGCTCGGGGTGCTCGGTGCTCAGTGCTCGGGGTGCTGGGTACTCAGTACTCGGGGTGCTCAGTGCTCAGTACTCAGGGTGCTGGGTGCTCAGTGCTCAGGGTGCTGGGTGCTCAGTGCTCGGGGTGCTGGGTGCTCGGTGCTCAGGTTGCTGGGTGCTCAGTACTCGGGGTGCTGTGTGCTCAGTACTCAGGGTGCTGGGTGCTCATTGCTCGGGGTGCTGGGTGCTCAGTGCTCCGGGTGCTGGGTGCTCAGTGCTCGGGGTGCTGGGTGCTCAGTGCTCAGGGTGCTGGGTGCTCAGTGCTCGGGGTGCTCGGTGCTCAGTACTCAGGGTTCTGTGTGCTCAGTGCTCAGGGTGCTCGGTGCTCAGTACTCAGGGTGCTGGGTGCTCAGTGCTCGGTGTGCTCGGTGCTCAGTACGTTGGGTGCTCAGTACTCAGGGTGCTGGGTGCTCAGTGCTCAGGGTGATCGGTGATCACTACTCAGCGTGCACAGTAATCAGGGAGCTGGGTACTCAGTATTCAGGGTGCTCAGTGCTCGGGGTGCTGGGTGCTCAGTACTCAGGTTGCTGGGTGCTCAGTACTCAGGGTTCTGGGTGCTCATTCTCGGGGTGTTGGGTGCTCAGTGCTCGGGATGCTGGGTGCTCAGTACTCGGGGTGGTGGGTGCTCAGTGCTCAGCATGCTGGGTGCTCAGTACTCAGGGTGCTCGGTTCTCAGTACTCAGGGGGCTGGGTGCTCATTCTCGGTGTGCTGGGTGCTCAGTGCTCGGGGTGCTGGGTGCTCAGTGCTCAGGGTCCTCGGTGCTCAGTACTCAGGGTACTCAGTACTCAGCGTGCTTTGTGCTCAGTGCTCAGGGTGCTGGGTGCTCAGTACTCAGGGTGCTGAGTGCTCAGTACTCACGGTGCTGGGTGCTCAGTACTCAGGGTGCTCAGTACTCAGTACTCAGGGTGCTGGGTGCTCAGTGCTTGGGGTACTGGGTGCTCAGTGCTCAGGGTGCTGGGTGCTCAGTGCTCGGGGTGCTGGGTGCTCAGTACACGGGGTGCTCGGTGCTCAGTACTCAGGGTGCTGGGTGCTCAGTACTCAGTGTGCTGGGTGCTCAGTGCTCAGGGTGCTGTGTGCTCAATACTCAGGTTGCTGGGTGCTCAGTACTCAGGGTGCTGGGTGCTCAGTGCTCAGGGTGCTGGGTGCTCAGTGCTCGGGGTGCTAGGTGCTCAGTGCTCAGGGTGCTGTGTACTCAGTGCTCAGTACACAGGGTGCTGAGTGCTCAGTGCTCGGGGTGCTGGGTGCTCAGTGCTCAGGGTGCTGGGTACTCAGTGCTCAGTACACAGGGTGCTGAGTGCTCAGTGCACAGGGTGCTGGGTGCTCAGTACTCAGGGTGCTCAGTGCTCAGGGTGCTGGGTGCTCAGTGCTCAGGGTGCTGGGTACTCCGTGCTCAGTACACAGGGTGCTGAGTTCTCAGTGCTCGGGGTACTGGGTGCTCAGTGCTCAGGGTGCTGGGTGCTCAGTGCTCAGGGTGCTGGGTGCTCAGTACTCAGGGTGCTGGGTGCTCAGTGCTCAGGGTGCTGGGTGCTCAGTACTCAGGGTGCTGGGTCCTCAGTGCTCAGGGTGCTGGGTGCTCAGTGCTCGGGGTGCTCAGTACTCAGGGTGCTGGGTGTTCAGTGCTCAGGGTACTGGGTGCTCAGTACTCAGGGTGCTCGGTGCTTAGTACTCAGGGTGCTGGGTGCTCAGTACTCCGGGTGCTGGGTGCTCAGTGCTCGGGGTGCTCGGTGCTCAGTGCTCAGGGTGCTGGGTGCTCAGTACTCAGGGTGCTCATTGCTCAGGGTGCTGGGTGCTCATTACTCAGGGTGATGGGTGCTCAGTACTCAGGGTGCTCAGTGCTCAGTACTCAGGGTGCTCAGTGCTCAGGGTGCTGGGTGCTCAGTGCTCGGGGTGCTGGGTGCTCAGTGCTCACGGTGCTGTGTGCTCAGTACTCAGGGTGCTCAGTACTCAGGGTGCTGGGTGCTCAGTGCTCAGGGTGCTGGGTGCTCAGTGCTCAGGGTGCTGGGTGCTCAGAGCTCAGGGTGCTCGGTGCTCAGTGCTCAGGTTGCTGGGTACTCAATACTCAGGGTGCTGGGTGCTCAGTACTCAGGGTGCTCAGTGCTCAGTACTCAGGGTGCTCAGTGCTCAGGGTGCTGGGTGCTCAGTGCTCGGGGTGCTGGGTACTCAGTCCTCAGGGTGCTGGGTGCTCAGTGCTCAGGGTGCTCGGTGCTCAGTGCTCAGGGTGCTGGGTGCTCAGTACTCAGGGTGCTGGGTGCTCAGTGCTCGGGGTGCTGGGGGCTCAGTACTCAGGGTGCTGGGTGCTCAGTGCTCAGGGTGCTGGGTGCTCAGTGCTCGGGGTGCTGGGTGCTCATTAATCAGGGTGCTGGGGGCTCAGTACTCAGGGTGCTCAGTGCTTGGGGTGCTGGGTGCTCAGTACTCAGGGTGCTCAGTGCTTGGGGTGCTGGGTGCTCACTACTCAGGGTGCTGGTTGCTCAGTGTTCAGGGTGCTGGGTGCTGAGTACTCAGGGTGCTGGGTGCTCAGTACTCAGGGTGCTGGGTGCTCAGTGCTCGGGATGCTGGGTGCTCAGTGCTCAGGGTGCTGGGTGCTCATTCTCGTGGTGCTGGCTGCTCAGGGCTCGGGGTGCTGGGTGCTCAGTACTCGGGGTGCAGGGTGCTCAGTGCTCAGCGTGCTGGGTGCTCAGTACTCAGGGTGCTCGGTTCTCAGTACTCAGGGTGCTGGGTGCTCATTCTCGGGGTGCTGGGTGCTCAGTGCTCAGGGTCCTCGGTGCTCAGTACTCAGGGTGCTCAGTACTCAGCGTGCTTTGTGCTCAGTGCTCAGGGTGCTGGGTGCTCAGTACTCAGGGTGCTGGGTGCTCAGTACTCACGGTGCTGGGTGCTCAGTACTCGGGGTGCTGGGTGCTCATTACTCAGTGTGCTGGGTGCTCAGTGCTCAGGATGCTCGGTGCTCAGTACTTTTGGTGCTGGGTGCTCGGTACTCAGGGTGCTGGGTGCTCAGTGCTCGGGGTGCTCGATGCTCAGTACTCAGGGTGCTGGGTGCTCAGTGCTCAGGATGCTGGGTGCTCAGTACTCAGGGTGCTCAGTACTCAGTACTCAGGGTGCTGGGTGCTCAGTGCTTGGGGTGTTGGGTGCTCAGTGCTCAGGGTGCTGGGTGCTCAGTGCTCGGGGTGCTGGGTGCTCAGTACTCGGAGTGCTCGGTGATCAGTACTCAGGGTGCTGGGTGCTCAGTGCTCAGGTGCTGGGTGCTAAGTATTCAGGTTGCTGGGTGCTCAGTACTCAGGTTGCGCAGTACTCAGGGTGCTGGGTGCTCAGTGCTCGGGGTGCTGGGTGCTCAGTACTCAGGGTGCTGGGTGCTCAGTCCTCAGGGTGCTAAGTGCTCAGGGTGCTCTGTGCTCAGTGCTCGGGGAGCTCGGTGCTCAGTACTCAGGGTGCTGAGTGCTCAGTACTCAGGGTGCTGGGTGCTCAGTACTCAGGGTGCTGGGTGCTCAGTGCTCGGGGTTTTGGGTGCTCAGTGCTCAGGGTGCTCAGTGCTCAGTACTCAGGGTGCTGGGTGCTCAGTACTCAGGGTGCTGGGTGCTCAGTGCTCGGGGTGCTGGGTGCTCAGTACTCAGGGTGCTGTTTGCTCAGTGCTCGGGGTGCTAGGTGCTCAGTACTCAAGGTGCTGGGTGCTCAGTGCTCACGGTGCTGGGTGCTCAGAACTCAGGGTGCTCAGTACTCAGGGTGCTGAGTGCTCAGTACTCAGGGTGCTGGGTGCTCAGTACTCAGGGTGCTGGGTGCTCAGTACTCAGGGTGCTGGGTGCTCAGTGCTCGGGGTGCTGGGTGCTCATTAATCAGGGTGCTGTGTGCTCAGTACTCAGGGTGCTCAGTGCTTGGGGTGCTGGGTGCTCAGTACTCAGGGTGCTCAGTGCTTGGGGTGCTGGGTGCTCAGTACTCAGGGTGCTGGTTGCTCAGTGCTCAGGGTGCTGGGTGCTGAGTACTCAGGGTGCTGGGTGCTCAGTACTCAGGGTGCTGGGTGCTCAGTGCTCGGGATGCTGGGTGCTCAGTGCTCGGGGTGCTCGGTGCTCAGGGCTCGGGGTGCTGGGTGCTCAGTGCTCAGGGTGCTGGGTGCTCAGTGCTCGGGGTGCTGGGTGCTCAGTGCTCGGGGTGCTCGGTGCTCAGTGCTCGGGGTGCTGGGTACTCAGTACTCGGGGTGCTCAGTGCTCAGTACTCAGGGTGCTGGGTGCTCAGTGCTCAGGGTGCTGGGTGCTCAGTGCTCGGGGTGCTGGGTGCTCGGTGCTCAGGTTGCTGGGTGCTCAGTACTCAGGGTGCTGGGTTCTCATTGCTCGGGGTGCTGGGTGCTCAGTGCTCCGGGTGCTGGGTGCTCAGTGCTCGGGATGCTGGGTGCTCAGTGCTCAGGGTGCTGGGTGCTCAGTGCTCGGGGTGCTCGGTGCTCAGTACTCAGGGTTCTGTGTGCTCAGTGCTCAGGGTGCTCGGTGCTCAGTACTCAGGGTGCTGGGTGCTCAGTGCTCGGTGTGCTCAGTGCTCAGTACGTTGGGTGCTCAGTACTCAGGGTGCTGGGTGCTCAGTACTCAGGGTGCTGGGTGCTCAGTACTCAGGGTGCTCAGTGCTCAGTACTCAGGGTGCTCAGTGCTCAGGGTGCTGGGTGCTCAGTGCTCGGGGTGCTGGGTGCTCAGTGCTCACGGTGCTGTGTGCTCAGTACTCAGGGTGCTCAGTACTCAGGGTGCTGGGTGCTCAGTGCTCAGGGTGCTGGGTGCTCAGGGCTCAGGGTGCTGGGTGCTCAGTGCTCAGGTGCTGGGTGCTAAGTATTCAGGTTGCTGGGTGCTCAGTACTCAGGTTGCGCAGTACTCAGGGTGCTGGGTGCTCAGTGCTCGGGGTGCTGGGTGCTCAGTACTCAGGGTGCTCAGTACTCAGGATGCTGGGTGCTCAGTACTCAGGGTGCTGGGTGCTCAGTACTCAGGGTGCTGGGTGCTCAGTACTCAGGGTGCTAAGTGCTCAGGGTGCTCTGTGCTCAGTGCTCGGGGAGCTCGGTGCTCAGTACTCAGGGTGCTGAGTGCTCAGTACTCAGGGTGCTGGGTGCTCAGTACTCAGGGTGCTGGGTGCTCAGTGCTCGGGGTTTTGGGTGCTCAGTGCTCAGGGTGCTCAGTGCTCAGTACTCAGGGTGCTGGGTGCTCAGTACTCAGGGTGCTGGGTGCTCAGTGCTTGGGGTGCTGGGTGCTCAGTACTCAGGGTGCTGTTTGCTCAGTGCTCGGGGTGCTAGGTGCTCAGTACTCAAGGTGCTGGGTGCTCAGTGCTCACGGTGCTGGGTGCTCAGAACTCAGGGTGCTCAGTACTCAGGGTGCTGAGTGCTCAGTACTCAGGGTGCTGGGTGCTCAGTACTCAGGGTGCTGGGTGCTCAGTTCTCAGGGTGCTGGGTGCTCAGTGCTCGGGGTGCTGGGTGCTCATTAATCAGGGTGCTGGGTGCTCAGTACTCAGGGTGCTCAGTGCTTGGGGTGCTGGGTGCTCAGTACTCAGGGTGCTCAGTGCTTGGGGTGCTGGGTGCTCAGTACTCAGGGTGCTGGTTGCTCAGTGCTCAGGGTGCTGGGTGCTGAGTACTCAGGGTGCTGGGTGCTCAGTACTCAGGGTGCTGGGTGCTCAGTGCTCGGGATGCTGGGTGCTCAGTTCTCGGGGTGCTCGGTGCTCAGTGCTCGGGGTGCTGGGTGCTCAGTGCTCAGGGTGCTGGGTGCTCAGTGCTCGGGGTGCTGGGTGCTCAGTGCTCGGGGTGCTCGGTGCTCAGTGCTCGGGGTGCTGGGTACTCAGTACTCGGGGTGCTCAGTGCTCAGTACTCAGGGTGCTGGGTGCTCAGTGCTCAGGGTGCTGGGTGCTCAGTGCTCGGGGTGCTGGGTGCTCGGTGCTCAGGTTGCTGGGTGCTCAGTACTCGGGGTGCTGGGTGCTCAGTACTCAGGGTGCTGGGTGCTCATTGCTCGGGGTGCTGGGTGCTCAGTGCTCCGGGTGCTGGGTGCTCAGTGCTCGGGGTGCTGGGTGCTCAGTGCTCAGGGTGCTGGGTGCTCAGTGCTCGGGGTGCACGGTGCTCAGTACTCAGGGTTCTGTGTGCTCAGTGCTCAGGGTGCTCGGTGCTCAGTACTCAGGGTGCTGGGTGCTCAGTGCTCGGTGTGCTCGGTGCTCAGTACGTTGGGTGCTCAGTACTCAGGGTGCTGGGTGCTCAGTACTCAGGGTGCTGGGTGCTCACTACTCAGGGTGCTCAGTGCTCAGTACTCAGGGTGCTCAGTGCTCAGGGTGCTGGGTGCTCAGTGCTCGGGGTGCTGGGTGCTCAGTGCTCACGGTGCTGTGTGCTCAGTACTCAGGGTGCTCAGTACTCAGGGTGCTGGGTGCTCAGTGCTCAGGTTGCTGGGTGCTCAATACTCAGGGTGCTGGGTGCTGAGTACTCAGGGTGCTCAGTGCTCAGTACTCAGGGTGCTCAGTGCTCAGGGTGCTGGGTGCTCAGTGCTCGGGGTGCTGGGTACTCAGTCCTCAGGGTGCTGGGTGCTCAGTGCTCAGGGTGCTCGGTGCTCAGTGCTCAGGGTGCTGGGTGCTCAGTACTCAGGGTGCTGGGTGCTCAGTGCTCGGGGTGCTGGGGGCTCAGTACTCAGGGTGCTGGGTGCTCAGTGCTCAGGGTGCTGGGTGCTCAGTGCTCGGGGTGCTGGGTGCTCATTAATCAGGGTGCTGGGTGCTCAGTACTCAGGGTGCTCAGTGCTTGGGGTGCTGGGTGCTCAGTACTCAGGGTGCTCAGTGCTTGGGGTGCTGGGTGCTCACTACTCAGGGTGCTGGTTGCTCAGTGTTCAGGGTGCTGGGTGGTGAGTACTCAGGGTGCTGGGTGCTGAGTACTCAGGGTGCTGGGTGCTCAGTGCTCGGGATGCTGGGTGCTCAGTGCTCGGGTTGCTGGGTGCTCAGTGCTCGGGGTGCTGGGTGCTCAGTGCTCAGGGTGCTGGGTGCTGAGTACTCAGGGTGCTGGGTGCTCAGTACTCAGGGTGCTGGGTGCTCAGTGCTCGGTGTGCTGGGTGCTCAGTGCTCGGGTTGCTGGGTGCTCAGTGCTCGGGTTGCTGGGTGCTCAGTGCTCGGGGTGCTGGGTGCTCAGTGCTCAGGGTGCTGGGTGCTCAGTGCTCGGGGTGCTGGGTGCTCAGTGCTCGGTGTGCTCGGTGCTCAGTGCTCGGGGTGGTGGGTGCTCAGTACTCGGGGTGCTCAGCGCTCAGTGCTCAGGGTGCTGGGTGCTCAGTACTCAGGGTGCTGGGTGCTCATTGCTCGGGGTGCTGGGTCCTCACTGTTACGGTTGCTGGGTGCTCAGTGCTCGGGGTGCTGGGTGCTCAGTGCTCGGGGCCCTGGGTGTTCAGTGCTCGGGGTGCTCGGTGCTCAGTACTCAGGGTTTTGGGTGCTCAGTGCTCAGGGTGCTCGGTGCTCAGTACTCAGGGTGCTGGGTGCTCAGTGCTCAGTGTGCTCGGTGCTTAGTACGTTGGGTGCTCAGTACTCAGGGTGTTGGGTGCTCAGTGCTCAGGGTGATCGGTGCTCAGTACTCAGGGTGCTCAGTACTCAGGGTGCTGGGTGCTCAGGGCTCGGGGTGCTGGGAGCTCAGTACTCAGGGTGCTGGGTGCTCAGTGCTCGGGGTGCTGGGTGCTGAGTGCTCAGGGTGCTGGGTGCTCAGTCCTCGGGTTGCTCGGTGCTCAGTACTCAGGGTGCTGGGTGCTCAGTACTCAGGGTGCTGGGTGCTCAGTGATCAGGGTGCTCTCTGCTCAGTACTCAGGGTGCTGGGTGCTCAGTACTCAGGGTGCTGGGTGCTCAGTGCTCAGGGTGATCGGTGCTCAGTCCTCAGGGTGCTCAGTACTCAGGGTGCTGGGTGCTCAGTGCTCAGGTTGCTCAGTACTCAGGGTGCTGGGTACTCAGTACTCAGGGTGCTGTGTGCTCAGTGCTCGGGGTGCTGGGTGCTCAGTACTCAGGGTGCTGGGTGCTCAGTGCTCAGGGTGCTGGGTGCTCAGTACTCAGGGTTCTGGGTGCTCATTCTCGTGGTGCTGGGTGCTCAGTACTCGGGGTGCAGGGTGCTCAGTGCTCAGCGTGCTGGGTGCTCAGTACTCAGGGTGCTCGGTTCTCAGTACTCAGGGTGCTGGGTGCTCATTCTCGGGGTGCTGGGTGCTCAGTGCTCAGGGTCCTCGGTGCTCAGTACTCAGGGTGCTCAGTACTCAGCGTGCTTTGTGCTCAGTGCTCAGGGTGCTGGGTGCTCAGTACTCAGGGTGCTGGGTGCTCAGTACTCACGGTGCTGGGTGCTCAGTACTCGGGGTGCTGGGTGCTCATTACTCAGTGTGCTGGGTGCTCAGTGCTCAGGGTACTCGCTGCTCAGTACTCTTTTTGCTGGGTGCTCAGTACTCAGGGTGCTGGGTGCTCAGTGCTCGGGGTGCTCGGTGCTCAGTGCTCAGGATGCTCGGTGCTCAGTACTTTTGGTGCTGGGTGCTCGGTACTCAGGGTGCTGGGTGCTCAGTGCTCGGGGTGCTCGATGCTCAGTACTCAGGGTGCTGGGTGCTCAGTGCTCAGGATGCTGGGTGCTCAGTACTCAGGGTGCTCAGTACTCAGTACTCAGGGTGCTGGGTGCTCAGTGCTTGGGGTGTTGGGTGCTCAGTGCTCAGGGTGCTGGGTGCTCAGTGCTCGGGGTGCTGGGTGCTCAGTACTCGGAGTGCTCGGTGATCAGTACTCAGGGTGCTGGGTGCTCAGTGCTCAGGTGCTGGGTGCTAAGTATTCAGGTTTCTGGGTGCTCAGTACTCAGGTTGCGCAGTACTCAGGGTGCTGGGTGCTCAGTGCTCGGGGTGCTGGGTGCTCAGTACTCAGGGTGCTCAGTACTCAGGATGCTGGGTGCTCAGTACTCAGGGTGCTGGGTGCTCAGTACTCAGGGTGCTGGGTGCTCAGTCCTCAGGGTGCTAAGTGCTCAGGGTGCTGGGTGCTCAGTGCTCGGGGAGATCGGTGCTCAGTACTCAGGGTGCTGAGTGCTCAGTACTCAGGGTGCTGGGTGCTCAGTACTCAGGGTGCTGGGTGCTCAGTGCTCGGGGTTTTGGGTGCTCAGTGCTCAGGGTGCTCAGTGCTCAGTACTCAGGGTGCTGGGTGCTCAGTACTCAGGGTGCTGGGTGCTCAGTGCTCGGGGTGCTGGGTGCTCAGTACTCAGGGTGCTGTTTGCTCAGTGCTCTGGGTGCTAGGTGCTCAGTACTCAAGGTGCTGGGTGCTCAGTGCTCACGGTGCTGGGTGCTCAGAACTCAGGGTGCTCAGTACTCAGGGTGCTGAGTGCTCAGTACTCAGGGTGCTGGGTGCTCAGTACTCAGGGTGCTGGGTGCTCAGTACTCAGGGTGCTGGGTGCTCAGTGCTCGGGGTGCTGGGTGCTCATTAATCAGGGTGCTGGGTGCTCAGTACTCAGGGTGCTCAGTGCTTGGGGTGCTGGGTGCTCAGTACTCAGGGTGCTCAGTGCTTGGGGTGCTGGGTGCTCAGTACTCAGGGTGCTGGTTGCTCAGTGCTCAGGGTGCTGGGTGCTGAGGACTCAGGGTGCTGGGTGCTCAGTACTCAGGGTGCTGGGTGCTCAGTGCTCGGGATCCTGGGTGCTCAGTGCTCGGGGTGCTGGGTGCTCAGTGCTCGGGGTGCTGGGTGCTCAGTGCTCAGGGTGCTGGGTGCTCAGTGCTCGGGGTGCTGGGTGCTCAGTTCTCGGGGTGCTCGGTGCTCAGTGCTCGGGGTGCTGTGTACTCAGTACTCGGGGTGCTCAGTGCTCAGTACTCAGGGTGCTGGGTGCTCAGTGCTCAGGGTGCTGGGTGCTCAGTGCTCGGGGTGCTGGGTGCTCGGTGCTCAGGTTGCTGGGTGCTCAGTACTCGGGGTGCTGGGTGCTCAGTACTCAGGGTGCTGGGTGCTCATTGCTCGGGGTGCTGGGTGCTCAGTGCTCCGGGTGCTGGGTGCTCAGTGCTCGGGGTGCTGGGTGCTCAGTGCTCAGGGTGCTGGGTGCTCAGTGCTCGCTGTGCTCGGTGCTCAGTACTCAGGGATCTGTGTGCTCAGTGCTCAGGGTGCTCGGTGGTCAGTACTCAGGGTGCTGGGTGCTCAGTGCTCGGTGTGCTCGGTGCTCAGTACGTTGGGTGCTCAGTACTCAGGGTGCTGGGTGCTCAGTGCTCAGGGTGATCGGTGATCACTACTCAGCGTGCACAGTAATCAGGGAGCTGAGTGCTCAGTATTCAGGGTGCTCAGTGCTCGGGGTGCTGGGTGATCTGTACTCAGGGTGCTGGGTGCTCAGTACTCAGGGTTCTGGGTGCTCATTCTCAGGGTGCTGGGTGCTCAGTGCTCGGGGTGCTGGGTGCTCAGTACTCGGGGTGGTGGGTGCTCAGTGCTCAGCATGCTGGGTGCTCAGTACTCAGGGTGCTCGATTCTCAGTACTCAGGGGGCTGGGTGCTCATTCTCGGTGTGCTGGGTGCTCAGTGCTCGGGGTGCAGGGTGCTCAGTGCTCAGGGTCCTCGGTGCTCAGTACTCAGGGTGCTCAGTACTCAGCGTGCTTTGTGCTCAGTGCTCAGGGTGCTGGGTGCTCAGTACTCAGGGTGCTGGGTGCTCAGTACTCAGGGTGCTGGGTGCTCATTGCTCGGGGTGCTGGGTGCTCAGTGCTCCGGGTGCTGGGTGCTCAGTGCTCGGGGTGCTGGGTGCTCAGTGCTCAGGGTGCTGGGTGCTCAGTGCTCGGGGTGCTCGGTGCTCAGTACTCAGGGTTCTGTGTGCTCAGTGCTCAGGGTGCTCGGTGCTCAGTACTCAGGGTGCTGGGTGCTCAGTGCTCGGTGTGCTCGGTGCTCAGTACGTTGGGTGCTCAGTACTCAGGGTGCTGGGTGCTCAGTACTCAGGGTGCTGGGTGCTCACTACTCAGGGTGCTCAGTGCTCAGTACTCAGGGTGCTCAGTACTCAGGGTGCTGGGTGCTCAGTGCTCGGGGTGCTGGGTGCTCAGTGCTCACGGTGCTGTGTGCTCAGTACTCAGGGTGCTCAGTACTCAGGGTGCTGGGTGCTCAGTGCTCAGGGTGCTGGGTGCTCAGTGCTCAGGGTGCTGGGTGCTCAGAGCTCAGGGTGCTCGGTGCTCAGTGCTCAGGGTGCTGGGTGCTCAGAGCTCAGGGTGCTCGGTGCTCAGTGCTCGGGGTGCTGGGTACTCAGTCCTCAGTGTGCTGGGTGCTCAGTGCTCAGGGTGCTCGGTGCTCAGTGCTCAGGGTGCTGGGTGCTCAGTACTCAGGGTGCTGGGTGCTCAGTGCTCGGGGTGCTGGGGGCTCAGTACTCAGGGTGCTGGGTGCTCAGTGCTCAGGGTGCTGGGTGCTCAGTGCTCGGGGTGCTGGGTGCTCATTAATCAGGGTGCTGGGTGCTCAGTACTCAGGGTGCTCAGTGCTTGGGGTGCTGGGTGCTCAGTACTCAGGGTGCTCAGTGCTTGGGGTGCTGGGTGCTCACTACTCAGGGTGCTGGTTGCTCAGTGTTCAGGGTGCTGGGTGCTGAGTACTCAGGGTGCTGGGTGCTGAGTACTCAGGGTGCTGGGTGCTCAGTGCTCGGGATGCTGGGTGCTCAGTGCTCGGGTTGCTGGGTGCTCAGTGCTCGGGGTGCTGGGTGCTCAGTGCTCAGGGTGCTGGGTGCTGAGTACTCAGGGTGCTCGGTGCTCAGTACTCAGGGTGCTGGGTGCTCAGTGCTCGGTGTGCTGGGTGCTCAGTGCTCGGGTTGCTGGGTGCTCAGTGCTCGGGTTGCTGGGTGCTCAGTGCTCGGGGTGCTGGGTGCTCAGTGCTCAGGGTGCTGGGTGCTCAGTGCTCGGGGTGCTGGGTGCTCAGTGCTCGGTGTGCTCGGTGCTCAGTGCTCGGGGTGGTGGGTGCTCAGTACTCGGGGTGCTCAGCGCTCAGTGCTCAGGGTGCTGGGTGCTCAGTACTCAGGGTGCTGGGTGCTCATTGCTCGGGGTGCTGGGTCCTCACTGTTACGGTTGCTGGGTGCTCAGTGCTCGGGGTGCTGGGTGCTCAGTGCTCGGGGCCCTGGGTGTTCAGTGCTCGGGGTGCTCGGTGCTCAGTACTCAGGGTTTTGGGTGCTCAGTGCTCAGGGTGCTCGGTGCTCAGTACTCAGGGTGCTGGGTGCTCAGTGCTCAGTGTGCTCGGTGCTTAGTACGTTGGGTGCTCAGTACTCAGGGTGTTGGATGCTCAGTGCTCATGGTGATCGGTGCTCAGTACTCAGGGTGCTCAGTACTCAGGGTGCTGGGTGCTCAGGGCTCGGGGTGCTGGGAGCTCAGTACTCAGGGTGCTGGGTGCTCAGTGCTCGGGGTGCTGGGAGCTGAGTGCTCAGGGTGCTGGGTGCTCAGTCCTCGGGTTGCTCGGTGCTCAGTACTCAGGGTGCTGGGTGCTCAGTACTCAGGGTGCTGGGTGCTCAGTGATCAGGGTGCTCTCTGCTCAGTACTCAGGGTGCTGGGTGCTCAGTACTCAGGGTGCTGGGTGCTCAGTGCTCAGGGTGATCGGTGCTCAGTCCTCAGGGTGCTCAGTACTCAGGGTGCTGGGTGCTCAGTGCTCAGGTTGCTCAGTACTCAGGGTGCTGGGTACTCAGTACTCAGGGTGCTGTGTGCTCAGTGCTCGGGGTGCTGGGTGCTCAGTACTCAGGGTGCTGGGTGCTCAGTGCTCAGGGTGCTCTCTGCTCAGTACTCAGGGTTCTGGGTGCTCATTCTCGTGGTGCTGGGTGCTTAGTACTCGGGGTGCAGGGTGCTCAGTGCTCAGCGTGCTGGGTGCTCAGTACTCAGGGTGCTCGGTTCTCAGTACTCAGGGTGCTGGGTGCTCATTCTCGGGGTGCTGGGTGCTCAGTGCTCAGGGTCCTCGGTGCTCAGTACTCAGGGTGCTCAGTACTCAGCGTGCTTTGTGCTCAGTGCTCAGGGTGCTGGGTGCTCAGTACTCAGGGTGCTGGGTGCTCAGTACTCACGGTGCTGAGTGCTCAGTACTCGGGGTGCTGGGTGCTCATTACTCAGTGTGCTGGGTGCTCAGTGCTCAGGGTACTCGCTGCTCAGTACTCTTTTTGCTGGGTGCTCAGTACTCAGGGTGCTGGGTGCTCAGTGCTCGGGGTGCTCGGTGCTCAGTGCTCAGGATGCTCGGTGCTCAGTACTTTTGGTGCTGGGTGCTCGGTACTCAGGGTGCTGGGTGCTCAGTGCTCGGGGTGCTCGATGCTCAGTACTCAGGGTGCTGGGTGCTCAGTGCTCAGGATGCTGGGTGCTCAGTACTCAGGGTGCTCAGTACTCAGTACTCAGGGTGCTGGGTGCTCAGTGCTTGGGGTGTTGGGTGCTCAGTGCTCAGGGTGCTGGGTGCTCAGTGCTCGGGGTGCTGGGTGCTCAGTACTCGGAGTGCTCGGTGATCAGTACTCAGGGTGCTGGGTGCTCAGTGCTCAGGTGCTGGGTGCTAAGTATTCAGGTTTCTGGGTGCTCAGTACTCAGGTTGCGCAGTACTCAGGGTGCTGGGTGCTCAGTGCTCGGGGTGCTGGGTGCTCAGTACTCAGGGTGCTCAGTACTCAGGATGCTGGGTGCTCAGTACTCAGGGTGCTGGGTGCTCAGTACTCAGGGTGCTGGGTGCTCAGTCCTCAGGGTGCTAAGTGCTCAGGGTGCTGGGTGCTCAGTGCTCGGGGAGATCGGTGCTCAGTACTCAGGGTGCTGAGTGCTCAGTACTCAGGGTGCTGGGTGCTCAGTACTCAGGGTGCTGGGTGCTCAGTGCTCGGGGTTTTGGGTGCTCAGTGCTCAGGGTGCTCAGTGCTCAGTACTCAGGGTGCTGGGTGCTCAGTACTCAGGGTGCTGGGTGCTCAGTGCTCGGGGTGCTGGGTGCTCAGTACTCAGGGTGCTGTTTGCTCAGTGCTCTGGGTGCTAGGTGCTCAGTACTCAAGGTGCTGGGTGCTCATTGCTCACGGTGCTGGGTGCTCAGAACTCAGGGTGCTCAGTACTCAGGGTGCTGAGTGCTCAGTACTCAGGGTGCTGGGTGCTCAGTACTCAGGGTGCTGGGTGCTCAGTACTCAGGGTGCTGGGTGCTCAGTGCTCGGGGTGCTGGGTGCTCATTAATCAGGGTGCTGGGTGCTCAGTACTCAGGGTGCTCAGTGCTTGGGGTGCTGGGTGCTCAGTACTCAGGGTGCTCAGTGCTTGGGGTGCTGGGTGCTCAGTACTCAGGGTGCTGGTTGCTCAGTGCTCAGGGTGCTGGGTGCTGAGGACTCAGGGTGCTGGGTGCTCAGTACTCAGGGTGCTGGGTGCTCAGTGCTCGGGATCCTGGGTGCTCAGTGCTCGGGGTGCTGGGTGCTCAGTGCTCGGGGTGCTGGGTGCTCAGTGCTCAGGGTGCTGGGTGCTCAGTGCTCGGGGTGCTGGGTGCTCAGTGCTCGGGGTGCTCGGTGCTCAGTGCTCGGGGTGCTGTGTACTCAGTACTCGGGGTGCTCAGTGCTCAGTACTCAGGGTGCTGGGTGCTCAGTGCTCAGGGTGCTGGGTGCTCAGTGCTCGGGGTGCTGGGTGCTCGGTGCTCAGGTTGCTGGGTGCTCAGTACTCGGGGTGCTGGGTGCTCAGTACTCAGGGTGCTGGGTGCTCATTGCTCGGGGTGCTGGGTGCTCAGTGCTCCGGGTGCTGGGTGCTCAGTGCTCGGGGTGCTGGGTGCTCAGTGCTCAGGGTGCTGGGTGCTCAGTGCTCGCTGTGCTCGGTGCTCAGTACTCAGGGATCTGTGTGCTCAGTGCTCAGGGTGCTCGGTGGTCAGTACTCAGGGTGCTGGGTGCTCAGTGCTCGGTGTGCTCGGTGCTCAGTACGTTGGGTGCTCAGTACTCAGGGTGCTGGGTGCTCAGTGCTCAGGGTGATCGGTGATCACTACTCAGCGTGCACAGTAATCAGGGAGCTGAGTGCTCAGTATTCAGGGTGCTCAGTGCTCGGGGTGCTGGGTGATCTGTACTCAGGGTGCTGGGTGTTCAGTACTCAGGGTTCTGGGTGCTCATTCTCAGGGTGCTGGGTGCTCAGTGCTCGGGGTGCTGGGTGCTCAGTACTCGGGGTGGTGGGTGCTCAGTGCTCAGCATGCTGGGTGCTCAGTACTCAGGGTGCTCGGTTCTCAGTACTCAGGGGGCTGGGTGCTCATTCTCGGTGTGCTGGGTGCTCAGTGCTCGGGGTGCTGGGTGCTCAGTGCTCAGGGTCCTCGGTGCTCAGTACTCAGGGTGCTCAGTACTCAGCGTGCTTTGTGCTCAGTGCTCAGGGTGCTGGGTGCTCAGTACTCAGGGTGCTGAGTGCTCAGTACTCACGGTGCTGTGTGCTCAGTACTCAGGGTGCTCAGTACTCAGTACTCAGGGTGCTGGGTGCTCCGTGCTTGGGGTACTGGGTGCTCAGTGCTCAGGGTGCTGGGTGCTCAGTGCTCGGGGTGCTGGGTGCTCAGTACACGGGGTGCTCGGTGCTCAGTACACAGGGTGCTGGGTGCTCAGTACTCAGGGTGCTGGGTGCTCAGTGCTCAGGGTGCTGTGTGCTCAGTACTCAGGTTGCTGGGTGCTCAGTACTCAGTACACAGGGTGCTGGGTGCTCAGTGCTCAGGGTGCTGGGTGCTCAGTGCTCGGGGTGCTGGGTGCTGAGTGCTCAGGGTGCTGGGTGCTCAGTACTCGGGTTGCTCGGTGCTCAGTACTCAGGGTGCTGGGTGCTCAGTACTCAGGGTGCTGGGTGCTCAGTGATCAGGGTGCTCTCTGCTCAGTACTCAGGGTGCTGGGTGCTCAGTGCTCAGGATGCTGGGTGCTCAGTACTCAGGGTGCTGGGTGCTCAGTGCTCAGGGTGATCGGTGCTCAGTCCTCAGGGTGCTCAGTACTCAGGGTGCTGGGTGCTCAGTGCTCAGGTTGCTCAGTACTCAGGGTGCTGGGTACTCAGTACTCAGGGTGCTGTGTGCTCAGTGCTCGGGGTGCTGGGTGCTCAGTACTCAGGGTGTTGGGTGCTCAGTGCTCAGGGTGCTGGGTGCTCAGTACTCAGGGTGCTGGGTGCTCATTCTCGTGTTGCTGGCTGCTCAGGGCTCGGGGTGCTGGGTGCTCAGTACTCGGGGTGCAGGGTGCTCAGTGCTCAGCGTGCTGGGTGCTCAGTACTCAGGGTGCTCGGTTCTCAGTACTCAGGGTGCTGGGTGCTCATTCTCGGGGTGCTGGGTGCTCAGTGCTCAGGGTCCTCGGTGCTCAGTACTCAGGGTGCTCAGTACTCAGCGTGCTTTGTGCTCAGTGCTCAGGGTGCTGGGTGCTCAGTACTCAGGGTGCTGGGTGCTCAGTACTCACGGTGCTGGGTGCTCAGTACTCGGGGTGCTGGGTGCTCATTACTCAGTGTGCTGGGTGCTCAGTGCTCAGGATGCTCGGTGCTCAGTACTTTTGGTGCTGGGTGCTCGGTACTCAGGGTGCTGGGTGCTCAGTGCTCGGGGTGCTCGATGCTCAGTACTCAGGGTGCTGGGTGCTCAGTGCTCAGGATGCTGGGTGCTCAGTACTCAGGGTGCTCAGTACTCAGTACTCAGGGTGCTGGGTGCTCAGTGCTTGGGGTGTTGGGTGCTCAGTGCTCAGGGTGCTGGGTGCTCAGTGCTCGGGGTGCTGGGTGCTCAGTACTCGGAGTGCTCGGTGATCAGTACTCAGGGTGCTGGGTGCTCAGTGCTCAGGTGCTGGGTGCTAAGTATTCAGGTTGCTGGGTGCTCAGTACTCAGGTTGCGCAGTACTCAGGGTGCTGGGTGCTCAGTGCTCGGGGTGCTGGGTGCTCAGTACTCAGGGTGCTGGGTGCTCAGTCCTCAGGGTGCTAAGTGCTCAGGGTGCTCTGTGCTCAGTGCTCGGGGAGCTCGGTGCTCAGTACTCAGGGTGCTGAGTGCTCAGTACTCAGGGTGCTGGGTGCTCAGTACTCAGGGTGCTGGGTGCTCAGTGCTCGGGGTTTTGGGTGCTCAGTGCTCAGGGTGCTCAGTGCTCAGTACTCAGGGTGCTGGGTGCTCAGTACTCAGGGTGCTGGGTGCTCAGTGCTCGGGGTGCTGGGTGCTCAGTACTCAGTGTGCTGTTTGCTCAGTGCTCGGGGTGCTAGGTGCTCAGTACTCAAGGTGCTGGGTGCTCAGTGCTCACGGTGCTGGGTGCTCAGAACTCAGGGTGCTCAGTACTCAGGGTGCTGAGTGCTCAGTACTCAGGGTGCTGGGTGCTCAGTACTCAGGGTGCTGGGTGCTCAGTACTCAGGGTGCTGGGTGCTCAGTGCTCGGGGTGCTGGGTGCTCATTAATCAGGGTGCTGGGTGCTCAGTACTCAGGGTGCTCAGTGCTTGGGGTGCTGGGTGCTCAGTACTCAGGGTGCTCAGTGCTTGGGGTGCTGGGTGCTCAGTACTCAGGGTGCTGGTTGCTCAGTGCTCAGGGTGCTGGGTGCTGAGTACTCAGGGTGCTGGGTGCTCAGTACTCAGGGTGCTGGGTGCTCAGTGCTCGGGATGCTGGGTGCTCAGTGCTCGGGGTGCTCGGTGCTCAGTGCTCGGGGTGCTGGGTGCTCAGTGCTCAGGGTGCTGGGTGCTCAGTGCTCGGGGTGCTGGGTGCTCAGTGCTCGGGGTGCTCGGTGCTCAGTGCTCGGGGTGCTGGGTACTCAGTACTCGGGGTGCTCAGTGCTCAGTACTCAGGGTGCTGGGTGCTCAGTGCTCAGGGTGCTGGGTGCTCAGTGCTCGGGGTGCTGGGTGCTCGGTGCTCAGGTTGCTGGGTGCTCAGTACTCGGGGTGCTGGGTGCTCAGTACTCAGGGTGCTGGGTGCTCATTGCTCGGGGTGCTGGGTGCTCAGTGCTCCGGGTGCTGGGTGCTCAGTGCTCGGGATGCTGGGTGCTCAGTGCTCAGGGTGCTGGGTGCTCAGTGCTCGGGGTGCTCGGTGCTCAGTACTCAGGGTTCTGTGTGCTCAGTGCTCAGGGTGCTCGGTGCTCAGTACTCAGGGTGCTGGGTGCTCAGTGCTCGGTGTGCTCGGTGCTCAGTACGTTGGGTGCTCAGTACTCAGGGTGCTGGGTGCTCAGTACTCAGGGTGCTGGGTGCTCAGTACTCAGGGTGCTCAGTGCTCAGTACTCAGGGTGCTCAGTGCTCAGGGTGCTGGGTGCTCAGTGCTCGGGGTGCTGGGTGCTCAGTGCTCACGGTGCTGTGTGCTCAGTACTCAGGGTGCTCAGTACTCAGGGTGCTGGGTGCTCAGTGCTCAGGGTGCTGGGTGCTCAGGGCTCAGGGTGCTGGGTGCTCAGTGCTCAGGTGCTGGGTGCTAAGTATTCAGGTTGCTGGGTGCTCAGTACTCAGGTTGCGCAGTACTCAGGGTGCTGGGTGCTCAGTGCTCGGGGTGCTGGGTGCTCAGTACTCAGGGTGCTGGGTGCTCAGTGCTCAGGTGCTGGGTGCTAAGTATTCAGGTTGCTGGGTGCTCAGTACTCAGGTTGCGCAGTACTCAGGGTGCTGGGTGCTCAGTGCTCGGGGTGCTGGGTGCTCAGTACTCAGGGTGCTGGGTGCTCAGTCCTCAGGGTGCTAAGTGCTCAGGGTGCTCTGTGCTCAGTGCTCGGGGAGCTCGGTGCTCAGTACTCAGGGTGCTGAGTGCTCAGTACTCAGGGTGCTGGGTGCTCAGTACTCAGGGTGCTGGGTGCTCAGTGCTCGGGGTTTTGGGTGCTCAGTGCTCAGGGTGCTCAGTGCTCAGTACTCAGGGTGCTGGGTGCTCAGTACTCAGGGTGCTGGGTGCTCAGTGCTCGGGGTGCTGGGTGCTCAGTACTCAGGGTGCTGTTTGCTCAGTGCTCGGGGTGCTAGGTGCTCAGTACTCAAGGTGCTGGGTGCTCAGTGCTCACGGTGCTGGGTGCTCAGAACTCAGGGTGCTCAGTACTCAGGGTGCTGAGTGCTCAGTACTCAGGGTGCTGGGTGCTCAGTACTCAGGGTGCTGGGTGCTCAGTACTCAGTGTGCTGGGTGCTCAGTGCTCGGGGTGCTGGGTGCTCATTAATCAGGGTGCTGGGTGCTCAGTACTCAGGGTGCTCAGTGCTTGGGGTGCTGGGTGCTCAGTACTCAGGGTGCTCAGTGCTTGGGGTGCTGGGTGCTCAGTACTCAGGGTGCTGGTTGCTCAGTGCTCAGGGTGCTGGGTGCTGAGTACCCAGGGTGCTGGGTGCTCAGTACTCAGGGTGCTGGGTGCTCAGTGCTCGGGATGCTGGGTGCTCAGTGCTCGGGGTGCTCGGTGCTCAGTGCTCGGGGTGCTGGGTGCTCAGTGCTCAGGGTGCTGGGTGCTCAGTGCTCGGGGTGCTGGGTGCTCAGTGCTCGGGGTGCTCGGTGCTCAGTGCTCGGGGTGCTGGGTACTCAGTACTCGGGGTGCTCAGTACTCAGGGTGCTGGGTGCTCAGTGCTCAGGGTGCTGGGTGCTCAGTGCTCGGGGTGCTGGGTGCTCGGTGCTCAGGTTGCTGGGTGCTCAGTACTCGGGGTGCTGGGTGCTCAGTACTCAGGGTGCTGGGTGCTCATTGCTCGGGGTGCTGGGTGCTCAGTGCTCCGGGTGCTGGGTGCTCAGTGCTCGGGATGCTGGGTGCTCAGTGCTCAGGGTGCTGGGTGCTCAGTGCTCGGGGTGCTCGGTGCTCAGTACTCAGGGTTCTGTGTGCTCAGTGCTCAGGGTGCTCGGTGCTCAGTACTCAGGGTGCTGGGTGCTCAGTGCTCGGTGTTCTCGGTGCTCAGTACGTTGGGTGCTCAGTACTCAGGGTGCTGGGTGCTCAGTACTCAGGGTGCTGGGTGCTCAGTACTCAGGGTGCTCAGTGCTCAGTACTCAGGGTGCTCAGTGCTCAGGGTGCTGGGTGCTCAGTGCTCGGGGTGCTGGGTGCTCAGTGCTCACGGTGCTGTGTGCTCAGTACTCAGGGTGCTCAGTACTCAGGGTGCTGGGTGCTCAGTGCTCAGGGTGCTGGGTAGTCAGGGCTCAGGGTGCTGGGTGCTCAGTGCTCAGGTGCTGGGTGCTAAGTATTCAGGTTGCTGGGTGCTCAGTACTCAGGTTGCGCAGTACTCAGGGTGCTGGGTGCTCAGTGCTCGGGGTGCTGGGTGCTCAGTACTCAGGGTGCTCAGTACTCAGGATGCTGGGTGCTCAGTACTCAGGGTGCTGGGTGCTCAGTACTCAGGGTGCTGGGTGCTCAGTCCTCAGGGTGCTAAGTGCTCAGGGTGCTCTGTGCTCAGTGCTCGGGGAGCTCGGTGCTCAGTACTCAGGGTGCTGAGTGCTCAGTACTCAGGGTGCTGGGTGCTCAGTACTCAGGGTGCTGGGTGCTCAGTGCTCGGGGTTTTGGGTGCTCAGTGCTCAGGGTGCTCAGTGCTCAGTACTCAGGGTGCTGGGTGCTCAGTACTCAGGGTGCTGGGTGCTCAGTGCTCGGGGTGCTGGGTGCTCAGTACTCAGGGTGCTGTTTGCTCAGTGCTCGGGGTGCTAGGTGCTCAGTACTCAAGGTGCTGGGTGCTCAGTGCTCACGGTGCTGGGTGCTCAGAACTCAGGGTGCTCAGTACTCAGGGTGCTGAGTGCTCAGTACTCAGGGTGCTGGGTGCTCAGTACTCAGGGTGCTGGGTGCTCAGTACTCAGGGTGCTGGGTGCTCAGTGCTCGGGGTGCTGGGTGCTCATTAATCAGGGTGCTGGGTGCTCAGTACTCAGGGTGCTCAGTGCTTGGGGTGCTGGGTGCTCAGTACTCAGGGTGCTCAGTGCTTGGCCTGCTGGGCTCTCAGTACTCAGGGTGCTGGTTGCTCAGTGCTCAGGGTGCTGGGTGCTGAGTACTCAGGGTGCTGGGTGCTCAGTACTCAGGGTGCTGGGTGCTCAGTGCTCGGGATGCTGGGTGCTCAGTGCTCGGGGTGCTCGGTGCTCAGTGCTCGGGGTGCTGGGTGCTCAGTGCTCAGGGTGCTGGGTGCTCAGTGCTCGGGGTGCTGGGTGCTCAGTGCTCGGGGTGCTCGGTGCTCAGTGCTCGGGGTGCTGGGTACTCAGTACTCGGGGTGCTCAGTGCTCAGTACTCAGGGTTCTGGGTGCTCAGTGCTCAGGGTGCTGGGTGCTCAGTGCTCGGGGTGCTGGGTGCTCGGTGCTCAGGTTGCTGGGTGCTCAGTACTCGGGGTGCTGGGTGCTCAGTACTCAGGGTGCTGGGTGCTCATTGCTCGGGGTGCTGGGTGCTCAGTGCTCCGGGTGCTGGGTGCTCAGTGCTCGGGGTGCTGGGTGCTCAGTGCTCAGGGTGCTGGGTGCTCAGTGCTCGGGGTGCTCGGTGCTCAGTACTCAGGGTTCTGTGTGCTCAGTGCTCAGGGTGCTCGGTGCTCAGTACTCAGGGTGCTGGGTGCTCAGTGCTCGGTGTGCTCGGTGCTCAGTACGTTGGGTGCTCAGTACTCAGGGTGCTGGGTGCTCAGTACTCAGGGTGCTGGGTGCTCAGTACTCAGGGTGCTCAGTGCTCAGGGTGCTGGGTTCTCAGTGCTTGGGGTGCTGGGTGCTCAGTGCTCACGGTGCTGTGTGCTCAGTACTCAGGGTGCTCAGTACTCAGGGTGCTGGGTGCTCAGTGCTCAGGGTGCTGGGTGCTCAGTGCTCAGGGTGCTGGGTGCTCAGAGCTCAGGGTGCTCGGTGCTCAGTGCTCAGGTTGCTGGGTGCTCAATACTCAGGGTGCTGGGTGCTCAGTACTCAGGGTGCTCAGTGCTCAGTACTCAGGGTGCTCAGTGCTCAGGGTGCTGGGTGCTCAGTGCTCGGGGTGCTGGGTACTCAGTCCTCAGGGTGCTGGGTGCTCAGTGCTCAGGGTGCTCGGTGCTCAGTGCTCAGGGTGCTGGGTGCTCAGTACTCAGGGTGCTGGGTGCTCAGTGCTCGGGGTGCTGGGGGCTCAGTACTCAGGGTGCTGGGTGCTCAGTGCTCAGGGTGCTGGGTGCTCAGTGCTCGGGGTGCTGGGTGCTCATTAATCAGGGTGCTGGGTGCTCAGTACTCAGGGTGCTCAGTGCTTGGGGTGCTGGGTGCTCAGTACTCAGGGTGCTCAGTGCTTGGGGTGCTGGGTGCTCACTACTCAGGGTGCTGGTTGCTCAGTGTTCAGGGTGCTGGGTGCTGAGTACTCAGGGTGCTGGGTGCTCAGTACTCAGGGTGCTGGGTGCTCAGTGCTCGGGATGCTGGGTGCTCAGTGCTCGGGTTGCTGGGTGCTCAGTGCTCGGGGTGCTGGGTGCTCAGTGCTCAGGGTGCTGGGTGCTGAGTACTCAGGGTGCTGGGTGCTCAGTACTCAGGGTGCTTGGTGCTCAGTGCTCGGTGTGCTGGGTGCTCAGTGCTCGGGTTGCTGGGTGCTCAGTGCTCGGGTTGCTGGGTGCTCAGTGCTCGGGGTGCTGGGTGCTCAGTGCTCAGGGTGCTGGGTGCTCAGTGCTCGGGGTGCTGGGTGCTCAGTGCTCGGTGTGCTCGGTGCTCAGGTCTCGGGGTGGTGGGTGCTCAGTACTCGGGGTGCTCAGTGCTCAGTGCTCAGGGTGCTGGGTGCTCAGTACTCAGGGTGCTGGGTGCTCATTGCTCGGGGTGCTGGGTCCTCAGTGTTACGGTTGCTGGGTTCTCAGTGCTCGGGGTGCTGGGTGCTCAGTGCTCGGGGCCCTGGGTGTTCAGTGCTCGGGGTGCTCGGTGCTCAGTACTCAGGGTTTTGGGTGCTCAGTGCTCAGGGTGCTCGGTGCTCAGTACTCAGGGTGCTGGGTGCTCAGTGCTCAGTGTGCTCGGTGCTTAGTACGTTGGGTGCTCAGTACTCAGGGTGTTGGGTGCTCAGTGCTCAGGGTGATCGGTGCTCAGTACTCAGGGTGCTCAGTACTCAGGGTGCTGGGTGCTCAGGGCTCGGGGTGCTGGGAGCTCAGTACTCAGGGTGCTGGGTGCTCAGTGCTCGGGGTGCTGGGTGCTGAGTGCTCAGGGTGCTGGGTGCTCAGTACTCGGGTTGCTCGGTGCTCAGTACTCAGGGTGCTGGGTGCTCAGTACTCAGGGTGCTGGGTGCTCAGTGATCAGGGTGCTCTCTGCTCAGTACTCAGGGTGCTGGGTGCTCAGTGCTCAGGGTGATCGGTGCTCAGTCCTCAGGGTGCTCAGTACTCAGGGTGCTGGGTGCTCAGTGCTCAGGTTGCTCAGTACTCAGGGTGCTGGGTACTCAGTACTCAGGGTGCTGTGTGCTCAGTGCTCGGGGTGCTGGGTGCTCAGTACTCAGGGTGCTGGGTGCTCAGTGCTCAGGGTGCTGGGTGCTCAGTACTCAGGGTGCTGGGTGCTCATTCTCGTGGTGCTGGGTGCTCAGTACTCGGGGTGCAGGGTGCTCAGTGCTCAGCGTGCTGGGTGCTCAGTACTCAGGGTGCTCGGTTCTCAGTACTCAGGGTGCTGGGTGCTCAATCTCGGGGTGCTGGGTGCTCAGTGCTCAGGGTCCTCGGTGCTCAGTACTCAGGGTGCTCAGTACTCAGCGTGCTTTGTGCTCAGTGCTCAGGGTGCTGGGTGCTCAGTACTCAGGGTGCTGGGTGCTCAGTACTCACGGTGCTGGGTGCTCAGTACTCGGGGTGCTGGGTGCTCATTACTCAGTGTGCTGGGTGCTCAGTGCTCAGGGTACTCGCTGCTCAGTACTCTTTTTGCTGGGTGCTCAGTACTCAGGGTGCTGGGTGCTCAGTGCTCGGGGTGCTCGGTGCTCAGTGCTCAGGATGCTCGGTGCTCAGTACTTTTGGTGCTGGGTGCTCGGTACTCAGGGTGCTGGGTGCTCAGTGCTCGGGGTGCTCGATGCTCAGTACTCAGGGTGCTGGGTGCTCAGTGCTCAGGATGCTGGGTGCTCAGTACTCAGGGTGCTCAGTACTCAGTACTCAGGGTGCTGGGTGCTCAGTGCTTGGGGTGTTGGGTGCTCAGTGCTCAGGGTGCTGGGTGCTCAGTGCTCGGGGTGCTGGGTGCTCAGTACTCGGAGTGCTCGGTGATCAGTACTCAGGGTGCTGGGTGCTCAGTGCTCAGGTGCTGGGTGCTAAGTATTCAGGTTTCTGGGTGCTCAGTACTCAGGTTGCGCAGTACTCAGGGTGCTGGGTGCTCAGTGCTCAGGGTGCTGGGTGCTCAGTACTCAGGGTGCTCAGTACTCAGGATGCTGGGTGCTCAGTACTCAGGGTGCTGGGTGCTCAGTACTCAGGGTGCTGGGTGCTCAGTCCTCAGGGTGCTAAGTGCTCAGGGTGCTGGGTGCTCAGTGCTCGGGGAGCTCGGTGCTCAGTACTCAGGGTGCTGAGTGCTCAGTACTCAGGGTGCTGGGTGCTCAGTACTCAGGGTGCTGGGTGCTCAGTGCTCGGGGTTTAGGGTGCTCAGTGCTCAGGGTGCTCAGTGCTCAGTACTCAGGGTGCTGGGTGCTCAGTACTCAGGGTGCTGGGTGCTCAGTGCTCGGGGTGCTGGGTGCTCAGTACTCAGGGTGCTGTTTGCTCAGTGCTCTGGGTGCTAGGTGCTCAGTACTCAAGGTGCTGGGTGCTCAGTGCTCACGGTGCTGGGTGCTCAGAACTCAGGGTGCTCAGTACTCAGGGTGCTGAGTGCTCAGTACTCAGGGTGCTGGGTGCTCAGTACTCAGGGTGCTGGGTGCTCAGTACTCAGGGTGCTGGGTGCTCAGTGCTCGGGGTGCTGGGTGCTCAGTGCTCAGGGTGCTGGGTGCTCAGTGCTCGCTGTGCTCGGTGCTCAGTACTCAGGGATCTGTGTGCTCAGTGCTCAGGGTGCTCGGTGCTCAGTACTCAGGGTGCTGGGTGCTCAGTGCTCGGTGTGCTCGGAGCTCAGTACGTTGGGTGCTCAGTACTCAGGGTGCTGGGTGCTCAGTGCTCAGGGTGATCGGTG
The DNA here is from genome assembly GCF_018167655.1 of Microtus oregoni. NCBI lineage: Eukaryota > Metazoa > Chordata > Mammalia > Rodentia > Cricetidae > Microtus > Microtus oregoni. The sequence goes on from NW_024543206.1 coordinate 24,500,665, forward strand.
ATCACTACTCAGCGTGCACAGTAATCAGGGAGCTGAGTGCTCAGTATTCAGGGTGCTCAGTGCTCAGGGTGCTGGGTGATCAGTACTCAGGGTGCTGGGTGCTCAGTACTCAGGGTTCTGGGTGCTCATTCTCAGGGTGCTGGGTGCTCAGTGCTCGGGGTGCTGGGTGCTCAGTACTCGGGGTGGTGGGTGCTCAGTGCTCAGCATGCTGGGTGCTCAGTACTCAGGGTGCTCGGTTCTCAGTACTCAGGGGGCTGGGTGCTCATTCTCGGTGTGCTGGGTGCTCAGTGCTCGGGGTGCTGGGTGCTTAGTGCTCAGGGTCCTCGGTGCTCAGTACTCAGGGTGCTCAGTACTCAGCGTGCTTTGTGCTCAGTGCTCGGGGTGCTGGGTGCTCAGTACTCAGGGTGCTGAGTGCTCAGTACTCACGGTGCTGTGTGCTCAGTACTCAGGGTGCTCAGTACTCAGTACTCAGGGTGCTGGGTGCTCCGTGCTTGGGGTACTGGGTGCTCAGTGCTCAGGGTGCTGGGTGCTCAGTGCTCGGGGTGCTGGGTGCTCAGTACACGGGGTGCTCAGTACTCAGTACACAGGGTGCTGGGTGCTCAGTGCTCTGGGTGCTGGGTGCTCAGTGCTCGGGGTGCTAGGTGCTCAGTGCTCAGGGTGCTGGGTACTCAGTGCTCAGTACACAGGGTGCTGAGTGCTCAGTGCTCGGGGTGCTGGGTGCTCAGTGCTCAGGGTGCTGGGTACTCAGTGCTCAGTACACAGGGTGCTGAGTGCTCAGTGCACAGGGTGCTGGGTGCTCAGTACTCAGGGTGCTCAGTGCTCAGGGTGCTGGGTGCTCAGTGCTCAGGGTGCTGGGTACTCAGTGCTCAGTACACAGGGTGCTGAGTGCTCAGTGCTCGGGGTGCTGGGTGCTCAGTGCTCAGGGTGCTGGGTGCTCAGTGCTCAGGGTGCTGGGTGCTCAGTACTCAGGGTGCTGGGTGCTCAGTGCTCAGGGTGCTGGGTGCTCAGTACTCAGGGTGCTGGGTCCTCAGTGCTCAGGGTGCTGGGTGCTCAGTGCTTGGGGTGCTCAGTACTCAGGGTGCTGGGTGTTCAGTGCTCAGGGTACTGGGTGCTCAGTACTCAGGGTGCTCGGTGCTTTGTACTCAGGGTGCTGGGTGCTCAGTACTCCGGGTGCTGGGTGCTCAGTGCTCGGGGTGCTCGGTGCTCAGTGCTCAGGGTGCTGGGTGCTCAGTACTCAGGGTGCTCATTGCTCAGGGTGCTGGGTGCTCATTACTCAGGGTGCTGGGTGCTCAGTACACAGGGTGCTCAGTGCTCAGTACTCAGGGTGCTCAGTGCTCAGTACTCAGGGTGCTCAGTGCTCAGGGTGCTGGGTGCTCAGTGCTCGGGGTGCTGGGTGCTCAGTGCTCACGGTGCTGTGTGCTCAGTACTCAGGGTGCTCAGTACTCAGGGTGCTGGGTGCTCAGTGCTCAGGGTGCTGGGTGCTCAGTGCTCAGGGTGCTGGGTGCTCAGAGCTCAGGGTGCTCGGTGCTCAGTGCTCAGGTTGCTGGGTGCTCAATACTCAGGGTGCTGGGTGCTCAGTACTCAGGGTGCTCTGTGCTCAGTACTCAGGGTGCTCAGTGCTCAGGGTGCTGGGTGCTCAGTGCTCGGAGTGCTGGGTACTCAGTCCTCAGGGTGCTGGGTGCTCAGTGCTCAGGGTGCTCGGTGCTCAGTGCTCAGGGTGCTGGGTGCTCAGTACTCAGGGTGCTGGGTGCTCAGTGCTCGGGGTGCTGGGGGCTCAGTACTCAGGGTGCTGGGTGCTCAGTGCTCAGGGTGCTGGGTGCTCAGTGCTCGGGGTGCTGGGTGCTCATTAATCAGGGTGCTGGGTGCTCAGTACTCAGGGTGCTCAGTGCTTGGGGTGCTGGGAGCTCAGTACTCAGGGTGCTCAGTGCTTGGGGTGCTGGGTGCTCAGTACTCAGGGTGCTGGTTGCTCAGTGCTCAGGGTGCTGGGTGCTGAGTACTCAGGGTGCTGGGTGCTCAGTACTCAGGGTGCTGGGGGCTCAGTGTTCGGGATGCTGGGTGCTCAGTGCTCGGGGTGCTGGGTGCTCAGTGCTCGGGGTGCTGGGTGCTCAGTGCTCAGGGTGCTGGGTGCTCAGTGCTCGGGGTGCTGGGTGCTCAGTGCTCGGGGTGCTCGGTGCTCAGTGCTCGGGGTGCTGGGTACTCAGTACTCGGGGTGCTCAGTGCTCAGTACTCAGGGTGCTGGGTGCTCAGTGCTCAGGGTGCTGTGTGCTCAGTGCTCGGGGTGCTGGGTGCTCTGTGCTCAGGTTGCTGGGTGCTCAGTACTCGGGGTGCAGGGTGCTCAGTACTCAGGGTGCTGGGTGCTCTTTGCTCGGGGTGCTGGGTGCTCAGTGCTCCGGGTGCTGGGTGCTCAGTTCTCGGGGTGCTGGGTGCTCAGTGCTCAGGGTGCTGGGTGGTCAGTGCTCGGTGTGCTCGGTGCTCAGTACTCAGGGTTCTGTGTGCTCAGTGCTCAGGGTGCTCGTTGCTCAGTACTCAGGGTGCTGGGTGCTCAGTGCTCGGTGTGCTCGGTGCTCAGTACGTTGGGTGCTCAGTACTCAGGGTGCTGGGTGCTCAGTGCTCAGGGTCATCGGTGATCACTACTCAGCGTGCACAGTAATCAGGGAGCTGGGTGCTCACTATTCAGGGTGCTCAGTGCTCGGGGTGCTGGGTGCTCAGTACTCAGGGTGCTGGGTGCTCAGTACTCAGGGTGCTGGGTGCTCATTCTCGGGGTGCTGGGTGCTCAGTGCTCGGGGTGCTGGGTGCTCAGTACTCGGGGTGGTGGGTGCTCAGTGCTGAGCATGCTGGGTGCTCAGTACTCAGGGTGCTCGGTTCTCAGTACTCAGGGGGCTGGGTGCTCATTCTCGGTGTGCTGGGTGCTCAGTGCTCGGGGTGCTGGGTGCTCAGTGCTCAGGGTCCTCGGTGCTCAGTACTCAGGGTGCTCAGTACTCAGCGTGCTTTGTGCCCAGTGCTCAGTGTGCTGGGTGCTCAGTACTCAGGGTGCTGAGTGCTCAGTACTAACGGTGCTGGGTGCTCAGTACTCAGGGTGCTCAGTACTCAGTACTCAGGGTGCTGGGTGCTCAGTGCTTGGGGTACTGAGTGCTCAGTGCTCAGGGTGCTGGGTGCTCAGTGCTCGGGGTGCTGGGTGCTCAGTACACGGGGTGCTCGGTGCTCAGTACTCAGGGTGCTGGGTGCTCTGTACTCAGGGTGCTGGGTGCTCAGTGCTCAGGGTGCTGTGTGCTCAGTACTCAGGTTGCTGGGTGCTCAGTACTCAGGGTGCTGGGTGCTCAGTGCTCAGGGTGCTGGGTGCTCAGTGCTCGGGGTGCTAGGTGCTCAGTACTCAGGGTGCTCAGTGCTCAGTACTCAGCGTGCTGGGTGCTCAGTGCTCAGGGTGCTCGGTGCTCAGTACTCAGGGTGCTCAGTGCTCAGTACTCAGGGTGCTGGGTGCTCAGTGCTCAGGGTGCTGGGTGCTCAGTACTCAGGGTGCTTTGTGCTTAGTACTCAGGGTGCTCGGTCCTCAGTGCTCAGGGTGCTGGGTGCTCAGTACTCAGGGTGCTGGGTGCTCAGTGGTCAGGGTGCTCAGTGCTCAGCAGTCAGGGTGCTCGGTGCTCAGTGCTCAGGGTGCTCAGTGCTCAGTACTCAGGGTGCTCAGTGCTCTGGGTGCTGGGTGCTCAGTGCTCAGGGTGCTGGTTGCTCAGTGCACAGGGTGCTGGGTGCTCAGTACTCAGGGTGCTCAGTGCTCAGGGTGCTCGGTGCTCAGTGCTCAGGGTGCTGGGTACTCAGTGCTCAGTACACAGTGTGCTGAGTGCTCAGTGCTCGGGATGCTGGGTGCTCAGTGCTCAGGGTGCTGGGTGCTCAGTGCTCAGGTTGCTGGTTGCTCAGTACTCAGGTTGCTGGGTGCTCAGAACTCAGTACACAGGGTGCTGGGTGCTCAGTGCTCAGGGTGCTGTGTGCTCAGTACTCAGGTTGCTGGGTGCTCAGTACTCAGTACACAGGGTGCTGGGTGCTCAGTGCTCAGGGTGCTGGGTGCTCAGTGCTCGGGGTGCTAGGTGCTCAGTGCTCAGGGTGCTGGGTACTCAGTGCTCAGTACACAGGGTGCTGAGTGCTCAGTGCTCGGGGTGCTGGGTGCTCAGTGCTCAGGGTGCTGGGTACTCAGTGCTCAGTACACAGGGTGCTGAGTGCTCAGTGCACAGGGTGCTGGGTGCTCAGTACTCAGGGTGCTCAGTGCTCAGGGTGCTGAGTGCTCAGTGCTCAGGGTGCTGGGTACTCAGTGCTCAGTACACAGGGTGCTGAGTGCTCAGTGCTCGGGGTGCTGGGTGCTCAGTGCTCAGGGTGCTGGGTGCTCAGTGCTCAGGGTGCTGGGTGCTCAGTACTCAGGGTGCTGGGTGCTCAGTGCTCAGGGTGCTGGGTGCTCAGTACTCAGGGTGCTGGGTCCTCAGTGCTCAGGGTGCTGGGTGCTCAGTGCTCGGGGTGCACAGTACTCAGGGTGCTGGGTGTTCAGTGCTCAGGGTACTGGGTGCTCAGTACTCAGGGTGCTCGGTGCTTTGTACTCAGGGTGCTGGGTGCTCAGTACTCCGGGTGCTGGGTGCTCAGTGCTCGGGGTGCTCGGTGCTCAGTGCTCAGGGTGCTGGGTGCTCAGTACTCAGGGTGCTCATTGCTCAGGGTGCTGGGTGCTCATTACTCAGGGTGCTGAGTGCTCAGTACTCAGGGTGCTCAGTGCTCAGTACTCAGGGTGCTCAGTGCTCAGTACTCAGGGTGCTCAGTGCTCAGGGTGCTGGGTGCTCAGTGCTCGGGGTGCTGGGTGCTCAGTGCTCACGGTGCTGTGTGCTCAGTACTCAGGGTGCTCAGTACTCAGGGTGCTGGGTGCTCAGTGCTCAGGGTGCTGGGTGCTCAGTGCTCAGGGTGCTGGGTGCTCAGAGCTCAGGGTGCTCTGTGCTCAGTACTCAGGGTGCTCAGTGCTCAGGGTGCTGGGTGCTCAGTGCTCGGGGTGCTGGGTACTCAGTCCTCAGGGTGCTGGGTGCTCAGTGCTCAGGGTGCTCGGTGCTCAGTGCTCAGGGTGCTCGGTGCTCAGTGCTCAGGGTGCTGGGTGCTCAATACTCAGGGTGCTGGGTGCTCAGTACTCAGGGTGCTGGGTGCTCAGTGCTCAGGTTGCTCGGTGATCAGTGCTCAGGGTGCTGAGTGCTCAGTGCTCGGGGTGCTCGGTGCTCAGTGCTCAGGGTGCTGGGTGCTCAGTGCTCAGGTTGCTGGGTGCTCAATACTCAGGGTGCTGGGTGCTCAGTACTCAGGGTGCTCTGTGCTCAGTACTCAGGGTGCTCAGTGCTCAGGGTGCTGGGTGCTCAGTGCTCGGGGTGCTGGGTACTCAGTCCTCAGGGTGCTGGGTGCTCAGTGCTCAGGGTGCTCGGTGCTCAGTGCTCAGGGTGCTGGGTGCTCAGTACTCAGGGTGCTGGGTGCTCAGTGCTCGGGGTGCTGGGGGCTCAGTACTCAGGGTGCTGGGTGCTCAGTGCTCAGGGTGCTGGGTGCTCAGTGCTCGGGGTGCTGGGTGCTCATTAATCAGGGTGCTGGGTGCTCAGTACTCATGGTGCTCAGTGCTTGGGGTGCTGGGTGCTCAGTACTCAGGGTGCTCAGTGCTTGGGGTGCTGGGTGCTCAGTACTCAGGGTGCTGGTTGCTCAGTGCTCAGGGTGCTGGGTGCTGAGTACTCAGGGTGCTGGGTGCTCAGTACTCAGGGTGCTGGGTGCTCATTGCTCGGGATGCTGGGTGCTCAGTGCTCGGGGTGCTGGGTGCTCAGTGCTCGGGGTGCTGGGTGCTCAGTGCTCAGGGTGCTGGGTGCTCAGTGCTCGGGGTGCTGGGTGCTCAGTGCTCGGGGTGCTCGGTGCTCAGTGCTCGGGGTGCTGGGTACTCAGTACTCGGGGTGCTCAGTGCTCAGTACTCAGGGTGCTGGGTGCTCAGTGCTCGGGGTGCTGGGTGCTCAGTGCTCGGGGTGCTGGGTGCTCAGTGCTCAGGGTGCTGGGTGGTCAGTGCTCGGGGTGCTCGGTGCTCAGTACTCAGGATTCTGTGTGCTCAGTGCTCAGGGTGCTCGTTGCTCAGTACTCAGGGTGCTGGGTGCTCAGTGCTCGGTGTGCTCGGTGCTCAGTACGTTGGGTGCTCAGTACTCAGGGTGCTGGGTGCTCAGTGCTCAGGGTCATCGGTGATCACTACTCAGCGTGCACAGTAATCAGGGAGCTGGGTGCTCACTATTCAGGGTGCTCAGTGCTCGGGGTGCTGGGTGCTCAGTACTCAGGGTGCTGGGTGCTCAGTACTCAGGGTGCTGGGTGCTCATTCTCGGGGTGCTGGGTGCTCAGTGCTCGGGGTGCTGGGTGCTCAGTACTCGGGGTGGTGGGTGCTCAGTGCTGAGCATGCTGGGTGCTCAGTACTCAGGGTGCTCGGTTCTCAGTACTCAGGGGGCTGGGTGCTCATTCTCGGTGTGCTGGGTGCTCAGTGCTCGGGGTGCTGGGTGCTCAGTGCTCAGGGTCCTCGGTGCTCAGTACTCAGGGTGCTCAGTACTCAGCGTGCTTTGTGCTCAGTGCTCAGTGTGCTGGGTGCTCAGTACTCAGGGTGCTGAGTGCTCAGTACTAACGGTGCTGGGTGCTCAGTACTCAGGGTGCTCAGTACTCAGTACTCAGGGTGCTGGGTGCTCAGTGCTTGGGGTACTGAGTGCTCAGTGCTCAGGATGCTGGGTGCTCAGTGCTCGGGGTGCTGGGTGCTCAGTACACGGGGTGCTCGGTGCTCAGTACTCAGGGTGCTGGGTGCTCTGTACTCAGGGTGCTGGGTGCTCAGTGCTCAGGGTGCTGTGTGCTCAGTACTCAGGTTGCTGGGTGCTCAGTACTCAGGGTGCTGGGTGCTCAGTGCTCAGGGTGCTGGGTGCTCAGTGCTCGGGGTGCTAGGTGCTCAGTACTCAGGGTGCTCAGTGCTCAGTACTCAGCGTGCTGGGTGCTCAGTGCTCAGGGTGCTCGGTGCTCAGTACTCAGGGTGCTCAGTGCTCAGTACTCAGGGTGCTGGGTGCTCAGTGCTCAGGGTGCTGGGTGCTCAGTACTCAGGGTGCTTTGTGCTTAGTACTCAGGGTGCTCGGTCCTCAGTGCTCAGGGTGCTGGGTGCTCAGTACTCAGGGTGCTGGGTGCTCAGTGGTCAGGGTGCTCAGTGCTCAGCAGTCAGGGTGCTCGGTGCTCAGTGCTCAGGGTGCTCAGTGCTCAGTACTCAGGGTGCTCAGTGCTCTGGGTGCTGGGTGCTCAGTGCTCAGGGTGCTGGTTGCTCAGTGCACAGGGTGCTGGGTGCTCAGTACTCAGGGTGCTCAGTGCTCAGGGTGCTCGGTGCTCAGTGCTCAGGGTGCTGGGTACTCAGTGCTCAGTACACAGTGTGCTGAGTGCTCAGTGCTCGGGATGCTGGGTGCTCAGTGCTCAGGGTGCTGGGTGCTCAGTGCTCAGGTTGCTGGTTGCTCAGTACTCAGGTTGCTGGGTGCTCAGAACTCAGTACACAGGGTGCTGGGTGCTCAGTGCTCAGGGTGCTGTGTGCTCAGTACTCAGGTTGCTGGGTGCTCAGTACTCAGTACACAGGGTGCTGGGTGCTCAGTGCTCAGGGTGCTGGGTGCTCAGTGCTCGGGGTGCTAGGTGCTCAGTGCTCAGGGTGCTGGGTACTCAGTGCTCAGTACACAGGGTGCTGAGTGCTCAGTGCTCGGGGTGCTGGGTGCTCAGTGCTCAGGGTGCTGGGTACTCAGTGCTCAGTACACAGGGTGCTGAGTGCTCAGTGCACAGGGTGCTGGGTGCTCAGTACTCAGGGTGCTCAGTGCTCAGGGTGCTGAGTGCTCAGTGCTCAGGGTGCTGGGTACTCAGTGCTCAGTACACAGGGTGCTGAGTGCTCAGTGCTCGGGGTGCTGGGTGCTCAGTGCTCAGGGTGCTGGGTGCTCAGTGCTCAGGGTGCTGGGTGCTCAGTACTCAGGGTGCTGGGTGCTCAGTGCTCAGGGTGCTGGGTGCTCAGTACTCAGGGTGCTGGGTCCTCAGTGCTCAGGGTGCTGGGTGCTCAGTGCTCGGGGTGCACAGTACTCAGGGTGCTGGGTGTTCAGTGCTCAGGGTACTGGGTGCTCAGTACTCAGGGTGCTCGGTGCTTTGTACTCAGGGTGCTGGGTGCTCAGTACTCCGGGTGCTGGGTGCTCAGTGCTCGGGGTGCTCGGTGCTCAGTGCTCAGGGTGCTGGGTGCTCAGTACTCAGGGTGCTCATTGCTCAGGGTGCTGGGTGCTCATTACTCAGGGTGCTGAGTGCTCAGTACTCAGGGTGCTCAGTGCTCAGTACTCAGGGTGCTCAGTGCTCAGTACTCAGGGTGCTCAGTGCTCAGGGTGCTGGGTGCTCAGTGCTCGGGGTGCTGGGTGCTCAGTGCTCACGGTGCTGTGTGCTCAGTACTCAGGGTGCTCAGTACTCAGGGTGCTGGGTGCTCAGTGCTCAGGGTGCTGGGTGCTCAGTGCTCAGGGTGCTGGGTGCTCAGAGCTCAGGGTGCTCTGTGCTCAGTACTCAGGGTGCTCAGTGCTCAGGGTGCTGGGTGCTCAGTGCTCGGGGTGCTGGGTACTCAGTCCTCAGGGTGCTGGGTGCTCAGTGCTCAGGGTGCTCGGTGCTCAGTGCTCAGGGTGCTCGGTGCTCAGTGCTCAGGGTGCTGGGTGCTCAATACTCAGGGTGCTGGGTGCTCAGTACTCAGGGTGCTGGGTGCTCAGTGCTCAGGGTGCTCGGTGATCAGTGCTCAGGGTGCTGAGTGCTCAGTGCTCGGGGTGCTCGGTGCTCAGTGCTCAGGGTGCTGGGTGCTCAGTGCTCAGGTTGCTGGGTGCTCAATACTCAGGGTGCTGGGTGCTCAGTACTCAGGGTGCTCTGTGCTCAGTACTCAGGGTGCTCAGTGCTCAGGGTGCTGGGTGCTCAGTGCTCGGGGTGCTGGGTACTCAGTCCTCAGGGTGCTGGGTGCTCAGTGCTCAGGGTGCTCGGTGCTCAGTGCTCAGGGTGCTGGGTGCTCAGTACTCAGGGTGCTGGGTGCTCAGTGCTCGGGGTGCTGGGGGCTCAGTACTCAGGGTGCTGGGTGCTCAGTGCTCAGGGTGCTGGGTGCTCAGTGCTCGGGGTGCTGGGTGCTCATTAATCAGGGTGCTGGGTGCTCAGTACTCAGGGTGCTCAGTGCTTGGGGTGCTGGGTGCTCAGTACTCAGGGTGCTCAGTGCTTGGGGTGCTGGGTGCTCAGTACTCAGGGTGCTGGTTGCTCAGTGCTCAGGGTGCTGGGTGCTGAGTACTCAGGGTGCTGGGTGCTCAGTACTCAGGGTGCTGGGTGCTCATTGCTCGGGATGCTGGGTGCTCATTGCTCGGGGTGCTGGGTGCTCAGTGCTCGGGGTGCTGGGTGCTCAGTGCTCAGGGTGCTGGGTGCTCAGTGCTCGGGGTGCTGGGTGCTCAGTGCTCGGGGTGCTCGGTGCTCAGTGCTCGGGGTGCTGGGTACTCAGTACTCGGGGTGCTCAGTGCTCAGTACTCAGGGTGCTGGGTGCTCAGTGCTCAGGGTGCTGGGTGTTCAGTGCTCGGGGTGCTGGGTGCTCTGTGCTCAGGTTGCTGGGTGCTCAGTACTCGGGGTGCTGGGTGCTCAGTACTCAGGGTGCTGGGTGCTCTTTGCTCGGGGTGCTGGGTGCTCAGTGCTCCGGGTGCTGGGTGCTCAGTTCTCGGGGTGCTGGGTGCTCAGTGCTCATGGTGCTGGGTGGTCAGTGCTCGGGGTGCTCGGTGCTCAGTACTCAGGGTTCTGTGTGCTCAGTGCTCAGGGTGCTCGTTGCTCAGTACTCAGGGTGCTGGGTGCTCAGTGCTCGGTGTGCTCGGTGCTCAGTACGTTGGGTGCTCAGTACTCAGGGTGCTGGGTGCTCAGTGCTCAGGGTGATCGGTGATCACTACTCAGCGTGCACAGTAATCAGGGAGCTGGGTGCTCAGTATTCAGGGTGCTCAGTGCTCGGGGTGCTGGGTGCTCAGTACTCAGGGTGCTGGGTGCTCAGTACTCAGGGTGCTGGGTGCTCATTCTCGGGGTGCTGGGTGCTCAGTGCTCGGGGTGCTGGGTGCTCAGTACTCGGGGTGGTGGGTGCTCAGTGCTCAGCATGCTGGGTGCTCAGTACTCAGGGTGCTCGGTTCTCAGTACTCAGGGGGCTGGGTGCTCATTCTTGGTGTGCTGGGTGCTCAGTGCTCGGGGTGCTGGGTGCTCAGTGCTCAGGGTCCTCGGTGCTCAGTACTCAGGGTGCTCAGTACTCAGCGTGCTTTGTGCTCAGTGCTCAGGGTGCTGGGTGCTCAGTACTCAGGGTGCTGAGTGCTCAGTACTAACGGTGCTGGGTGCTCAGTACTCAGGGTGCTCAGTACTCAGTACTCAGGGTGCTGGGTGCTCAGTGCTTGGGGTACTGAGTGCTCAGTGCTCAGGGTGCTGGGTGCTCAGTGCTCGGGGTGCTGGGTGCTCAGTACACGGGGTGCTCGGTGCTCAGTACTCAGGGTGCTTGGTGCTCTGTACTCAGGGTGCTGGGTGCTCAGTGCTCAGGGTGCTGTGTGCTCAGTACTCAGGTTGCTGGGTGCTCAGTACTCAGGGTGCTGGGTGCTCAGTGCTCAGGGTGCTGGGTGCTCAGTGCTCGGGGTGCTAGGTGCTCAGTACTCAGGGTGCTCAGTGCTCAGTACTCAGCGTGCTGGGTGCTCAGTGCTCAGGGTGCTCGGTGCTCAGTACTCAGGGTGCTCAGTGCTCAGTACTCAGGGTGCTGGGTGCTCAGTGCTCAGGGTGCTGGGTGCTCAGTACTCAGGGTGCTTTGTGCTTAGTACTCAGGGTGCTCGGTCCTCAGTGCTCAGGGTGCTGGGTGCTCAGTACTCAGGGTGCTGGGTGCTCAGTGGTCAGGGTGCTCAGTGCTCAGCAGTCAGGGTGCTCGGTGCTCAGTGCTCAGGGTGCTCAGTGCTCAGTACTCAGGGTGCTCAGTGCTCTGGGTGCTGGGTGCTCAGTGCTCAGGGTGCTGGGTGCTCAGTGCACAGGGTGCTGGGTGCTCAGTACTCAGGGTGCTCAGTGCTCAGGGTGCTCGGTGCTCAGTGCTCAGGGTGCTGGGTACTCAGTGCTCAGTACACAGTGTGCTGAGTGCTCAGTGCTCGGGGTGCTGGGTGCTCAGTGCTCAGGGTGCTGGGTGCTCAGTGCTCAGGGTGCTGGTTGCTCAGTACTCAGGGTGCTGGGTGCTCAGTGCTCAGGGTGCTGGGTGCTCAGTACTCAGGATGCTGGGTCCTCAGTGCTCAGGGTGCTGGGTGCTCAGTGCTCGGGGTGCTCAGTACTCAGGGTGCTGGGTGTTCAGTGCTCAGGGTACTGGGTGCTCAGTACTCAGGGTGCTCGGTGCTTAGTGCTCAGGGTGCTGGGTGCTCAGTACTCCGGGTGCTCGGTACTCAGTGCTCAGGGTGCTGGGTGCTCAGTACTCAGGGTGCTCATTGCTCAGGGTGCTGGGTGCTCATTACTCAGGGTGCTGGGTGCTCAGTACTCAGGGTGCTCAGTGATCAGTACTCAGGGTGCTCAGTGCTCAGTACTCAGGTTGCTCAGTGCTCCGGGTGCTGGGTGCTCAGTGCTCAGGGTGCTGGGTGCTCAGTGCACAGGGTGCTGGGTGCTCAGTACTCAGGGTGCTCAGTGCTCAGGGTGCTGGGTGCTCAGTGCTCAGGGTGCTGGGTTCTCAGTACTCAGGGTGCTGGGTGCTCAGTGCTCAGGGTGCTGGGTGCTCAGTACTCAGGGTCCTGGGTCCTCAGTGCTCAGGGTGCTGGGTGCTCAGTGCTCGGGGTGCTCAGTACTCAGGCTGCTGGGTGTTCAGTGCTCAGGGTACTGGGTGCTCAGTACTCAGGGTGCTCGGTGCTTAGTACTCAGGGTGCTGGGTGCTCAGTACTCCGGGTGCTGGGTGCTCAGGGCTCGGGGTGCTCGGTGCTCAGTGCTCAGGGTGCTGGGTGCTCAGTACTCAGGGTGCTCATTGCTCAGGGTGCTGGGTGCTCATTACTCAGGGTGCTGGGTGCTCAGTACTCAGGGTGCTCAGTGCTCAGTACTCAGGGTGCTCAGTGCTCAGTACTCAGGGTGCTGAGTGCTCAGGGTGCTGGGTGCTCAGTGCTCGGGGTGCTGGGTGCTCAGTGCTCACGGTGCTGTGTGCTCAGTACTCAGGGTGCTCAGTACTCAGGGTGCTGGGTGCTCAGTGCTCAGGGTGCTGGGTGCTCAGTGCTCAGGGTGCTGGGTGCTCAGAGCTCAGGGTGCTGGGTGCTCAGTGCTCAGGTTGCTGGGTGCTCAATACTCAGGGTGCTGGGTGCTCAGTACTCAGGGTGCTCAGTGCTCAGTACTCAGGGTGCTCAGTGCTCAGGGTGCTGGGTGCTCAGTGCTCGGGGTGCTGGGTACTCAGTCCTCAGGGTGCTGGGTGCTCAGTGCTCAGGGTGCTCGGTGCTCAGTGCTCAGGGTGCTGGGTGCTCAGTACTCAGGGTGCTGGGTGCTCAGTGCTCGGGGTGCTGTGGGCTCAGTACTCAGGGTGCTGGGTGCTCAGTGCTCAGGGTGCTGGGTGCTCAGTGCTCGGGGTGCTGGGTGCTCATTAATCAGGGTGCTGGGTGCTCAGTACTCAGGGTGCTCAGTGCTTGGGGTGCTGGGTGCTCAGTACTCAGGGTGCTCAGTGCTTGGAGTGCTGGGTGCTAAGTACTCAGGGTGCTGGTTGCTCAGTGCTCAGGGTGCTGGGTGCTGAGTACTCAGGGTGCTGGGTGCTCAGTACTCAGGGTGCTGGGTGCTCAGTGCTCGGGATGCTGGGTGCTCAGTGCTCGGGGTGCTGGGTGCTCAGTGCTCGGGGTGCTGGGTGCTCAGTGCTCGGGGTGCTGGGTGCTCAGTGCTCGGGGTGCTGGGTGCTCAGTGCTCATGGTGCTGGGTGCTCATTGCTCGGGGTGCTGGGTGCTCAGTGCTCCGGGTGCTGGGTGCTCAGTGCTCGGGGTGCTGGGTGCTCAGTGCTCATGGTGCTGGGTGCTCAGTGCTCGGGGTGCTCGGTGCTCAGTACTCAGGGTTCTGTGTGCTCAGTGCTCAGGGTGCTCGGTGCTCAGTACTCAGGGTGCTGGGTGCTCAGTACGTTGGGTGCTCAGTACTCAGGGTGCTGGGTGCTCAGTGCTCAGGGTGATCGGTGATCACTACTCAGCGTGCACAGTAATCAGGGAGCTGGGTGCTCAGTATTCAGGGTGCTCAGTGCTCGGGGTGCTGGGTGCTCAGTACTCAGGGTCCTGGGTGCTCAGTACTCAGGGTGCTGGGTGCTCATTCTCGGGGTGCTGGGTGCTCAGTGCTCGGGGTGCTGGGTGCACAGTACTCGGGGTGGTGGGTGCTCAGTGCTCAGCATGCTGGGTGCTCAGAACTCAGGGTGCTCGGTTCTCAGTACTCAGGTGGCTGGGTGCTCATTCTCGGTGTGCTGGGTGCTCAGTGCTCGGGGTGCTGGGTGCTCAGTGCTCAGGGTCCTCGGTGCTCAGTACTCAGGGTGCTCAGTACTCAGCGTGCTTTGTGCTCAGTGCTCAGGGTGCTGGTTGCTCAGTACTCAGGGTGCTGAGTGCTCAGTACTCACGGTGCTGGGTGCTCAGTACTCAGGGTGCTCAGTACTCAGTACTCAGGGTGCTGGGTGCTCAGTGCTTGGGGTACTGGGTGCTCAGTGCTCAGGGTGCTGGGTGCTCAGTGCTCGGGGTGCTGGGTGCTCAGTACACGGGGTGCTCGGTGCTCAGTACTCAGGATGCTGGGTGCTCAGTACTCAGGGTGCTGGGTGCTCAGTGCTCAGGGTGCTGTGTGCTCAGTACTCAGGTTGCTGGGTGCTCAGTACTCAGGGTGCTGGGTGCTCAGTGCTCAGGGTGCTGGGTGCTCAGTGCTCGGGGTGCTAGGTGCTCAGTACTCAGGGTGCTCAGTGCTCAGTACTCAGCGTGCTGGGTGCTCAGTGCACAGGGTGCTCGGTGCTCAGTACTCAGGGTGCTCAGTGCTCAGTACTCAGGGTGCTGGGTGCTCAGTGCTCAGGGTGCTGGGTGCTCAGTACTCAGGGTGCTTTGTGCTTAGTACTCAGGGTGCTCGGTCCTCATTGCTCAGGGTGCTGGGTGCTCAGTACTCAGGGTGCTGGGTGCTCAGTTGTCAGGGTGCTCAGTGCTCAGCAGTCAGGGTGCTCGGTGCTCAGTGCTCAGGGTGCTCAGTGCTCAGTACTCAGGGTGCTCAGTGCTCTGGGTGCTGGGTTCTCAGTGCTCAGGGTGCTGGGTGATCAGTGCACAGGGTGCTGGGTGCTCAGTGCTCAGGGTGCTCAGTGCTCAGGGTGCTGGGTGCTCAGTGCTCAGGGTGCTGGGTACTCAGTGCTCAGTACACAGGGTGCTGAGTGCTCAGTGCTCGGGGTGCTGGGTGCTCAGTGCTCAGGGTGCTGGGTGCTCAGTGCTCAGGGTGCTGGGTGCTCAGTACTCAGGGTGCTGGGTGCTCAGTGCTCAGGGTGCTGGGTGCTCAGTACTCAGGGTGCTGGGTACTCAGTGCTCAGGGTGCTGGGTGCTCAGTGCTCGGGGTGCTCAGTACTCAGGGTGCTGGGTGCTCATTGCTCGGGGTGCTGGGTGCTCAGTGCTCAGGGTGCTGGGTGCTCAGTGCTCATGGTGCTGGGTGCTCAGTACTCAGGGTGGTGGGTGCTCAGTGCTCAGGGTGCTGGGTGCTCAGTACTCAGGGTGCTGGGTGCTCGGTGCTCAGTACGATGGGTGCTCAGTACTCAGGGTGCTGGGGGCTCAGTACTCAGGGTGCTGGGTTCTCAGTACTCAGGGTGCTCCGTGCTCAGTACTCAGGGTGCTGGGTGCTCAGTGCTCAGGGTGCTGGGTGCTCAGTGCTCAGGGTGCTGGGTGCTCAGTGCTCAGGGTGCTTGGTGCTCAGTGATCGGGGTGCTGGGTGCTCAGTACTCAGGGTGCTCAGTGCTCAGTACACAGGGTTCTCAGTGCTCAGTACTAAGGGTGCTCAGTACTCAGGGTGCTGGGTGCTCAGTGCTCGGGGTGCTCGGTGCTCAGTACTCAGGGTGCTGAGTGCTCAGTGCTCAGGGTGCTGGGTTCTCAGTGCTCGGGGTGCTCGGTGCTCAGTACTCAGGGTGCTGGGTGCTCAGTGCTCAGGGTGCTGGGTGCTCAGTGCTCAGGATGCTGGGTGCTCAGTACTCAGGGTGCTCGGTGCTCGGGGTGCTGGGTGTTCAGTGCTCGGGGTGCTCGGTGCTCAGTACTCAGGGTGCAGTGTGCTCATTTCTCGGGGTGCTGGGTGCACAGTGCTCGGGGTGCTGGGTGCTCAGTGCTCGGGGTGCTGGGTGCTCAGTACTCAGGGTGCTGGGTACTCAGTGCTCGGGGTGCTCGGTGCTCAGTGATCAGGGTGCTGGGTGCTCAGTCCTCGGGGTGCTCCGTGCTCAGTACTCAGGGTGCTGGGTGCTCAGTGCTCGGGGTGCTCGGTGCTCAGTACTCAGGGTGCTGGGTGCTCAGTGCTCGGGGTGCTGGGTGCTCAGTGCTCAGTACTCAGGGTGCTGGGTGCTCAGTGCTCGGGGTGCTGGGTGCTCAGTGCTCAGTACTCAGGGTGCTGGGTGCTCAGTGCTCGGGGTGCTGGGTGCTCAGTGCTCAGGGTGCTGCGTGCTCAGTGCTCAGGGTGCTGGGTGCTCAGTGCTCGGGGTGCTGGGTGCTCAGTACTCAGGGTGCTGGGTGCTCAGTGCTCGGGGTGCTCGGTGCTCAGTACTCAGGGTGCTGGGTGCTCAGTACTCAGGGTGCTCAGTGCTCAGGGTGCTGGGTGCTCAGTGCTCGGGGTGCTGGGTGCTCAGTACTCAGGGTGCTCAGTGCTCAGGGTGCTGGTTGCTCAGTGCTCAGGGTGCTGGGTGCTCAGTACTCAGGGTGCTGGGTGCTCAGTACTCAGGGTGCTCAGTGCTCAGGGTGCTGGGTGCTCAGTGCTCGGGGTGCTCGGTTCTCAGTACTCAGAGTGCTGGGTGCTCAGTGCTCGGAGTGCTGGGTGCTCAGTGCTCAGGGTGCTGGGTGCAGAGTACTCAGGGTGCTGGGTGCTAAGTGCTCGGGGTGCTGGGTGCACAGTACTCAGGGTGTTCCGTGCTCAGTACTCAGGGTGCTGGGTGCTCAGTGCTCGGGGTGCTCGGTGCTAAGTACTCAGGGTGCTGGGTGCTCAGTGCTCGGGGTGCTCGGTGCTCAGTACTCAGGGTGCTGGGTGCTCAGTGCTCGGGGTGCTGGGTGCTCAGTGCTCAGTACTCAGGGTGCTGGGTGCTCAGTGCTCGGGGTGCTGGGTGCTCAGTGCTCAGTACTCAGGGTGCTGGGTGCTCAGTGCTCGGGGTGCTGGGTGCTCAGTGCTCAGGGTGCTGCGTGCTCAGTGCTCAGGGTGCTGGGTGCTCAGTGCTCGGGGTGCTGGGTGCTCAGTACTCAGGGTGCTGGGTGCTCAGTGCTCGGGGTGCTCGGTGCTCAGTACTCAGGGTGCTGGGTACTCAGTACTCAGGATGCTGGGTGCTCAGTGCTCAGGGTGCTCAGTATTCAGGGTGCTGTGTGTTCAGTGCTCAGGGTGCTGGGTGCTCAGTACTCAGGGTTCTCCGTGCTTAGTACTCAGGGTGCTGGGTGCTCAGTACTCGGGTGCTGGGTGCTCAGTGCTCGGGGTACTCGGTGCTCAGTTCTCAAGGTGCTGGGTACTCACTACTCAGGGTGATCATTGCTCAGGGTGCTGGTTGCTCGGTACTCAGGGTGCTGGGTGCTCAGTACTCATGGTGCTCAGTGCTCAGTACTCAGGGTGCTCAGTGCTCAGTACTAAGGGTGCTCAGTGCTCAGGGTGCTGGGTGCTCAGTGCTCGGGGTGCTCGGTGCTCAGTACTCAGGGTGCTGGGTGCTCAGTGCTCAGGGTGCTGGGTGCTCAGTGCTCAGGGTGCTGGGTGCTCAGTACTCAGGGTGCTCGGTGCTCGGGGTGCTGGGTGTTCAGTGCTCGGGATGCTCGGTGCTCAGTACTCGGGGTGCTCAGTGCTCAGTACTCATGGTGCTGGGTGCTCAGTTCTCAGGGTGCTGGGTGCTCAGTACTCAGGGTGCTGGGTGCTCAGTACTCAGGGTGCTGGGTTCTCAGTACTCAGGGTGCTCGGTGCTCAGTACTCAGGGTGCTGGGTGCTCAGTACTCAGGGTGCTGGGTTCTCAGTACTCAGGGTGCTCGGTGCTCAGTACTCAGGGTGCTGGGTGCTCAGTGCTCAGGGTGCTGGGTGCTCAGTGCTCAGGGTGCTGGGTGCTCAGTGCTCGGGGTGCTGGGTGCTCATTAATCAGGGTGCTGGGTGCTCAGCACTCAGGGTGCTCAGTGCTTGGGGTGCTGGGTGCTCAGTACTCAGGGTGCTCAGTGCTTGGAGTGCTGGGTGCTAAGTACTCAGGGTGCTGGTTGCTCAGTGCTCAGGGTGCTGGGTGCTGAGTACTCAGGGTGCTGGGTGCTCAGTACTCAGGGTGCTGGGTGCTCAGTGCTCGGGATGCTGGGTGCTCAGTGCTCGGGGTGCTGGGTGCTCAGTGCTCGGGGTGCTGGGTGCTCAGTGCTCGGGGTGCTGGGTGCTCAGTGCTCGGGGTGCTGGGTGCTCAGTGCTCATGGTGCTGGGTGCTCATTGCTCGGGGTGCTGGGTGCTCAGTGCTCCGGGTGCTGGGTGCTCAGTGCTCGGGGTGCTGGGTGCTCAGTGCTCATGGTGCTGGGTGCTCAGTGCTCGGGGTGCTCGGTGCTCAGTACTCAGGGTTCTGTGTGCTCAGTGCTCAGGGTGCTCGGTGCTCAGTACTCAGGGTGCTGGGTGCTCAGTACGTTGGGTGCTCAGTACTCAGGGTGCTGGGTGCTCAGTGCTCAGGGTGATCGGTGATCACTACTCAGCGTGCACAGTAATCAGGGAGCTGGGTGCTCAGTATTCAGGGTGCTCAGTGCTCGGGGTGCTGGGTGCTCAGTACTCAGGGTCCTGGGTGCTCAGTACTCAGGGTGCTGGGTGCTCATTCTCGGGGTGCTGGGTGCTCAGTGCTCGGGGTGCTGGGTGCACAGTACTCGGGGTGGTGGGTGCTCAGTGCTCAGCATGCTGGGTGCTCAGTACTCAGGGTGCTCGGTTCTCAGTACTCAGGGGGCTGGGTGCTCATTCTCGGTGTGCTGGGTGCTCAGTGCTCGGGGTGCTGGGTGCTCAGTGCTCAGGGTCCTCGGTGCTCAGTACTCAGGGTGCTCAGTACTCAGCGTGCTTTGTGCTCAGTGCTCAGGGTGCTGGTTGCTCAGTACTCAGGGTGCTGAGTGCTCAGTACTCACGGTGCTGGGTGCTCAGTACTCAGGGTGCTCAGTACTCAGTACTCAGGGTGCTGGGTGCTCAGTGCTTGGGGTACTGGGTGCTCAGTGCTCAGGGTGCTGGGTGCTCAGTGCTCGGGGTGCTGGGTGCTCAGTACACGGGGTGCTCGGTGCTCAGTACTCAGGATGCTGGGTGCTCAGTACTCAGGGTGCTGGGTGCTCAGTGCTCAGGGTGCTGTGTGCTCAGTACTCAGGTTGCTGGGTGCTCAGTACTCAGGGTGCTGGGTGCTCAGTGCTCAGGGTGCTGGGTGCTCAGTGCTCGGGGTGCTAGGTGCTCAGTACTCAGGGTGCTCAGTGCTCAGTACTCAGCGTGCTGGGTGCTCAGTGCACAGGGTGCTCGGTGCTCAGTACTCAGGGTGCTCAGTGCTCAGTACTCAGGGTGCTGGGTGCTCAGTGCTCAGGGTGCTGGGTGCTCAGTACTCAGGGTGCTTTGTGCTTAGTACTCAGGGTGCTCGGTCCTCATTGCTCAGGGTGCTGGGTGCTCAGTACTCAGGGTGCTGGGTGCTCAGTTGTCAGGGTGCTCAGTGCTCAGCAGTCAGGGTGCTCGGTGCTCAGTGCTCAGGGTGCTCAGTGCTCAGTACTCAGGGTGCTCAGTGCTCTGGGTGCTGGGTTCTCAGTGCTCAGGGTGCTGGGTGATCAGTGCACAGGGTGCTGGGTGCTCAGTACTCAGGGTGCTCAGTGCTCAGGGTGCTGGGTGCTCAGTGCTCAGGGTGCTGGGTACTCAGTGCTCAGTACACAGGGTGCTGAGTGCTCAGTGCTCGGGGTGCTGGGTGCTCAGTGCTCAGGGTGCTGGGTGCTCAGTGCTCAGGGTGCTGGGTGCTCAGTACTCAGGGTGCTGGGTGCTCAGTGCTCAGGGTGCTGGGTGCTCAGTACTCAGGGTGCTGGGTACTCAGTGCTCAGGGTGCTGGGTGCTCAGTGCTCGGGGTGCTCAGTACTCAGGGTGCTGGGTGCTCATTGCTCGGGGTGCTGGGTGCTCAGTGCTCAGGGTGCTGGGTGCTCAGTGCTCATGGTGCTGGGTGCTCAGTACTCAGGGTGCTGGGTGCTCAGTGCTCAGGGTGCTGGGTGCTCAGTACTCAGGGTGCTGGGTGCTCGGTGCTCAGTACGATGGGTGCTCAGTACTCAGGGTGCTGGGGGCTCAGTACTCAGGGTGCTGGGTTCTCAGTACTCAGGGTGCTCCGTGCTCAGTACTCAGGGTGCTGGGTGCTCAGTGCTCAGGGTGCTGGGTGCTCAGTGCTCAGGGTGCTGGGTGCTCAGTGCTCAGGGTGCTTGGTGCTCAGTGATCGGGGTGCTGGGTGCTCAGTACTCAGGGTGCTCAGTGCTCAGTACACAGGGTTCTCAGTGCTCAGTACTAAGGGTGCTCAGTGCTCAGGGTGCTGGGTGCTCAGTGCTCTGGGTGCTCGGTGCTCAGTACTCAGGGTGCTGAGTGCTCAGTGCTCAGGGTGCTGGGTTCTCAGTGCTCGGGGTGCTCGTGAGCTCAGTACTCAGGGTGCTGGGTGCTCAGTGCTCAGGGTGCTGGGTGCTCAGTGCTCAGGATGCTGGGTGCTCAGTACTCAGGGTGCTCGGTGCTCGGGGTGCTGGGTGTTCAGTGCTCGGGGTGCTCGGTGCTCAGTACTCAGGGTGCTGTGTGCTCATTTCTCGGGGTGCTGGGTGCACAGTGCTCGGGGTGCTGGGTGCTCAGTGCTCGGGGTGCTGGGTGCTCAGTACTCAGGGTGCTGGGTACTCAGTGCTCGGGGTGCTCGGTGCTCAGTGATCAGGGTGCTGGGTGCTCAGTCCTCGGGGTGCTCCGTGCTCAGTACTCAGGGTGCTGGGTGCTCAGTGCTCGGGGTGCTCGGTGCTCAGTACTCAGGGTGCTGGGTGCTCAGTGCTCGGGGTGCTGGGTGCTCAGTGCTCAGTACTCAGGGTGCTGGGTGCTCAGTGCTCGGGGTGCTGGGTGCTCAGTGCTCAGTACTCAGGGTGCTGGGTGCTCAGTGCTCGGGGTGCTGGGTGCTCAGTGCTCAGGGTGCTGCGTGCTCAGTGCTCAGGGTGCTGGGTGCTCAGTGCTCGGGGTGCTGGGTGCTCAGTACTCAGGGTGCTGGGTGCTCAGTGCTCGGGGTGCTCGGTGCTCAGTACTCAGGGTGCTGGGTGCTCAGTACTCAGGGTGCTCAGTGCTCAGGGTGCTGGGTGCTCAGTGCTCGGGGTGCTGGGTGCTCAGTACTCAGGGTGCTCAGTGCTCAGGGTGCTGGTTGCTCAGTGCTCAGGGTGCTGGGTGCTCAGTACTCAGGGTGCTGGGTGCTCAGTACTCAGGGTGCTCAGTGCTCAGGGTGCTGGGTGCTCAGTGCTCGGGGTGCTCGGTTCTCAGTACTCAGAGTGCTGGGTGCTCAGTGCTCGGAGTGCTGGGTGCTCAGTGCTCAGGGTGCTGGGTGCAGAGTACTCAGGGTGCTGGGTGCTAAGTGCTCGGGGTGCTGGGTGCACAGTACTCAGGGTGTTCCGTGCTCAGTACTCAGGGTGCTGGGTGCTCAGTGCTCGGGGTGCTCGGTGCTAAGTACTCAGGGTGCTGGGTGCTCAGTGCTCGGGGTGCTCGGTGCTCAGTACTCAGGGTGCTGGGTGCTCAGTGCTCGGGGTGCTGGGTGCTCAGTGCTCAGTACTCAGGGTGCTGGGTGCTCAGTGCTCGGGGTGCTGGGTGCTCAGTGCTCAGTACTCAGGGTGCTGGGTGCTCAGTGCTCGGGGTGCTGGGTGCTAAGTGCTCAGGGTGCTGCGTGCTCAGTGCTCAGGGTGCTGGGTGCTCAGTGCTCGGGGTGCTGGGTGCTCAGTACTCAGGGTGCTGGGTGCTCAGTGCTCGGGGTGCTCGGTGCTCAGTACTCAGGGTGCTGGGTACTCAGTACTCAGGATGCTGGGTGCTCAGTGCTCAGGGTGCTCAGTACTCAGGGTGCTGTGTGTTCAGGGCTCAGGGTGCTGGGTGCTCAGTACTCAGGGTTCTCCGTGCTTAGTACTCAGGGTGCTGGGTGCTCAGTACTCCGGGTGCTGGGTGCTCAGTGCTCGGGGTACTCGGTGCTCAGTTCTCAAGGTGCTGGGTACTCACTACTCAGGGTGATCATTGCTCAGGGTGCTGGTTGCTCGGTACTCAGGGTGCTGGGTGCTCAGTACTCATGGTGCTCAGTGCTCAGTACTCAGGGTGCTCAGTGCTCAGTACTAAGGGTGCTCAGTGCTCAGGGTGCTGGGTGCTCAGTGCTCGGGGTGCTCGGTGCTCAGTACTCAGGGTGCTGGGTGCTCAGTGCTCAGGGTGCTGGGTGCTCAGTGCTCAGGGTGCTGGGTGCTCAGTACTCAGGGTGCTCGGTGCTCGGGGTGCTGGGTGTTCAGTGCTCGGGATGCTCGGTCCTCAGTACTCGGGGTGCTCAGTGCTCAGTACTCATGGTGCTGGGTGCTCAGTTCTCAGGGTGCTGGGTGCTCAGTACTCAGGGTGCTGGGTGCTCAGTACTCAGGGTGCTGGGTTCTCAGTACTCAGGGTGCTCGGTGCTCAGTACTCAGGGTGCTGGGTGCTCAGTACTCAGGGTGCTGGGTTCTCAGTACTCAGGGTGCTCGGTGCTCAGTACTCAGGGTGCTGGGTGCTCAGTGCTCAGGGTGCTGGGTGCTCAGTACTCAGGGTGCTGGGTGCTCAGTGCTCAGGGTGCTGGGTGCTCAGTTCTCAGGGTTCTCCGTGCTCAGTACTCAGTGTGCTGAGTGCTCATTGCTCGGGGTGCTCGGTGCTCAGTACTCAGGGTGCTGGGTGCTCAGTGCTCGGGGTGCTCGGTGCTCAGTACTCAGGGTGCTGGGTGCTCAGTGCTCGGGGTGCTTGGTGCTCAGTGCTCGGGGTGATCCGTGCTCAGTACTCAGGGTGCTGGGTGCTCAGTGCTCGGGGTGCTGGGTGCTCAGTACACAGGGTGCTGGGTGCTCAGTACTCGGGTGCTGGGTGCTTAGTGCTCAGGGTGCTGGGTGCTCAGTGCTCAGGGTGCTGGGTGCTCAGTGCACAGTACTCAGGGTGCTGGGTGCTCAGTGCTCGGGGTGCTGGGTGCTAAGTGCTCAGTACTCAGGGTGCTGTGTGCTCTGTGCTCGGGGGGCTGGGTGCTCAGTGCTCAGGTTGCTGGGTGCTCAGTGCTCAGGGTGCTGGGTGCTCAGTGCTCGGGGTGCTGGGTGCTCAGTACTCAGGGTGCTGGGTGCTCAGTACTCAGGGTGCTGGGTGCTCAGTGCTCGGGGTGCTGGGTGCTCAGTGCTCAGGGTGCTCTGTGCTCAGTGCTCGGGGTGCTGGGTGCTCAGTGCTCAGTACTCAGGGTGCTGTGTGCTCAGTGCTCGGGGTGCTGTGTGCTCAGTGCTCAGGGTGCTGGGTGCTCAGTGCTCAGGGTGCTGGGTGCTCAGTGCTCGGGGTGCTGGGTGCTCAGTACTCAGGGTGCTGTGTGCTCAGTGCTCGGGGTGCTGGGTGCTCAGTGCTCAGGGTGCTGGGTGCTCAGTGCTCAGTACTAAGGGTGCTCAGTGCTCAGGGTGCTGGGTGCTCAGTGCTCGGTGTGCTCGGTGCTCAGTACTCAGGGTGCTGAGTGCTCAGTACTCAGGGAGTTCGGTGCTCGGGGTGCTGGGTGTTCAGTGCTCGGGCTGCTCGGTGCTCAGTACTCGCGGTGCTCAGTGCTCAGTACTCAGGGTGCTGGGTGCTCAGTGCTCAGGGTGCTGGGTGCTCAGTCCTCAGGGTGCTGGGTGCTCGGTGCTCAGTACGATGGGCGCACAGTACTCAGGGTGCTGGGTGCTCAGTACTCAGGGTGCTGGGTTCTCAGTACTCAGGGTGCTCGGTGCTCAGTACTCATGGTGCTGGGTGCTCAGTGCTCAGGGTGCTGGGTGCTCAGTACTCAGGGTGCTGGGTGCTCAGTGCTCAGGGTGCTGGGTGCTCAGTACTCAGGGTGCTCGATGCTCAGTTCTCAGGGTGCTGGGTGCTCAGTACTCAGGGTTCCTCGTGCTCAGTACTCAGGGTGCTGGGTTCTCAGTACTCAGGGTGCTCGGTGCTCAGTACTCAGGGTGCTGGGTGCTCAGTACTCAGGGTGCTGGGTTCTCAGTACTCAGGGTGCTCGGTGCTCAGTACTCAGGGTGCTGGGTGGTCAGTGCTCAGGGTGCTGGGTGCTCAGTACTCAGGGTGCTGGGTGCTCAGTGCTCAGGGTGCTGGGTGCTCAGTTCTCAGGGTTCTCCGTGCTCAGTACTCAGTGTGCTGAGTGCTCAGTGCTCGGGGTGCTCGGTGCTCAGTACTCAGGGTGCTGGGTGCTCAGTGCTCGGGGTGCTTGGTGCTCAGTGCTCGGGGTGATCTGTGCTCAGTACTCAGGGTGCTGGGTGCTCAGTGCTCGGGGTGCTGGGTGCTCAGTACACAGGGTGCTGGGTGCTCAGTACTCGGGTGCTGGGTGCTCAGTGCTCAGGGTGCTGGGTGCTCAGTGCTCAGGGTGCTGGGTGCTCAGTGCACAGTACTCAGGGTGCTGGGTGCTCAGTGCTCGGGGTGCTGGGTGCTCAGTGCTCAGTACTCAGGGTTCTGTGTGCTCAGTGCTCAGGGGGCTGGGTGCTCAGTGCTCAGGTTGCTGGGTGCTCAGTGCTCAGGGTGCTGGGTGCTCAGTGCTCGGGGTGCTGGGTGCTCAGTACTCAGGGTGCTGGGTGCTCAGTACTCAGGGTGCTGGGTGCTCAGTGCTCGGGGTGCTGGGTGCTCAGTGCTCAGGGTGCTCTGTGCTCAGTGCTCGGGGTGCTGGGTGCTCAGTGCTCAGTACTCAGGGTGCTGTGTGCTCAGTGCTCGGGGTGCTGTGTGCTCAGTTCTCAGGGTGCTGGGTGCTCAGTGCTCAGGGTGCTGGGTGCTCAGTGCTCGGGGTGCTGGGTGCTCAGTACTCAGGGTGCTGTGTGCTCAGTGCTCGGGGTGCTGGGTGCTCAGTGCTCAGGGTGCTGGGTGCTCAGTGCTCAGTACTAAGGGTGCTCAGTGCTCAGGGTGCTGGGTGCTCAGTGCTCGGGGTGCTCGGTGCTCAGTACTCAGGGTGCTGAGTGCTCAGTACTCAGGGTGCTCGGTGCTCGGGGTGCTGGGTGTTCAGTGCTCGGGCTGCTCGGTGCTCAGTACTCGCGGTGCTCAGTGCTCAGTACTCAGGGTGCTGGGTGCTCAGTGCTCAGGGTGCTGGGTGCTCAGTCCTCAGGGTGCTGGGTGCTCGGTGCTCAGTACGATGGGTGCTCAGTACTCAGGGTGCTGGGTGCTCAGTACTCAGGGTGCTGGGTTCTCAGTACTCAGGGTGCTCGGTACTCAGGGTGCTGGGTGCTCAGTACTCAGGGTGCTGGGTGCTCAGTGCTCAGGGTGCTGGGTGCTCAGTACTCAGGGTGCTCGATGCTCAGTACTCAGGGTGCTGGGTGCTCAGTGCTCAGGGTCCTCTGTGCTCAGTACTCAGGGTGCTGGGTGCTCAGTGCTCAGGGTGCTGGGTGCTCAGTGCTCAGGGTGCTGGGTGCTCAGTGCTCAGGGTGCTTGGTGCTCAGTGATCGGGGTGCTGGGTGCTCAGTACTCAGGGTGCTGGGTGCTCAGTGCTCGGGGTGCTCGGTGCTCAGTACTAAGGGTGCTGGGTACTCAGTACTCAGGGTGCTGGGTGCTCAGTGCTCGGGGTGCTCAGTACTCAGGGTGCTGTGTGTTCAGTGCTCAGGGTGCTGGGTAATCAGTACTCAGGGTTCTCCGTGCTTAGTACTCAGGGTGCTGGGTGCTCAGTACTCCGGGTGCTGGGTGCTCAGTGCTCGGGGTACTCGGTGCTCAGTTCTCAAGGAGCTGGGTACTCAGTACTCAGGGTGATCATTGCTCAGGGTGCTGGTTGCTCGGTACTCAGGGTGCTGGGTGCTCAGTACTCATGGTGCTCAGTGCTCAGTACTCAGGGTGCTCAGTGCTCAGTACTAAGGGTGCTCAGTGCTCAGGGTGCTGGGTGCTCAGTGCTCGGGGTGCTCGGTGCTCAGTACTCAGGGTGCTGGGTGCTCAGTGCTCAGGGTGCTGGGTGCTCAGTGCTCAGGGTGCTGGGTGCTCAGTACTCAGGGTGCTCGGTGCTCGGGGTGCTGGGTGTTCAGTGCTCGGGGTGCTCGGTGCTCAGTACTCGGGGTGCTCAGTGCTCAGTACTCATGGTGCTGGGTGCTCAGTTCTCAGGGTTCTGGGTGCTCAGTACTCAGGGTGCTGGGTGCTCAGTACTCAGGGTGCTGGGTTCTCAGTACTCAGGGTGCTCGGTGCTCAGTACTCAGGGTGCTGGGTGCTCAGTACTCAGGGTGCTGGGTTCTCAGTACTCAGGGTGCTCGGTGCTCAGTACTCAGGGTGCTGGGTGCTCAGTGCTCAGGGTGCTGGGTGCTCAGTACTCAGGGTGCTGGGTGCTCAGTGCTCAGGGTGCTTGGTGCTCAGTTCTCAGGGTTCTCCGTGCTCAGTACTCAGTGTGCTGAGTGCTCAGTGCTCGGGGTGCTCGGTGCTCAGTACTCAGGGTGCTGGGTGCTCAGTGCTCGGGGTGCTCGGTGCTCAGTACTCAGGGTGCTGGGTGCTCAGTGCTCGGGGTGCTTGGTGCTCAGAGCTCGGGGTGATCTGTGCTCAGTACTCAGGGTGCTGGGTGCTCAGTGCTCTGGGTGCTGGGTGCTCAGTACACAGGGTGCTGGGTGCTCAGTACTCGGGGGCTGGGTGCTCAGTGCTCAGGGTGCTGGGTGCTCAGTGCTCAGGGTGCTGGGTGCTCAGTGCACAGTACTCAGGGTGCTGGGTGCTCAGTGCTCAGTACTCAGGGTGCTGTGTGCTCAGTGCTCGGGGTGCTGGGTGCTCAGTGCTCAGGGTGCTGGGTGCTCAGTGCTCGGGGTGCTGTGGGCTCAGTACTCAGGGTGCTGGGTGCTCAGTGCTCAGGGTGCTGGGTGCTCAGTGCTCGGGGTGCTGGGTGCTCATTAATCAGGGTGCTGGGTGCTCAGTACTCAGGGTGCTCAGTGCTTGGGGTGCTGGGTGCTCAGTACTCAGGGTGCTCAGTGCTTGGGGTGCTGGGTGCTAAGTACTCAGGGTGCTGGTTGCTCAGTGCTCAGGGTGCTGGGTGCTGAGTACTCAGGGTGCTGGGTGCTCAGTACTCAGGGTGCTGGGTGCTCAGTGCTCGGGATGCTGGGTGCTCAGTGCTCGGGGTGCTGGGTGCTCAGTGCTCGGGGTGCTGGGTGCTCAGTGCTCAGGGTGCTGGGTGCTCAGTGCTCGGGGTGCTGGGTGCTCAGTGCTCGGGGTGCTCGGTGCTCAGTGCTCGGGGTGCTGGGTACTCAGTACTCGGGGTGCTCAGTGCTCAGTACTCAGGGTGCTGGGTGCTCAGTGCTCAGGGTGCTGGGTGCTCAGTGCTCGGGGTGCTGGGTGCTCGGTGCTCAGGTTGCTGGGTGCTCAGTACTCGGGGTGCTGGTTGCTCAGTACTCAGCGTGCTGGGTGCTCACTGCTCGGGGTGCTGGGTGCTCAGTGCTCCGGGTGCTGGGTGCTCAGTGCTCGGGGTGCTGGGTGCTCAGTGCTCATGATGCTGGGTGCTCAGTGCTCGGGGTGCTCGGTGCTCAGTACTCAGGGTTCTGTGTGCTCAGTGCTCAGGGTGCTCGGTGCTCAGTACTCAGGGTGCTGGGTGCTCAGTGCTCGGTGTGCTCAGTACGTTGCGTGCTCAGTACTCAGGGTGCTGGGTGCTCAGTGCCCAGGGTGATCGGTGATCACTACTCAGCGTGCACAGAAATCAGGGAGCTGGGTGCTCAGTATTCAGGGTGCTCAGTGCTCGGGGTGCTGGGTGCTCAGTACTCAGGGTGCTGGGTGCTCAGTACTCAGGGTGCTGGGTGCTCATTCTCAGGGTGCTGGGTGCTCAGTGCTCGGGGTGCTGGGTGCTCAGTACTCGGGGTGGTGGGTGCTCAGTGCTCAGCATGCTGGGTGCTCAGTACTCAGGGTGCTCGGTTCTCAGTACTCAGGGGGCTGGGTGCTCATTCTCGGTGTGCTGGGTGCTCAGTGCTCGGGGTGCTGGGTGCTCAGTGCTCAGGGTCCTCGGTGCTCAGTACTCAGGGTGCTCAGTACTCAGCATGCTTTGTGCTCAGTGCTCAGGGTGCTGGTTGCTCAGTACTCAGGGTGCTGAGTGCTCAGTACTCACGGTGCTGGGTGCTCAGTACTCAGGGTGCTCAGTACTCAGTACTCAGGGTGCTGGGTGCTCAGTGCTTGGGGTACTGGGTGCTCAGTGCTCAGGGTGCTGGGTGCTCAGTGCTCGGGGTGCTGGGTGCTCAGTACACGGGGTGCTCGGTGCTCAGTACTCAGGGTGCTGGGTGCTCAGTACTCAGGGTGCTGGGTGCTCAGTGCTCAGGGTGCTGTGTGCTCAGTACTCAGGTTGCTGGGTGCTCAGTACTCAGGGTGCTGGGTGCCCAGTGCTCAGGGTGCTGGGTGCTCAGTGCTCGGGGTGCTAGGTGCTCAGTACTCAGGGTGCTCAGTGCTCAGTACTCAGCGTGCTGGGTGCTCAGTGCTCAGGGTGCTCGGTGCTCAGTACTCAGGGTGCTCAGTGCTCAGTACTCAGGGTGCTGGGTGCTCAGTGCTCAGGGTGCTGGGTGCTCAGTACTCAGGGTGCTTTGTGCTTAGTACTCAGGGTGCTCGGTCCTCAGTGCTCAGGGTGCTGGGTGCTCAGTACTCAGGGTGCTGGGTGCTCAGTTGTCAGGGTGCTCAGCGCTCAGCAGTCAGGGTGCTCGGTGCTCAGTGCTCAGGGTGCTCAGTGCTCAGTACTCAGGGTGCTCAGTGCTCTGAGTGCTGGGTTCTCAGTGCTCAGGGTGCTGGGTGATCAGTGCACAGGGTGCTGGGTGCTCAGTACTCAGGGTGCTCAGTGCTTAGGGTGCTGGGTGCTCAGTGCTCAGGGTGCTGGGTACTCAGTGCTCAGTACACAGGGTGCTGAGTGCTCAGTGCTCGGGGTGCTGGGTGCTCAGTGCTCAGGGTGCTGGGTGCTCAGTGCTCAGGGTGCTGGGTGCTCAGTACTCAGGGTGCTGGGTGCTCAGTGCTCAGGGTGCTGGGTGCTCAGTACTCAGGGTGCTGGGTCCTCAGTTCTCAGGGTGCTGGGTGCTCAGTGCTCGGGGTGCTCAGTACTCAGCGTGCTGGGTGTTCAGTGCTCAGGGTACTGGGTGCTCAGTACTCAGGGTGCTCATTGCTCAGGGTGCTGGGTGCTCATTACTCAGGGTGCTGGGTGCTCAGAACTCCGGGTGCTGGGTGCTCAGTGCTCGGGGTGCTCGGTGCTCAGTTCTCAGGGTGCTTTGTGCTCAGTACTCAGG
Source organism: Microtus oregoni (assembly GCF_018167655.1). Taxonomy (NCBI): domain Eukaryota; kingdom Metazoa; phylum Chordata; class Mammalia; order Rodentia; family Cricetidae; genus Microtus; species Microtus oregoni. The sequence continues at coordinate 24,529,254 of NW_024543206.1, forward strand.
GTGCTCAGTGCTCAGGGTGCTGGGTGCTCAGTGCTCGGGGTGCTGGGTGCTCAGTGCTCACGGTGCTGTGTGCTCAGTACTCAGGGTGCTCAGTGCTCAGTACTCAGGGTGCTCAGTGCTCAGGGTGCTGGGTGCTCAGTGCTCGGGGTGCTGGGTACTCAGTCCTCAGGGTGCTGGGTGCTCAGTGCTCAGGGTGCTCGGTGCTCAGTGCTCAGGGTGCTGGGTGATCAGTACTCAGGGTGCTGGGTGCTCAGTGCTCGGGGTGCTGGGGGCTCAGTACTCAGGGTGCTGGGTGCTCAGTGCTCAGGGTGCTGGGTGCTCAGTACTCAGGGTGCTCGATGCTCAGTACTCAGGGTGCTGGGTGCTCAGTGCTCAGGGTCCTCTGTGCTCAGTACTCAGGGTGCTGGGTGCTCAGTGCTCAGGGTGCTGGGTGCTCAGTGCTCAGGGTGCTGGGTGCTCAGTGCTCAGGGTGCTTGGTGCTCAGTGATCGGGGTGCTGGGTGCTCAGTACTCAGGGTGCTGGGTGCTCAGTGCTCGGGGTGCTCGGTGCTCAGTACTAAGGGTGCTGGGTACTCAGTACTCAGGGTGCTGGGTGCTCAGTGCTCGGGGTGCTCAGTACTCAGGGTGCTGTGTGTTCAGTGCTCAGGGTGCTGGGTAATCAGTACTCAGGGTTCTCCGTGCTTAGTACTCAGGGTGCTGGGTGCTCAGTACTCCGGGTGCTGGGTGCTCAGTGCTCGGGGTACTCGGTGCTCAGTTCTCAAGGAGCTGGGTACTCAGTACTCAGGGTGATCATTGCTCAGGGTGCTGGTTGCTCGGTACTCAGGGTGCTGGGTGCTCAGTACTCATGGTGCTCAGTGCTCAGTACTCAGGGTGCTCAGTGCTCAGTACTAAGGGTGCTCAGTGCTCAGGGTGCTGGGTGCTCAGTGCTCGGGGTGCTCGGTGCTCAGTACTCAGGGTGCTGGGTGCTCAGTGCTCAGGGTGCTGGGTGCTCAGTGCTCAGGGTGCTGGGTGCTCAGTACTCAGGGTGCTCGGTGCTCGGGGTGCTGGGTGTTCAGTGCTCGGGGTGCTCGGTGCTCAGTACTCGGGGTGCTCAGTGCTCAGTACTCATGGTGCTGGGTGCTCAGTTCTCAGGGTTCTGGGTGCTCAGTACTCAGGGTGCTGGGTGCTCAGTACTCAGGGTGCTGGGTTCTCAGTACTCAGGGTGCTCGGTGCTCAGTACTCAGGGTGCTGGGTGCTCAGTACTCAGGGTGCTGGGTTCTCAGTACTCAGGGTGCTCGGTGCTCAGTACTCAGGGTGCTGGGTGCTCAGTGCTCAGGGTGCTGGGTGCTCAGTACTCAGGGTGCTGGGTGCTCAGTGCTCAGGGTGCTTGGTGCTCAGTTCTCAGGGTTCTCCGTGCTCAGTACTCAGTGTGCTGAGTGCTCAGTGCTCGGGGTGCTCGGTGCTCAGTACTCAGGGTGCTGGGTGCTCAGTGCTCGGGGTGCTCGGTGCTCAGTACTCAGGGTGCTGGGTGCTCAGTGCTCGGGGTGCTTGGTGCTCAGAGCTCGGGGTGATCTGTGCTCAGTACTCAGGGTGCTGGGTGCTCAGTGCTCTGGGTGCTGGGTGCTCAGTACACAGGGTGCTGGGTGCTCAGTACTCGGGGGCTGGGTGCTCAGTGCTCAGGGTGCTGGGTGCTCAGTGCTCAGGGTGCTGGGTGCTCAGTGCACAGTACTCAGGGTGCTGGGTGCTCAGTGCTCAGTACTCAGGGTGCTGTGTGCTCAGTGCTCGGGGTGCTGGGTGCTCAGTGCTCAGGGTGCTGGGTGCTCAGTGCTCGGGGTGCTGTGGGCTCAGTACTCAGGGTGCTGGGTGCTCAGTGCTCAGGGTGCTGGGTGCTCAGTGCTCGGGGTGCTGGGTGCTCATTAATCAGGGTGCTATGTGCTCAGTACTCAGGGTGCTCAGTGCTTGGGGTGCTGGGTGCTCAGTACTCAGGGTGCTCAGTGCTTGGGGTGCTGGGTGCTAAGTACTCAGGGTGCTGGTTGCTCAGTGCTCAGGGTGCTGGGTGCTGAGTACTCAGGGTGCTGGGTGCTCAGTACTCAGGGTGCTGGGTGCTCAGTGCTCGGGATGCTGGGTGCTCAGTGCTCGGGGTGCTGGGTGCTCAGTGCTCGGGGTGCTGGGTGCTCAGTGCTCAGGGTGCTGGGTGCTCAGTGCTCGGGGTGCTGGGTGCTCAGTGCTCGGGGTGCTCGGTGCTCAGTGCTCGGGGTGCTGGGTACTCAGTACTCGGGGTGCTCAGTGCTCAGTACTCAGGGTGCTGGGTGCTCAGTGCTCAGGGTGCTGGGTGCTCAGTGCTCGGGGTGCTGGGTGCTCGGTGCTCAGGTTGCTGGGTGCTCAGTACTCGGGGTGCTGGTTGCTCAGTACTCAGCGTGCTGGGTGCTCACTGCTCGGGGTGCTGGGTGCTCAGTGCTCCGGGTGCTGGGTGCTCAGTGCTCGGGGTGCTGGGTGCTCAGTGCTCATGATGCTGGGTGCTCAGTGCTCGGGGTGCTCGGTGCTCAGTACTCAGGGTTCTGTGTGCTCAGTGCTCAGGGTGCTCGGTGCTCAGTACTCAGGGTGCTGGGTGCTCAGTGCTCGGTGTGCTCAGTACGTTGCGTGCTCAGTACTCAGGGTGCTGGGTGCTCAGTGCCCAGGGTGATCGGTGATCACTACTCAGCGTGCACAGAAATCAGGGAGCTGGGTGCTCAGTATTCAGGGTGCTCAGTGCTCGGGGTGCTGGGTGCTCAGTACTCAGGGTGCTGGGTGCTCAGTACTCAGGGTGCTGGGTGCTCATTCTCAGGGTGCTGGGTGCTCAGTGCTCGGGGTGCTGGGTGCTCAGTACTCGGGGTGGTGGGTGCTCAGTGCTCAGCATGCTGGGTGCTCAGTACTCAGGGTGCTCGGTTCTCAGTACTCAGGGGGCTGGGTGCTCATTCTCGGTGTGCTGGGTGCTCAGTGCTCGGGGTGCTGGGTGCTCAGTGCTCAGGGTCCTCGGTGCTCAGTACTCAGGGTGCTCAGTACTCAGCATGCTTTGTGCTCAGTGCTCAGGGTGCTGGTTGCTCAGTACTCAGGGTGCTGAGTGCTCAGTACTCACGGTGCTGGGTGCTCAGTACTCAGGGTGCTCAGTACTCAGTACTCAGGGTGCTGGGTGCTCAGTGCTTGGGGTACTGGGTGCTCAGTGCTCAGGGTGCTGGGTGCTCAGTGCTCGGGGTGCTGGGTGCTCAGTACACGGGGTGCTCGGTGCTCAGTACTCAGGGTGCTGGGTGCTCAGTACTCAGGGTGCTGGGTGCTCAGTGCTCAGGGTGCTGTGTGCTCAGTACTCAGGTTGCTGGGTGCTCAGTACTCAGGGTGCTGGGTGCCCAGTGCTCAGGGTGCTGGGTGCTCAGTGCTCGGGGTGCTAGGTGCTCAGTACTCAGGGTGCTCAGTGCTCAGTACTCAGCGTGCTGGGTGCTCAGTGCTCAGGGTGCTCGGTGCTCAGTACTCAGGGTGCTCAGTGCTCAGTACTCAGGGTGCTGGGTGCTCAGTGCTCAGGGTGCTGGGTGCTCAGTACTCAGGGTGCTTTGTGCTTAGTACTCAGGGTGCTCGGTCCTCAGTGCTCAGGGTGCTGGGTGCTCAGTACTCAGGGTGCTGGGTGCTCAGTTGTCAGGGTGCTCAGCGCTCAGCAGTCAGGGTGCTCGGTGCTCAGTGCTCAGGGTGCTCAGTGCTCAGTACTCAGGGTGCTCAGTGCTCTGAGTGCTGGGTTCTCAGTGCTCAGGGTGCTGGGTGATCAGTGCACAGGGTGCTGGGTGCTCAGTACTCAGGGTGCTCAGTGCTTAGGGTGCTGGGTGCTCAGTGCTCAGGGTGCTGGGTACTCAGTGCTCAGTACACAGGGTGCTGAGTGCTCAGTGCTCGGGGTGCTGGGTGCTCAGTGCTCAGGGTGCTGGGTGCTCAGTGCTCAGGGTGCTGGGTGCTCAGTACTCAGGGTGCTGGGTGCTCAGTGCTCAGGGTGCTGGGTGCTCAGTACTCAGGGTGCTGGGTCCTCAGTTCTCAGGGTGCTGGGTGCTCAGTGCTCGGGGTGCTCAGTACTCAGCGTGCTGGGTGTTCAGTGCTCAGGGTACTGGGTGCTCAGTACTCAGGGTGCTCATTGCTCAGGGTGCTGGGTGCTCATTACTCAGGGTGCTGGGTGCTCAGAACTCCGGGTGCTGGGTGCTCAGTGCTCGGGGTGCTCGGTGCTCAGTTCTCAGGGTGCTTTGTGCTCAGTACTCAGGGTGCTCAGTGCTCAGGGTGCTGGGTGCTCAGTGCTCGGGGTGCTGGGTGCTCAGTGCTCACGGTGCTGTGTGCTCAGTACTCAGGGTGCTCAGTGCTCAGTACTCAGGGTGCTCAGTGCTCAGGGTGCTGGGTGCTCAGTGCTCGGGGTGCTGGGTACTCAGTCCTCAGGGTGCTGGGTGCTCAGTGCTCAGGGTGCTCGGTGCTCAGTGCTCAGGGTGCTGGGTGATCAGTACTCAGGGTGCTGGGTGCTCAGTGCTCGGGGTGCTGGGGGCTCAGTACTCAGGGTGCTGGGTGCTCAGTGCTCAGGGTGCTGGTTGCTCAGTGCTCAGGGTGCTCGGTGCTTAGTACTCATGGTGCTCGGTGCTCGGGGTGCTGGGTGCTCAGTGCTCGGTGTGCTGGGTGCTCAGTGCTCGGGGTGCTGGGTGCTGAGTGCTCGGTGTGCTGGGTGCTCAGTGCTCGGGGTGCTGGGTGCTCAGTGCTCAGGGTGCTGGGTACTCAGTGCTCAGTACACAGGGTGCTGAGTGCTCAGTGCTCGGGGTGCTGGGTGCTCAGTGCTCATTACTCAGGGTGCTGGGTGCTCAGTGCTCGGGGTGCTGGGTGCTGGGTGCTCAGTACTCAGGGTGCTCAGTGCTCAGGGTGCTGGGTGCTCAGTGCTCAGGGTGCTGGGTACTCAGTGCTCAGTACACAGGGTGCTGAGTGCTCAGTGCTCGGGGTGCTGGGTGCTCAGTGCTCATTACTCAGGGTGCTGGGTGCTCAGTGCTCAGGGTGCTGGGTGCTCAGTACTCAGGGTGCTGGGTGCTCAGTGCTCAGGGTGCTGGGTGCTCAGTCCTCAGGGTGCTGGGTCCTCAGTGCTCAGGGTGCTGGGTGCTCAATGCTCGGGGTGCTCAGTACTCAGGGTGCTGTGTGTTCAGTGCTCAGGGTACTGGGTGCTCAGTACTCAGGGTGCTCGGTGCTTAGTACTCAGGGTGCTGGGTGCTCAGTACTCCGGGTGCTGGGTGCTCAGTGCTCGGGGTGCTCGGTGCTCAGTGCTCAGGGTGCTGGGTGCTCAGTACTCAGGGTGCTCAGTGCTCAGGGTGCTGGGTGCTCAGTACTCAGGGTGCTGGGTGCTCAGTACTCAGGGTGCTCAGTGCTCAGTACTCAGGGTGCTCAGTGCTCAGTACTCAGGGTGCTCAGTGCTCAGGGTGCTGGGTGCTCAGTGCTCGGGGTGCTGGGTGCTCAGTGCTCACGGTGCTGTGTGCTCAGTACTCAGGGTGCTCAGTACTCAGGGTGCTGGGTGCTCAGTGCTCAGGGTGCTCGGTGCTCAGTGCTCAGGTTGCTGGGTGCTCAATACTCAGGGTGCTGGGTGCTCAGTACTCAGGGTGCTCAGTGCTCAGTACTCAGGGTGCTCAGTGCTCAGGGTGCTGGGTGCTCTGTGCTCAGGGTGCTCAGTGCTCAGTACTCAGGGTGCTGGGTGCTCAGTGCTCAGGGTGCTGGGTGCTCAGTACTCAGGGTGCTGGGTGCTCGGTGCTCAGTACACTGGGTGCTCAGTACTCAGCGTGCTGGGTGCTCAGTGCTCAGGGTGCTCGGTGCTCAGTACTCAGGGTGCTCAGTGCTCAGTACTCTGTTTGCTGGGTGCTCAGTGCTCAGGGTGCTGGGTGCTCAGTACTCAGGGTGCTTTGTGCTTAGTACTCAGGGTGCTCGGTCCTCAGTGCTCAGGGGGCTGGGTGCTCAGTACTCAGGGTGCTGGGTGCTCAGTGGTCAGGGTGCTCAGTGCTCAGCACTCAGGGTGCTCGGTGCTCAGTGCTCAGGGTACTCAGTGCTCTGGGTGCTGGGTGCTCAGTGCTCAGGGTGCTGGGTGCTCAGTGCTCAGGGTGCTGGGTGCTCAGTACTCTGGGTGCTCAGTGCTCAGGGTGCTGGGTGCTCAGTGCTCGGGGTGCTGGGTACTCAGTGCTCAGTACACAGGGTGCTGAGTGCTCAGTGCTCGGGGTGCTGGGTGCTCAGTGCTCATTACTCAGGGTGCTGGGTGCTCAGTGCTCAGGGTGCTGGGTGCTCAGTACTCAGGGTGCTGGGAGCTCAGGGCTCAGGGTGCAGGGTGCTCAGTACTCAGGGTGCTGGGTCCTCAGTGCTCAGGGTGCTGGGTGCTCAATGCTCGGGGTGCTCAGTACTCACGGTGCTGTGTGTTCAGTGCTCAGGGTACTGGGTGCTCAGTACTCAGGGTGCTCGGTGCTTAGTACTCAGGGTGCTGGGTGCTCAGTACTCCGGGTGCTCATTGCTCAGGGTGCTGGGTGCTCAGTACTCAGGGTGCTCAGTGCTCAGTACTCAGGGTGCTCAGTGCTCAGTACTCAGGGTGCTCAGTGCTCAGGGTGCTGGGTGCTCAGTGCTCGGGGTGCTGGGTGCTCAGTGCTCACGGTGCTGTGTGCTCAGTACTCAGGGTGCTGGGTGCTCAGTACTCAGGGTGCTCAGTGCTTGGGCTGCTGGGTGCTCAGTTCTCAGGGTGCTCAGTGCTTGGGGTGCAGGGTGCTCAGTACTCAGGGTGCTGGTTGCTCAGTGCTCAGGGTGCTGGGTGCTGAGTACTCAGGGTGCTGGGTGCTCAGTGCTCAGGGTGCTGGGTGCTCAGTGCTCGGGGTGCTGGGTGCTCAGTACACAGGGTGCTGGGTGCTCAGTACTCGGGTGCTGGGTGCTTAGTGCTCAGGGTGCTGGGTGCTCAGTGCTCAGGGTGCTGGGTGCTCAGTGCACAGTACTCAGGGTGCTGGGTGCTCAGTGCTCGGGGTGCTGGGTGCTAAGTGCTCAGTACTCAGGGTGCTGTGTGCTCTGTGCTCGGGGGGCTGGGTGCTCAGTGCTCAGGTTGCTGGGTGCTCAGTGCTCAGGGTGCTGGGTGCTCAGTGCTCGGGGTGCTGGGTGCTCAGTACTCAGGGTGCTGGGTGCTCAGTACTCAGGGTGCTGGGTGCTCAGTGCTCGGGGTGCTGGGTGCTCAGTGCTCAGGGTGCTCTGTGCTCAGTGCTCGGGGTGCTGGGTGCTCAGTGCTCAGTACTCAGGGTGCTGTGTGCTCAGTGCTCGGGGTGCTGTGTGCTCAGTGCTCAGGGTGCTGGGTGCTCAGTGCTCAGGGTGCTGGGTGCTCAGTGCTCAGGGTGCTGGGTGCTCAGTACTCAGGGTGCTGGGTGCTCAGTGCTCGGTGTGCTGGGTGCTCAGTGCTCGGGGTGCTGGGTGCTGAGTGCTCGGTGTGCTGGGTGCTCAGTGCTCGGGGTGCTGGGTGCTCAGTGCTCAGGGTGCTGGGTACTCAGTGCTCAGTACACAGGGTGCTGAGTGCTCAGTGCTCGGGGTGCTGGGTGCTCAGTGCTCATTACTCAGGGTGCTGGGTGCTCAGTGCTCGGGGTGCTGGGTGCTGGGTGCTCAGTACTCAGGGTGCTCAGTGCTCAGGGTGCTGGGTGCTCAGTGCTCAGGGTGCTGGGTACTCAGTGCTCAGTACACAGGGTGCTGAGTGCTCAGTGCTCGGGGTGCTGGGTGCTCAGTGCTCATTACTCAGGGTGCTGGGTGCTCAGTGCTCAGGGTGCTGGGTGCTCAGTACTCAGGGTGCTGGGTGCTCAGTGCTCAGGGTGCTGGGTGCTCAGTCCTCAGGGTGCTGGGTCCTCAGTGCTCAGGGTGCTGGGTGCTCAATGCTCGGGGTGCTCAGTACTCAGGGTGCTGTGTGTTCAGTGCTCAGGGTACTGGGTGCTCAGTACTCAGGGTGCTCGGTGCTTAGTACTCAGGGTGCTGGGTGCTCAGTACTCCGGGTGCTGGGTGCTCAGTGCTCGGGGTGCTCGGTGCTCAGTGCTCAGGGTGCTGGGTGCTCAGTACTCAGGGTGCTCAGTGCTCAGGGTGCTGGGTGCTCAGTACTCAGGGTGCTGGGTGCTCAGTGCTCAGGGTGCTCGGTGCTCAGTGCTCAGGTTGCTGGGTGCTCAATACTCAGGGTGCTGGGTGCTCAGTACTCAGGGTGCTCAGTGTTCAGTACTCAGGGTGCTCAGTGCTCAGGGTGCTGGGTGCTCTGTGCTCAGGGTGCTCAGTGCTCAGTACTCAGGGTGCTGGGTGCTCAGTGCTCAGGGTGCTGGGTGCTCAGTACTCAGGGTGCTGGGTGCTCGGTGCTCAGTACACTGGGTGCTCAGTACTCAGGGTGCTGGGTGCTCAGTACTCAGGGTGCTCGGTGCTCAATACTCAGGGTGCTGGGTGCTCAGTTCTCGGGGTGCTGGGTGCTCATTAATCAGGGTGCTCAGTGCTCAGTACTCAGCGTGCTGGGTGCTCAGTGCTCAGGGTGCTCGGTGCTCAGTACTCAGGGTGCTCAGTGCTCAGTACTCTGTTTGCTGGGTGCTCAGTGCTCAGGGTGCTGGGTGCTCAGTACTCAGGGTGCTTTGTGTTTAGTACTCAGGGTGCTCGGTCCTCAGTGCTCAGGGGGCTGGGTGCTCAGTACTCAGGGTGCTGGGTGCTCAGTGGTCAGGGTGCTCAGTGCTCAGCACTCAGGGTGCTCGGTGCTCAGTGCTCAGGGTACTCAGTGCTCTGGGTGCTGGGTGCTCAGTGCTCAGGGTGCTGGGTGCTCAGTGCTCAGGGTGCTGGGTGCTCAGTACTCTGGGTGCTCAGTGCTCAGGGTGCTGGGTGCTCAGTGCTCGGGGTGCTGGGTACTCAGTGCTCAGTACACAGGGTGCTGAGTGCTCAGTGCTCGGGGTGCTGGGTGCTTAGTGCTCATTACTCAGGGTGCTGGGTGCTCAGTGCTCAGGGTGCTGGGTGCTCAGTACTCAGGGTGCTGGGAGCTCAGGGCTCAGGGTGCAGGGTGCTCAGTACTCAGGGTGCTGGGTCCTCAGTGCTCAGGGTGCTGGGTGCTCAATGCTCGGGGTGCTCAGTACTCACGGTGCTGTGTGTTCAGTGCTCAGGGTACTGGGTGCTCAGTACTCAGGGTGCTCGGTGCTTAGTACTCAGGGTGCTGGGTGCTCAGTACTCCGGGTGCTCATTGCTCAGGGTGCTGGGTGCTCAGTACTCAGGGTGCTCAGTGCTCAGTCCTCAGGGTGCTCAGTGCTCAGTACTCAGGGTGCTCAGTGCTCAGGGTGCTGGGTGCTCAGTGCTCGGGGTGCTGGGTGCTCAGTGCTCACGGTGCTGTGTGCTCAGTACTCAGGGTGCTGGGTGCTCAGTACTCAGGGTGCTCAGTGCTTGGGCTGCTGGGTGCTCAGTTCTCAGGGTGCTCAGTGCTTGGGGTGCAGGGTGCTCAGTACTCAGGGTGCTGGTTGCTCAGTGCTCAGGGTGCTGGGTGCTGAGTACTCAGGGTGCTGGGTGCTCAGTGCTCAGGGTGCTGGGTGCTCAGTGCTCGGGGTGCTGGGTGCTCAGTACACAGGGTGCTGGGTGCTCAGTACTCGGGTGCTGGGTGCTTAGTGCTCAGGGTGCTGGGTGCTCAGTGCTCAGGGTGCTGGGTGCTCAGTGCACAGTACTCAGGGTGCTGGGTGCTCAGTGCTCGGGGTGCTGGGTGCTAAGTGCTCAGTACTCAGGGTGCTGTGTGCTCTGTGCTCGGGGGGCTGGGTGCTCAGTGCTCAGGTTGCTGGGTGCTCAGTGCTCAGGGTGCTGGGTGCTCAGTGCTCGGGGTGCTGGGTGCTCAGTACTCAGGGTGCTGGGTGCTCAGTACTCAGGGTGCTGGGTGCTCAGTGCTCGGGGTGCTGGGTGCTCAGTGCTCAGGGTGCTCTGTGCTCAGTGCTCGGGGTGCTGGGTGCTCAGTGCTCAGTACTCAGGGTGCTGTGTGCTCAGTGCTCGGGGTGCTGTGTGCTCAGTGCTCAGGGTGCTGGGTGCTCAGTGCTCAGGGTGCTGGGTGCTCAGTGCTCAGGGTGCTGGGTGCTCAGTACTCAGGGTGCTGTGTGCTCAGTGCTCGGGGTGCTGGGTGCTCAGTGCTCAGGGTGCTGTGTGCTCAGTGCTCAGTACTAAGGGTGCTCAGTGCTCAGGGTGCTGGGTGCTCAGTGCTCGGGGTGCTCGGTGCTCAGTACTCAGGGTGCTGAGTGCTCAGTACTCAGGGTGCTCGGTGCTCGGGGTGCTGGGTGTTCAGTGCTCGGGCTGCTTGGTGCTCAGTACTCGCGGTGCTCAGTGCTCAGTACTCAGGGTGCTGGGTGCTCAGTGCTCAGGGTGCTGGGTGCTCAGTCCTCAGGGTGCTGGGTGCTCGGTGCTCAGTACGATGGGTGCTCAGTACTCAGGGTGCTGGGTGCTCAGTACTCAGGGTGCTGGGTTCTCAGTACTCAGGGTGCTCGGTGCTCAGTACTCATGGTGCTGGGTGCTCAGTGCTCAGGGTGCTGGGTGCTCAGTACTCAGGGTGCTGGGTGCTCAGTGCTCAGGGTGCTGTGTGCTCAGTACTCAGGGTGCTCGATGCTCAGTACTCAGGGTGCTGGGTGCTCAGTGCTCAGGGTCCTTTGTGCTCAGTACTCAGGGTGCTGGGTGCTCAGTGCTCAGGGTGCTGGGTGCTCAGTGCTCAGGGTGCTGGGTGCTCAGTGCTCAGGGTGCTTGGTGCTCAGTGATCGGGGTGCTGGGTGCTCAGTACTCAGGGTGCTGGGTGCTCAGTGCTCGGGGTGCTCGGTACTCAGTACTAAGGGTGCTGGGTACTCAGTACTCAGGGTGCTGGGTGCTCAGTGCTCGGGGTGCTCAGTACTCAGGGTGCTGTGTGTTCAGTGCTCAGGGTGCTGGGTAATCAGTACTCAGGGTTCTCCGTGCTTAGTACTCAGGGTGCTGGGTGCTCAGTACTCCGGGTGCTGGGTGCTCAGTGCTCGGGGTACTCGGTGCTCAGTTCTCAAGGAGCTGGGTACTCAGTACTCAGGGTGATCATTGCTCAGGGTGCTGGTTGCTCGGTACTCAGGGTACTGGGTGCTCAGTACTCATGGTGCTCAGTGCTCAGTACTCAGGGTGCTCAGTGCTCAGTACTAATTGTGCTCAGTGCTCAGGGTGCTGGGTGCTCAGTGCTCGGGGTGCTCGGTGCTCAGTACTCAGGGTGCTGGGTGCTCAGTGCTCAGGGTGCTGGGTGCTCAGTGCTCAGGGTGCTGGGTGCTCAGTACTCAGGGTGCTCGGTGCTCGGGGTGCTGGGTGCTCAGTACTCGGGGTGCTCAGTGTTCAGTACTCATGGTGCTGGGTGCTCAGTTCTCAGGGTGCTGGGTGCTCAGTACTCAGGGTTCCTCGTGCTCAGTACTCAGGGTGCTGGGTTCTCAGTACTCAGGGTGCTCGGTGCTCAGTACTCAGGGTGCTGGGTGCTCAGTACTCAGGGTGCTGGGTTCTAAGTACTCAGGGTGCTCGGTGCTCAGTACTCAGGGTGCTGGGTGCTCAGTGCTCAGGGTGCTGGGTGCTCAGTACTCAGGGTGCTGGGTGCTCAGTGCTCAGGGTGCTGGGTGCTCAGTTCTCAGGGTTCTCCGTGCTCAGTACTCAGTGTGCTGAGTGCTCAGTGCTCGGGGTGCTCGGTGCTCAGTACTCAGGGTGCTGGGTGCTCAGTGCTCGGGGTGCTTGGTGCTCAGTGCTCGGGGTGATCTGTGCTCAGTACTCAGGGTGCTGGGTGCTCAGTGCTCGGGGTGCTGGGTGCTCAGTACACAGGGTGCTGGGTGCTCAGTACTCGGGTGCTGGGTGCTCAGTGCTCAGGGTGCTGGGTGCTCAGTGCTCAGGGTGCTGGGTGCTCAGTGCACAGTACTCAGGGTGCTGGGTGCTCAGTGCTCGGGGTGCTGGGTGCTCAGTGCTCAGTACTCAGGGTGCTGTGTGCTCAGTGCTCAGGGGGCTGGGTGCTCAGTGCTCAGGTTGCTGGGTGCTCAGTGCTCAGGGTGCTGGGTGCTCAGTGCTCGGGGTGCTGGGTGCTCAGTACTCAGGGTGCTGGGTGCTCAGTACTCAGGGTGCTGGGTGCTCAGTGCTCGGGGTGCTGGGTGCTCAGTGCTCAGGGTGCTCTGTGCTCAGTGCTCGGGGTGCTGGGTGCTCAGTGCTCAGTACTCAGGGTGCTGTGTGCTCAGTGCTCGGGGTGCTGTGTGCTCAGTTCTCAGGGTGCTGGGTGCTCAGTGCTCAGGGTGCTGGGTGCTCAGTGCTCGGGGTGCTGGGTGCTCAGTACTCAGGGTGCTGTGTGCTCAGTGCTCGGGGTGCTGGGTGCTCAGTGCTCAGGGTGCTGGGTGCTCAGTGCTCAGTACTCAGGGTGCTGTGTGCTCAGTGCTCGGGGTGCTGTGTGCTCAGTACTCAGGGTGCTGGGAGCTCAGGGCTCAGGGTGCAGGGTGCTCAGTACTCAGGGTGCTGGGTCCTCAGTGCTCAGGGTGCTGGGTGCTCAATGCTCGGGGTGCTCAGTACTCACGGTGCTGTGTGTTCAGTGCTCAGGGTACTGGGTGCTCAGTACTCAGGGTGCTCGGTGCTTAGTACTCAGGGTGCTGGGTGCTCAGTACTCCGGGTGCTCATTGCTCAGGGTGCTGGGTGCTCAGTACTCAGGGTGCTCAGTGCTCAGTCCTCAGGGTGCTCAGTGCTCAGTACTCAGGGTGCTCAGTGCTCAGGGTGCTGGGTGCTCAGTGCTCGGGGTGCTGGGTGCTCAGTGCTCACGGTGCTGTGTGCTCAGTACTCAGGGTGCTGGGTGCTCAGTACTCAGGGTGCTCAGTGCTTGGGCTGCTGGGTGCTCAGTTCTCAGGGTGCTCAGTGCTTGGGGTGCAGGGTGCTCAGTACTCAGGGTGCTGGTTGCTCAGTGCTCAGGGTGCTGGGTGCTGAGTACTCAGGGTGCTGGGTGCTCAGTGCTCAGGGTGCTGGGTGCTCAGTGCTCGGGGTGCTGGGTGCTCAGTACACAGGGTGCTGGGTGCTCAGTACTCGGGTGCTGGGTGCTTAGTGCTCAGGGTGCTGGGTGCTCAGTGCTCAGGGTGCTGGGTGCTCAGTGCACAGTACTCAGGGTGCTGGGTGCTCAGTGCTCGGGGTGCTGGGTGCTAAGTGCTCAGTACTCAGGGTGCTGTGTGCTCTGTGCTCGGGGGGCTGGGTGCTCAGTGCTCAGGTTGCTGGGTGCTCAGTGCTCAGGGTGCTGGGTGCTCAGTGCTCGGGGTGCTGGGTGCTCAGTACTCAGGGTGCTGGGTGCTCAGTACTCAGGGTGCTGGGTGCTCAGTGCTCGGGGTGCTGGGTGCTCAGTGCTCAGGGTGCTCTGTGCTCAGTGCTCGGGGTGCTGGGTGCTCAGTGCTCAGTACTCAGGGTGCTGTGTGCTCAGTGCTCGGGGTGCTGTGTGCTCAGTGCTCAGGGTGCTGGGTGCTCAGTGCTCAGGGTGCTGGGTGCTCAGTGCTCAGGGTGCTGGGTGCTCAGTACTCAGGGTGCTGTGTGCTCAGTGCTCGGGGTGCTGGGTGCTCAGTGCTCAGGGTGCTGTGTGCTCAGTGCTCAGTACTAAGGGTGCTCAGTGCTCAGGGTGCTGGGTGCTCAGTGCTCGGGGTGCTCGGTGCTCAGTACTCAGGGTGCTGAGTGCTCAGTACTCAGGGTGCTCTGTGCTCGGGGTGCTGGGTGTTCAGTGCTCGGGCTGCTTGGTGCTCAGTACTCGCGGTGCTCAGTGCTCAGTACTCAGGGTGCTGGGTGCTCAGTGCTCAGGGTGCTGGGTGCTCAGTCCTCAGGGTGCTGGGTGCTCGGTGCTCAGTACGATGGGTGCTCAGTACTCAGGGTGCTGGGTGCTCAGTACTCAGGGTGCTGGGTTCTCAGTACTCAGGGTGCTCGGTGCTCAGTACTCATGGTGCTGGGTGCTCAGTGCTCAGGGTGCTGGGTGCTCAGTACTCAGGGTGCTGGGTGCTCAGTGCTCAGGGTGCTGTGTGCTCAGTACTCAGGGTGCTCGATGCTCAGTACTCAGGGTGCTGGGTGCTCAGTGCTCAGGGTCCTTTGTGCTCAGTACTCAGGGTGCTGGGTGCTCAGTGCTCAGGGTGCTGGGTGCTCAGTGCTCAGGGTGCTGGGTGCTCAGTGCTCAGGGTGCTTGGTGCTCAGTGATCGGGGTGCTGGGTGCTCAGTACTCAGGGTGCTGGGTGCTCAGTGCTCGGGGTGCTCGGTACTCAGTACTAAGGGTGCTGGGTACTCAGTACTCAGGGTGCTGGGTGCTCAGTGCTCGGGGTGCTCAGTACTCAGGGTGCTGTGTGTTCAGTGCTCAGGGTGCTGGGTAATCAGTACTCAGGGTTCTCCGTGCTTAGTACTCAGGGTGCTGGGTGCTCAGTACTCCGGGTGCTGGGTGCTCAGTGCTCGGGGTACTCGGTGCTCAGTTCTCAAGGAGCTGGGTACTCAGTACTCAGGGTGATCATTGCTCAGGGTGCTGGTTGCTCGGTACTCAGGGTACTGGGTGCTCAGTACTCATGGTGCTCAGTGCTCAGTACTCAGGGTGCTCAGTGCTCAGTACTAAGGGTGCTCAGTGCTCAGGGTGCTGGGTGCTCAGTGCTCGGGGTGCTCGGTGCTCAGTACTCAGGGTGCTGGGTGCTCAGTGCTCAGGGTGCTGGGTGCTCAGTGCTCAGGGTGCTGGGTGCTCAGTACTCAGGGTGCTCGGTGCTCGGGGTGCTGGGTGCTCAGTACTCGGGGTGCTCAGTGTTCAGTACTCATGGTGCTGGGTGCTCAGTTCTCAGGGTGCTGGGTGCTCAGTACTCAGGGTTCCTCGTGCTCAGTACTCAGGGTGCTGGGTTCTCAGTACTCAGGGTGCTCGGTGCTCAGTACTCAGGGTGCTGGGTGCTCAGTACTCAGGGTGCTGGGTTCTCAGTACTCAGGGTGCTCGGTGCTCAGTACTCAGGGTGCTGGGTGCTCAGTGCTCAGGGTGCTGGGTGCTCAGTACTCAGGGTGCTGGGTGCTCAGTGCTCAGGGTGCTGGGTGCTCAGTTCTCAGGGTTCTCCGTGCTCAGTACTCAGTGTGCTGAGTGCTCAGTGCTCGGGGTGCTCGGTGCTCAGTACTCAGGGTGCTGGGTGCTCAGTGCTCGGGGTGCTTGGTGCTCAGTGCTCGGGGTGATCTGTGCTCAGTACTCAGGGTGCTCGGTGCTCAGTGCTCGGGGTGCTGGGTGCTCAGTACACAGGGTGCTGGGTGCTCAGTACTCGGGTGCTGGGTGCTCAGTGCTCAGGGTGCTGGGTGCTCAGTGCTCAGGGTGCTGGGTGCTCAGTGCACAGTACTCAGGGTGCTGGGTGCTCAGTGCTCGGGGTGCTGGGTGCTCAGTGCTCAGTACTCAGGGTGCTGTGTGCTCAGTGCTCAGGGGGCTGGGTGCTCAGTGCTCAGGTTGCTGGGTGCTCAGTGCTCAGGGTGCTGGGTGCTCAGTGCTCGGGGTGCTGGGTGCTCAGTACTCAGGGTGCTGGGTGCTCAGTACTCAGGGTGCTGGGTGCTCAGTGCTCGGGGTGCTGGGTGCTCAGTGCTCAGGGTGCTCTGTGCTCAGTGCTCGGGGTGCTGGGTGCTCAGTGCTCAGTACTCAGGGTGCTGTGTGCTCAGTGCTCGGGGTGCTGTGTGCTCAGTTCTCAGGGTGCTGGGTGCTCAGTGCTCAGGGTGCTGGGTGCTCAGTGCTCGGGGTGCTGGGTGCTCAGTACTCAGGGTGCTGTGTGCTCAGTGCTCGGGGTGCTGGGTGCTCAGTGCTCAGGGTGCTGGGTGCTCAGTGCTCAGTACTAAGGGTGCTCAGTGCTCAGGGTGCTGGGTGCTCAGTGCTCGGGGTGCTCGGTGCTCAGTACTCAGGGTGCTGAGTGCTCAGTACACAGGGTGCTCGGTGCTCGGGGTGCTGGGTGTTCAGTGCTCGGGCTGCTCGGTGCTCAGTACTCGGGGTGCTCAGTGCTCAGTACTCAGGGTGCTGGGTGCTCAGTGCTCAGGGTGCTGGGTGCTCAGTCCTCAGGGTGCTGGGTGCTCGGTGCTCAGTACGATGGGTGCTCAGTACTCAGGGTGCTGGGTGCTCAGTACTCAGGGTGCTGGGTTCTCAGTACTCAGGGTGCTCGGTACTCAGGGTGCTGGGTGCTCAGTACTCAGGGTGCTGGGTGCTCAGTGCTCAGGGTGCTGGGTGCTCAGTACTCAGGGTGCTCGATGCTCAGTACTCAGGGTGCTGGGTCCTCAGTGCTCAGGGTCCTCTGTGCTCAGTACTCAGGGTGCTGGGTGCTCAGTGCTCAGGGTGCTGGGTGCTCAGTGCTCAGGGTGCTGGGTGCTCAGTGCTCAGGGTGCTTGGTGCTCAGTGATCAGGGTGCTGGGTGCTCAGTACTCAGGGTGCTGGGTGCTCAGTGCTCGGGGTGCTCGGTGCTCAGTACTAAGGGTGCTGGGTACTCAGTACTCAGGGTGCTGGGTGCTCAGTGCTCGGGGTGCTCAGTACTCAGGGTGCTGTGTGTTCAGTGCTCAGGGTGCTGGGTAATCAGTACTCAGGGTTCTCCGTGCTTAGTACTCAGGGTGCTGGGTGCTCAGTACTCCGGGTGCTGGGTGCTCAGTGCTCGGGGTACTCGGTGCTCAGTTCTCAAGGAGCTGGGTACTCAGTACTCAGGGTGATCATTGCTCAGGGTGCTGGTTGCTCGGTACTCAGGGTGCTGGGTGCTCAGTACTCATGGTGCTCAGTGCTCAGTACTCAGGGTGCTCAGTGCTCAGTACTAAGGGTGCTCAGTGCTCAGGGTGCTGGGTGCTCAGTGCTCGGGGTGCTCGGTGCTCAGTACTCAGGGTGCTGGGTGCTCAGTGCTCAGGGTGCTGGGTGCTCAGTGCTCAGGGTGCTGGGTGCTCAGTACTCAGGGTGCTCGGTGCTCGGGGTGCTGGGTGTTCAGTGCTCGGGGTGCTCGGTGCTCAGTACTCGGGGTGCTCAGTGCTCAGTACTCATGGTGCTGGGTGCTCAGTTCTCAGGGTTCTGGGTGCTCAGTACTCAGGGTGCTGGGTGCTCAGTACTCAGGGTGCTGGGTTCTCAGTACTCAGGGTGCTCGGTGCTCAGTACTCAGGGTGCTGGGTGCTCAGTACTCAGGGTGCTGGGTTCTCAGTACTCAGGGTGCTCGGTGCTCAGTACTCAGGGTGCTGGGTGCTCAGTGCTCAGGGTGCTGGGTGCTCAGTACTCAGGGTGCTGGGTGCTCAGTGCTCAGGGTGCTTGGTGCTCAGTTCTCAGGGTTCTCCGTGCTCAGTACTCAGTGTGCTGAGTGCTCAGTGCTCGGGGTGCTCGGTGCTCAGTACTCAGGGTGCTGGGTGCTCAGTGCTCAGGGTGCTCGGTGCTCAGTACTCAGGGTGCTGGGTGCTCAGTGCTCTAGGTGCTTGGTGCTCAGTGCTCGGGGTGATCTGTGCTCAGTACTCAGGGTGCTGGGTGCTCAGTGCTCTGGGTGCTGGGTGCTCAGTACACAGGGTGCTGGGTGCTCAGTACTCGGGGGCTGGGTGCTCAGTGCTCAGGGTGCTGGGTGCTCAGTGCTCAGGGTGCTGGGTGCTCAGTGCACAGTACTCAGGGTGCTGGGTGCTCAGTGCTCAGTACTCAGGGTGCTGTGTGCTCAGTGCTCGGGGTGCTGGGTGCTCAGTGCTCAGGGTGCTGGGTGCTCAATGCTCAGGGTGCTGGGTGCTCAGTGCTCGGGGTGCTGGGTACTCAGTCCTCAGGGTGCTGGGTGCTCAGTGCTCAGGGTGCTCGGTGCTCAGTGCTCAGGGTGCTGGGTGCTCAGTACTCAGGGTGCTGGGTGCTCAGTGCTCGGGGTGCTGTGGGCTCAGTACTCAGGGTGCTGGGTGCTCAGTGCTCAGGGTGCTCAGTGCTTGGGGTGCTGGGTGCTCAGTACTCAGGGTGCTCAGTGCTTGGGGTGCTGGGTGCTAAGTACTCAGGGTGCTGGTTGCTCAGTGCTCAGGGTGCTGGGTGCTGAGTACTCAGGGTGCTGGGTGCTCAGTACTCAGGGTGCTGGGTGCTCAGTGCTCAGGATGCTGGGTGCTCAGTGCTCGGGGTGCTGGGTGCTCAGTGCTCGGGGTGCTGGGTGCTCAGTGCTCAGGGTGCTGGGTGCTCAGTGCTCGGGGTGCTGGGTGCTCAGTGCTCGGGGTGCTCGGTGCTCAGTGCTCGGGGTGCTGGGTACTCAGTACTCGGGGTGCTCAGTGCTCAGTACTCAGGGTGCTCTGTGCTCAGTGCTCAGGGTGCTGGGTGCTCAGTGCTCGGGGTGCTGGGTGCTCGGTGCTCAGGTTGCTTGGTGCTCAGTACTCGGGGTGCTGGTTGCTCAGTACTAAGCGTGCTGGGTGCTCACTGCTCGGGGTGCTGGGTGCTCAGTGCTCCGGGTGCTGGGTGCTCAGTGCTCGGGGTGCTGGGTGCTCAGTGCTCATGATGCTGGGTGCTCAGTGCTCGGGGTGCTCGGTGCTCAGTACTCAGGGTTCTGTGTGCTCAGTGCTCAGGGTGCTCGGTGCTCAGTACTCAGGGTGCTGGGTGCTCAGTGCTCGGTGTGCTCAGTACGTTGCGTGCTCAGTACTCAGGGTGCTGGGTGCTCAGTGCTCAGGGTGATCGGTGATCACTACTCAGTGTGCACAGTAATCAGGGAGCTGGGTGCTCAGTATTCAGGGTGCTCAGTGCTCGGGGTGCTGGGTGCTCAGTACTCAGGGTGCTGGGTGCTCAGTACTCAGGGTGCTGGGTGCTCATTCTCAGGGTGCTGGGTGCTCAGTGCTCGGGGTGCTGGGTGCTCAGTACTCGGGGTGGTGGGTGCTCAGTGCTCAGCATGCTGGGTGCTCAGTACTCAGGGTGCTCGGTTCTCAGTACTCAGGGGGCTGGGTGCTCATTCTCGGTGTGCTGGGTGCTCAGTGCTCGGGGTGCTGGGTGCTCAGTGCTCAGGGTCCTCGGTGCTCAGTACTCAGGGTGCTCAGTACTCAGCATGCTTTGTGCTCAGTGCTCAGGGTGCTGGTTGCTCAGTACTCAGGGTGCTGAGTGCTCAGTACTCACGGTGCTGGGTGCTCAGTACTCAGGGTGCTCAGTACTCAGTACTCAGGGTGCTGGGTGCTCAGTGCTTGGGGTACTGGGTGCTCAGTGCTCAGGGTGCTGGGTGCTCAGTGCTCGGGGTGCTGGGTGCTCAGTACACGGGGTGCTCGGTGCTCAGTACTCAGGGTGCTGGGTGCTCAGTACTCAGGGTGCTGGGTGCTCAGTGCTCAGGGTGCTGTGTGCTCAGTACTCAGGTTGCTGGGTGCTCAGTACTCAGGGTGCTGGGTGCTCAGTGCTCAGGGTGCTGGGTGCTCAGTGCTCGGGGTGCTAGGTGCTCAGTACTCAGGGTGCTCAGTGCTCAGTACTCAGCGTGCTGGGTGCTCAGTGCTCAGGGTGCTCGGTGCTCAGTACTCAGGGTGCTCAGTGCTCAGTACTCAGGGTGCTGGGTGCTCAGTGCTCAGGGTGCTGGGTGCTCAGTACTCAGGGTGCTTTGTGCTTAGTACTCAGGGTGCTCGGTCCTCAGTGCTCAGCGTGCTGGGTGCTCAGTACTCAGGGTGCTGGGTGCTCAGTGGTCAGGGTGCTCAGTGCTCAGCAGTCAGGGTGCTCGGTGCTCAGTGCTCAGGGTGCTCAGTGCTCAGTACTCAGGGTGCTCAGTGCTCTGTGTGCTGGGTTCTCAGTGCTCAGGGTGCTGGGTGATCAGTGCACAGGGTGCTGGGTGCTCAGTACTCAGGGTGCTCAGTGCTTAGGGTGCTGGGTGCTCAGTGCTCAGGGTGCTGGGTACTCAGTGCTCAGTACACAGGGTGCTGAGTGCTCAGTGCTCGGGGTGCTGGGTGCTCAGTGCTCAGGGTGCTGGGTGCTCAGTGCTCAGGGTGCTGGGTGCTCAGTACTCAGGGTGCTGGGTGCTCAGTGCTCAGGGTGCTGGGTGCTCAGTACTCAGGGTGCTGGGTCCTCAGTTCTCAGGGTGCTGGGTGCTCAGTGCTCGTGGTGCTCAGTACTCAGCGTGCTGGGTGTTCAGTGCTCAGGGTACTGGGTGCTCAGTACTCAGGGTGCTCATTGCTCAGGGTGCTGGGTGCTCATTACTCAGGGTGCTGGGTGCTCAGTACTCCGGGTGCTGGGTGCTCAGTGCTCGGGGTGCTCGGTGCTCAGTTCTCAGGGTGCTTTGTGCTCAGTACTCAGGGTGCTCAGTGCTCAGGGTGCTGGGTGCTCAGTGCTCGGGGTGCTGGGTGCTCAGTGCTCACGGTGCTGTGTGCTCAGTACTCAGGGTGCTCAGTGCTCAGTACTCAGGGTGCTCAGTGCTCAGGGTGCTGGGTGCTCAGTGCTCGGGGTGCTGGGTACTCAGTCCTCAGGGTGCTGGGTGCTCAGTGCTCAGGGTGCTCGGTGCTCAGTGCTCAGGGTGCTGGGTGATCAGTACTCAGGGTGCTGGGTGCTCAGTGCTCGGGGTGCTGGGGGCTCAGTACTCAGGGTGCTGGGTGCTCAGTGCTCAGGGTGCTGGTTGCTCAGTGCTCAGGGTGCTCGGTGCTTAGTACTCATGGTGCTCGGTGCTCGGGGTGCTGGGTGCTCAGTGCTCGGTGTGCTGGGTGCTCAGTGCTCGGGGTGCTGGGTGCTGAGTGCTCGGTGTGCTGGGTGCTCAGTGCTCGGGGTGCTGGGTGCTCAGTGCTCAGGGTGCTGGGTACTCAGTGCTCAGTACACAGGGTGCTGAGTGCTCAGTGCTCGGGGTGCTGGGTGCTCAGTGCTCATTACTCAGGGTGCTGGGTGCTCAGTGCTCGGGGTGCTGGGTGCTGGGTGCTCAGTACTCAGGGTGCTCAGTGCTCAGGGTGCTGGGTGCTCAGTGCTCAGGGTGCTGGGTACTCAGTGCTCAGTACACAGGGTGCTGAGTGCTCAGTGCTCGGGGTGCTGGGTGCTCAGTGCTCATTACTCAGGGTGCTGGGTGCTCAGTGCTCAGGGTGCTGGGTGCTCAGTACTCAGGGTGCTGGGTGCTCAGTGCTCAGGGTGCTGGGTGCTCAGTCCTCAGGGTGCTGGGTCCTCAGTGCTCAGGGTGCTGGGTGCTCAATGCTCGGGGTGCTCAGTACTCAGGGTGCTGTGTGTTCAGTGCTCAGGGTACTGGGTGCTCAGTACTCAGGGTGCTCGGTGCTTAGTACTCAGGGTGCTGGGTGCTCAGTACTCCGGGTGCTGGGTGCTCAGTGCTCGGGGTGCTCGGTGCTCAGTGCTCAGGGTGCTGGGTGCTCAGTACTCAGGGTGCTCAGTGCTCAGGGTGCTGGGTGCTCAGTACTCAGGGTGCTGGGTGCTCAGTACTCAGGGTGCTCAGTGCTCAGTACTCAGGGTGCTCAGTGCTCAGTACTCAGGGTGCTCAGTGCTCAGGGTGCTGGGTGCTCAGTGCTCGGGGTGCTGGGTGCTCAGTGCTCACGGTGCTGTGTGCTCAGTACTCAGGGTGCTCAGTACTCAGGGTGCTGGGTGCTCAGTGCTCAGGGTGCTCGGTGCTCAGTGCTCAGGTTGCTGGGTGCTCAATACTCAGGGTGCTGGGTGCTCAGTACTCAGGGTGCTCAGTGCTCAGTACTCAGGGTGCTCAGTGCTCAGGGTGCTGGGTGCTCTGTGCTCAGGGTGCTCAGTGCTCAGTACTCAGGGTGCTGGGTGCTCAGTGCTCAGGGTGCTGGGTGCTCAGTACTCAGGGTGCTGGGTGCTCGGTGCTCAGTACACTGGGTGCTCAGTACTCAGGGTGCTGGGTGCTCAGTACTCAGGGTGCTCGGTGCTCAATACTCAGGGTGCTGGGTGCTCAGTTCTCGGGGTGCTGGGTGCTCATTAATCAGGGTGCTCAGTGCTCAGTACTCAGCGTGCTGGGTGCTCAGTGCTCAGGGTGCTCGGTGCTCAGTACTCAGGGTGCTCAGTGCTCAGTACTCTGTTTGCTGGGTGCTCAGTGCTCAGGGTGCTGGGTGCTCAGTACTCAGGGTGCTTTGTGCTTAGTACTCAGGGTGCTCGGTCCTCAGTGCTCAGGGGGCTGGGTGCTCAGTACTCAGGGTGCTGGGTGCTCAGTGGTCAGGGTGCTCAGTGCTCAGCACTCAGGGTGCTCGGTGCTCAGTGCTCAGGGTACTCAGTGCTCTGGGTGCTGGGTGCTCAGTGCTCAGGGTGCTGGGTGCTCAGTGCTCAGGGTGCTGGGTGCTCAGTACTCTGGGTGCTCAGTGCTCAGGGTGCTGGGTGCTCAGTGCTCGGGGTGCTGGGTACTCAGTGCTCAGTACACAGGGTGCTGAGTGCTCAGTGCTCGGGGTGCTGGGTGCTCAGTGCTCATTACTCAGGGTGCTGGGTGCTCAGTGCTCAGGGTGCTGGGTGCTCAGTACTCAGGGTGCTGGGTGCTCAGGGCTCAGGGTGCAGGGTGCTCAGTACTCAGGGTGCTGGGTCCTCAGTGCTCAGGGTGCTGGGTGCTCAATGCTCGGGGTGCTCAGTACTCACGGTGCTGTGTGTTCAGTGCTCAGGGTACTGGGTGCTCAGTACTCAGGGTGCTCGGTGCTTAGTACTCAGGGTGCTGGGTGCTCAGTACTCCGGGTGCTCATTGCTCAGGGTGCTGGGTGCTCAGTACTCAGGGTGCTCAGTGCTCAGTACTCAGGGTGCTCAGTGCTCAGTACTCAGGGTGCTCAGTGCTCAGGGTGCTGGGTGCTCAGTGCTCGGGGTGCTGGGTGCTCAGTGCTCACGGTGCTGTGTGCTCAGTACTCAGGGTGCTGGGTGCTCAGTACTCAGGGTGCTCAGTGCTTGGGCTGCTGGGTGCTCAGTTCTCAGGGTGCTCAGTGCTTGGGGTGCAGGGTGCTCAGTACTCAGGGTGCTGGTTGCTCAGTGCTCAGGGTGCTGGGTGCTGAGTACTCAGGGTGCTGGGTGCTCAGTACTCAGGGTGCTGGGTGCTCAGTGCTCGGGGTGCTGGGTGCTCAGTGCTCGGGTTGCTGGGTGCTTAGTGCTCGGGGTGCTGGGTGCTCAGTGCTCAGGGTGCTGGGTGCTCAGTGCTCAGGGTGCTGGGTGCTCAGTGCTCGGGATGCTGGGTGCTCAGTGCTCGGTGTGCTCGGTGCTCAGTGCTCGGGGTTGTGGGTGCTCAGTACTCGGGGAGCTCAGTGCTCAGTACTCAGGGTGCTGGGTGCTCAGTGCTCAGGGTGCTGGGTGCTCAGTGCTCGGGGTGCTGGGTGCTCGGTGCTCAGGTTGCTGGGTGCTCAGTACTCGGGGTGCTGGGTGCTCAGTACTCAGGGTGCTGGGTGCTCATTGCTCAGGGTGCTGGGTCCTCAGTGCTACGGGTGCTGGGTGCTCAGTGCTCGGGGTGCTGGGTGCTCAGTGCTCGGGGCGCTGGGTGCTCAGTGCTCGGGGTGCTCGGTGCTCAGTACTCAGGGTGCTGGTTGCTCAGTGCTCAGGGTGCTCGGTGCTCAGTACTCAGGGTGCTGGGTGCTCAGTGCTCAGTGTGATCGGTGCTCAGTACGTTGGGTGCTCAGTACTCAGGGTGTTGGGTGCTCAGTGCTCAGGGTGATCGGTGCTCAGTACTCAGGGTGCTCAGTACTCAGGGTGCTGGGTGCTCAGGGCTCGGGGTGCTGGGAGCTCAGTACTCAGGGTGCTGGGTGCTCAGTGCTCGGTGTGCTGGGTGCTGAGTGCTCAGGGTGCTGGGTGCTCAGTACTCGGGGTGCTCGGTGCTCAGTACTCAGGGTGCTGGGTGCTCAGTACTCAGGGTGCTGGGTGCTCAGTGATCAGGGTGCTCTCTGCTCAGTACTCAGGGTGCTGGGTGCTCAGTGCTCAGGGTGCTGGGTGCTCAGTACTCAGGGTGCTGGGTGCTCAGTGCTCATGGTGATCGGTGCTCAGTCCTCAGGGTGCTCAGTACTCAGGGTGCTGGGTGCTCAGTGCTCAGGGTGCTGGGTGCTCAGTACTCAGGGTGCTGGGTGCTCAGTACTCAGGGTGCTCAGTGCTCGGGGAGCTCGGTGCTCAGTACTCAGGGTGCTGGGTGCTCAGTACTCAGTGCTCGGGGTCCTGGGTGCTCAGCGCTCTGGGTGCTTAGTGCACAGTACTCAGGGTGCTGGGTGCTCAGTATTCAGGGTGCTCAGTGCTCGGGGTGCTGGGTGCTCATTACTCAGGGTGCTGGGTGCTCAGTACTCAGGTTGCTGGGTGCTCATTCTCGTGGTGCTGGGTGCTCAGTGCTCGGGGTGCTGGGTGCTCAGTACTCGGGGTGCTGGGTGCTCAGTGCTCAGCGTGCTGGGTGCTCAGTACTCAGGGTGCTCGGTTCTCAGTACTCAGGGTGCTGGGTGCTCATTCTCGGGGTGTTGGGTGCTCAGTGCTCAGGGTGCTGGGTGCTCAGTGCTCAGGGTCCTCTATGCTCAGTACTCAGGGTGCTCAGTACTCAGCGTGCTTTGTGCTCAGTGCTCAGGGTGCTGGGTGCTCAGTACTCAGGGTGCTGGTTGCTCAGGACTCACGGTGCTGGGTGCTCAGTACTCGGGGTGCTGGGTGCTCATTACTCAGGGTGCTGGGTGCTCAGTGCTCAGGGTGCTCGCTGCTCAGTACTCTTTTTGCTGGGTGCTCAGTACTCAGGGTGCTGGGTGCTCAGTGCTCGGGGTGCTCGGTGCTCAGTGCTCAGGATGCTCGGTGCTCAGTACTTTTGGTGCTGGGTGCTCAGTACTCAGGGTGCTGGGTGCTCAGTGCTCGGGGTTCTCGGTGCTCAGTACTCAGGGTGCTGGGTGCTCAGTGCTCAGGATGCTGGGTGCTCAGTACTCAGGGTGCTCAGTACTCAGTACTCAGGGTGCTGGGTGCTCAGTGCTTGGGGTGCTGGGTGCTCAGTGCTCAGGGTGCTGGGTGCTCAGTGCTCGGGGTGCTGGGTGCTCAGTACTCGGAGTGCTCGGTGCTCAGTACTCAGGGTGCTGGGTGCTAAGTGCTCAGGTGCTGGGTGCTCAGTGCTCGGGGTGCTGGGTGCTCAGTACTCAGGGTGCTCAGTACTCAGGATGCTGGGTGCTCAGTACCCAGGGTGCTGGGTTCTCAGTACTCAGGGTGCAGTTTGCTCAGTCCTCAGGGTGCTAAGTGCTCAGGGTGCTGGGTGCTCAGTGCTCAGAGAGCTCGGTGCTCAGTACTCAGGGTGCTGGGTGCTCAGTACTCAGGGTGCTGGGTGCTCAGTACTCAGGGTGCTGGGTGCTCAGTGCTTGGGGTGTTGGGTGCTCAGTGCTCAGGGTGCTCAGTGCTCAGTACTCAGGGTGCTGGTTGCTCAGTACTCAGGGTGCTTGGTGCTCAGTGCTCGGGGTGCTGGGTGCTCAGTACTCAGGGTACTGGGTGCTCAGTGCTCGGGGTGCTCGGTGCTCAGTACTCAAGGTGCTGGGTGCTCAGTGCTCACGGTGCTGGGTGCTCAGTCCTCGGGGTGCTCCGTTCTCAGTGCTCAGTGTGCTGGGTGCTCAGTACTCAGGGTGCTCGGTGCTCAGTACTAAGGGTGCTCAGTGCTCAGTACTCAGGGTGCTCAGTGCTCAGTGCTCGGGGTGCTGTGTGCTCAGTATTCAGGGTGCTGGGTGCTCAGTACTCAGGGTGCTGGGTGCTCAGTGCTCAGTACTCAGCGTGCTGGGTGCTCAGTGCTCGGGGTGCTGGGTCCTCAGTGCTCAGGGTGCTGGGTGCTCAGTACTCAGGGTGCTGGGTGCTCAGTGCTCGGGGTGCTGGGTCCTCAGTGCTCAGGGTGCTCAGAGCTCAGTGCTCGGGGTGCTGGGTGCTCAGTGCTCGGGGTGCTGGGTGCTCAGTTCTCAGGGTGCTGGTTGCTTAGTACTCAGTGTGCTCAGTGCTGAGGGTGCTGGGTGCTCAGAACTCAGGGTGCTTGGTGCTCAGTACTCAGGGTGCTGGGTGCTCAGTACTCAGGGTGCTTGGTGCTCAGTACTCAGGGTGCTGGGTGCTCAATGCTCAGGGTGCTCGGTGCTCAGTACTCATGGTGCTGGGTGCTCATTCTCGGGGTGTTGGGTGCTCAGTGCTCGGGGTGCTGGGGGCTCAGTACTCAGGGTGCTGGGTGCTCAGTGCTCAGGGTGCTGGGTGCTCAGTGCTCAGGGTGCTCGGTGCTTAGTACTCATGGTGCTCAGTGCTCGGGGTGCTGGGTGCTCAGTGCTCGGTGTGCTGGGTGCTCAGTGCTCGGGGTGCTGGGTGCTCAGTACTCAGGGTGCTCGGTGCTCAATACTCAGGGTGCTGGGTGCTCGGTGCTCAGTACACTGGGTGCTCAGTACTCAGGGTGCTGGGTGCTCAGTACTCAGGGTGCTCGGTGCTCAATACTCAGGGTGCTGGGTGCTCAGTACTCAGGGTGCTCAGTGCTCAGTACTCAGTGTGCTCAGTGCTGAGGGTGCTGGGTGCTCAGAACTCTGGGTGCTTGGTGCTCAGTACTCAGGGTGCTGGGTGCTCAGTACTCAGGGTGCTTGGTGCTCAGTACTCAGGGTGCTGGGTGCTCAATGCTCAGGGTGCTCGGTGCTCAGTACTCATGGTGCTGGGTGCTCATTCTCGGGGTGCTGGGTGCTCAGTGCTCGGGGTGCTGGGGGCTCAGTACTCAGGGTGCTGGGTGCTCAGTGCTCAGGGTGCTGGGTGCTCAGTGCTCAGGGTGCTCGGTGCTTAGTACTCATGGTGCTCAGTGCTCGGGGTGCTGGGTGCTCAGTGCTCGGTGTGCTGGGTGCTCAGTGCTCGGGGTGCTGGGTGCTCAGTACTCAGGGTGCTCGGTGCTCAATACTCAGGGTGCTGGGTGCTCGGTGCTCAGTACACTGGGTGCTCAGTACTCAGGGTGCTGGGTGCTCAGTACTCAGGGTGCTCGGTGCTCAATACTCAGGGTGCTGGGTGCTCAGTTCTCGGGGTGCTGGGTGCTCATTAATCAGGGTGCTGGGTGCTCAGTACTCAGGGTGCTGTTTGCTCAGTCCTCAGGGTGCTAAGTGCTCAGGGTGCTGGGTGCTCAGTGCTCAGAGAGCTCGGTGCTCAGTACTCAGGGTGCTGAGTGCTCAGTACTCAGGGTGCTGGGTGCTCAGTACTCAGGGTGCTGGGTGCTCAGTGCTTGGGGTGTTGGGTGCTCAGTGCTCAGGGTGCTCAGTGCTCAGTACTCAGGGTGCTGGTTGCTCAGTACTCAGGGTGCTGGGTGCTCAGTGCTCGGGGTGCTGGGTGCTCAGTACTCAGGGTGCTGGGTGCTCAGTGCTCGGGGTGCTCGGTGCTCAGTACTCAAGGTGCTGGGTGCTCAGTGCTCACGGTGCTGGGTGCTCAGTCCTCGGGGTGCTCCGTTCTCAGTGCTCAGTGTGCTGGGTGCTCAGTACTCAGGGTGCTCGGTGCTCAGTACTAAGGGTGCTCAGTGCTCAGTACTCAGGGTGCTCAGTGCTCAGTGCTCGGGGTGCTGTGTGCTCAGTATTCAGGGTGCTGGGTGCTCAGTACTCAGGGTGCTGGGTGCTCAGTGCTCAGTACTCAGCGTGCTGGGTGCTCAGTGCTCGGGGTGCTGGGTCCTCAGTGCTCAGGGTGCTGGGTGCTCAGTACTCAGGGTGCTGGGTGCTCAGTGCTCGGGGTGCTGGGTCCTCAGTGCTCAGGGTGCTCAGAGCTCAGTGCTCGGGGTGCTGGGTGCTCAGTGCTCGGGGTGCTGGGTGCTCAGTGCTCAGGGTGCTGGTTGCTTAGTACTCAGTGTGCTCAGTGCTGAGGGTGCTGGGTGCTCAGAACTCAGGGTGCTTGGTGCTCAGTACTCAGGGTGCTGGGTGCTCAGTACTCAGGGTGCTTGGTGCTCAGTACTCAGGGTGCTGGGTGCTCAATGCTCAGGGTGCTCGGTGCTCAGTACTCATGGTGCTGGGTGCTCATTCTCGGGGTGCTGGGTGCTCAGTGCTCGGGGTGCTGGTGGCTCAGTACTCAGGGTGCTGGGTGCTCAGTGCTCAGGGTGCTGGGTGCTCAGTGCTCAGGGTGCTCGGTGCTTAGTACTCATGGTGCTCAGTGCTCGGGGTGCTGGGTGCTCAGTGCTCGGTGTGCTGGGTGCTCAGTGCTCGGGGTGCTGGGTGCTCAGTACTCAGGGTGCTCGGTGCTCAATACTCAGGGTGCTGGGTGCTCGGTGCTCAGTACACTGGGTGCTCAGTACTCAGGGTGCTGGGTGCTCAGTACTCAGGGTGCTCGGTGCTCAATACTCAGGGTGCTGGGTGCTCAGTTCTCGGGGTGCTGGGTGCTCATTAATCAGGGTGCTGGGTGCTCAGTACTCAGGGCGCTCAGTGCTTGGGGTGCTGGGTGCTCAGTTCTCAGGGTGCTCAGTGCTTGGGGTGCAGGGTGCTCAGTACTCAGGGTGCTGGTTGCTCAGTGCTCAGGTTGCTGGGTGCTGAGTACTCAGGGTGCTGGGTGCTGAGTACTCAGGGTGCTGGGTGCTCAGTGCTCGCGGTGCTGGGTGCTCAGTGCTCGGGTTGCTGGGTGCTCAGTGCTCGGGGTGCTGGGTGCTCAGTGCTCGGGGTGCTCGGTGCTCAGTGCTCGGGTTGCTGGGTGCTCAGTACTCGGGGTGCTCAGTGCTCAGTACTCATGGTGCTCGGTGCTCAGTACTCAGCGTGCTGGGTGCTCAGTGCTCGGGGTGCTGGGTGCTCAGTACTCAGGGTGCTCAGTTCTCAGGTTGCTGGGTGCTCAGTGCTCGGGATGCTGGGTGCTCAGTGCTCAGGGTGATCGGTGCTCAGTACTCAGGGTGCTGGGTGCTCAGTACTCGGGGTGCTGGGTGCTCAGTACTCAGGGTGCTGGGTACTCAGTCCTCAGGGTGCTCAGTGCTCAGGGTGCTGGGTGCTCAGTCCTCGGGGTGCTCCGTTCTCAGTGCTCAGTGTGCTGGGTGCTCAGTACTCAGGGTGCTCGGTGCTCAGTACTAAGGGTGCTCAGTGCTCAGTACTCAGGGTGCTCAGTGCTCAGTGTTCGGGGTGCTGTGTGCTCAGTATTCAGGGTGCTGGGTGCTCAGTACTCAGGGTGCTGGGTGCTCAGTGCTCAGTACTCAGCGTGCTGGGTGCTCAGTGCTCGGGGTGCTGGGTCCTCAGTGCTCAGGGTGCTGGGTGCTCAGTACTCAGGGTGCTGGGTGCTCAGTGCTCGGGGTGCTGGGTCCTCAGTGCTCAGGGTGCTCAGAGCTCAGTGCTCGGGGTGCTGGGTGCTCAGTGCTCGGGGTGCTGGGTGCTCAGTGCTCAGGGTGCTGGTTGCTTAGTACTCAGTGTGCTCAGTGCTGAGGGTGCTGGGTGCTCAGAACTCAGGGTGCTTGGTGCTCAGTACTCAGGGTGCTGGGTGCTCAGTACTCAGGGTGCTTGGTGCTCAGTACTCAGGGTGCTGGGTGCTCAATGCTCAGGGTGCTCGGTGCTCAGTACTCATGGTGCTGGGTGCTCATTCTCGGGGTGCTGGGTGCTCAGTGCTCGGGGTGCTGGGGGCTCAGTACTCAGGGTGCTGGGTGCTCAGTGCTCAGGGTGCTGGGTGCTCAGTGCTCAGGGTGCTCGGTGCTTAGTACTCATGGTGCTCAGTGCTCGGGGTGCTGGGTGCTCAGTGCTCGGTGTGCTGGGTGCTCAGTGCTCGGGGTGCTGGGTGCTCAGTACTCAGGGTGCTCGGTGCTCAATACTCAGGGTGCTGGGTGCTCGGTGCTCAGTACACTGGGTGCTCAGTACTCAGGGTGCTGGGTGCTCAGTACTCAGGGTGCTCGGTGCTCAATACTCAGGGTGCTGGGTGCTCAGTACTCAGGGTGCTCAGTGCTCAGTACTCAGTGTGCTCAGTGCTGAGGGTGCTGGGTGCTCAGAACTCAGGGTGCTTGGTGCTCAGTACTCAGGGTGCTGGGTGCTCAGTACTCAGGGTGCTTGGTGCTCAGTACTCAGGGTGCTGGGTGCTCAATGCTCAGGGTGCTCGGTGCTCAGTACTCATGGTGCTGGGTGCTCATTCTCGGGGTGCTGGGTGCTCAGTGCTCGGGGTGCTGGGGGCTCAGTACTCAGGGTGCTGGGTGCTCAGTGCTCAGGGTGCTGGGTGCTCAGTGCTCAGGGTGCTCGGTGCTTAGTACTCATGGTGCTCAGTGCTCGGGGTGCTGGGTGCTCAGTGCTCGGTGTGCTGGGTGCTCAGTGCTCGGGGTGCTGGGTGCTCAGTACTCAGGGTGCTCGGTGCTCAATACTCAGGGTGCTGGGTGCTCGGTGCTCAGTACACTGGGTGCTCAGTACTCAGGGTGCTGGGTGCTCAGTACTCAGGGTGCTCGGTGCTCAATACTCAGGGTGCTGGGTGCTCAGTTCTCGGGGTGCTGGGTGCTCATTAATCACCGTGCTGGGTGCTCAGTACTCAGGGTGCTGTTTGCTCAGTCCTCAGGGTGCTAAGTGCTCAGGGTGCTGGGTGCTCAGTGCTCAGAGAGCTCGGTGCTCAGTACTCAGGGTGCTGAGTGCTCAGTACTCAGGGTGCTGGGTGCTCAGTACTCAGGGTGCTGGGTGCTCAGTGCTTGGGGTGTTGGGTGCTCAGTGCTCAGGGTGCTCAGTGCTCAGTACTCAGGGTGCTGGTTGCTCAGTACTCAGGGTGCTGGGTGCTCAGTGCTCGGGGTGCTGGGTGCTCAGAACTCAGGGTGCTGGGTGCTCAGTGCTCGGGGTGCTCGGTGCTCAGTACTCAAGGTGCTGGGTGCTCAGTGCTCACGGTGCTGGGTGCTCAGTCCTCGGGGTGCTCCGTTCTCAGTGCTCAGTGTGCTGGGTGCTCAGTACTCAGGGTGCTCGGTGCTCAGTACTAAGGGTGCTCAGTGCTCAGTACTCAGGGTGCTCAGTGCTCAGTGCTCGGGGTGCTGTGTGCTCAGTATTCAGGGTGCTGGGTGCTCAGTACTCAGGGTGCTGGGTGCTCAGTGCTCAGTACTCAGCGTGCTGGGTGCTCAGTGCTCGGGGTGCTGGGTCCTCAGTGCTCAGGGTGCTGGGTGCTCAGTACTCAGGGTGCTGGGTGCTCAGTGCTCGGGGTGCTGGGTCCTCAGTGCTCAGGGTGCTCAGAGCTCAGTGCTCGGGGTGCTGGGTGCTCAGTGCTCGGGGTGCTGGGTGCTCAGTGCTCAGGGTGCTGGTTGCTTAGTACTCAGTGTGCTCAGTGCTGAGGGTGCTGGGTGCTCAGAACTCAGGGTGCTTGGTGCTCAGTACTCAGGGTGCTGGGTGCTCAGTACTCAGGGTGCTTGGTGCTCAGTACTCAGGGTGCTGGGTGCTCAATGCTCAGGGTGCTCGGTGCTCAGTACTCATGGTGCTGGGTGCTCATTCTCGGGGTGCTGGGTGCTCAGTGCTCGGGGTGCTGGGGGCTCAGTACTCAGGGTGCTGGGTGCTCAGTGCTCAGGGTGCTGGGTGCTCAGTGCTCAGGGTGCTCGGTGCTTAGTACTCATGGTAATCAGTGCTCGGGGTGCTGGGTGCTCAGTGCTCGGTGTGCTGGGTGCTCAGTGCTCGGGGTGCTGGGTGCTCAGTACTCAGGGTGCTCGGTGCTCAATACTCAGGGTGCTGGGTGCTCGGTGCTCAGTACACTGGGTGCTCAGTACTCAGGGTGCTGGGTGCTCAGTACTCAGGGTGCTCGGTGCTCAATACTCAGGGTGCTGGGTGCTCAGTTCTCGGGGTGCTGGGTGCTCATTAATCAGGGTGCTGGGTGCTCAGTACTCAGGGCGCTCAGTGCTTGGGGTGCTGGGTGCTCAGTTCTCAGGGTGCTCAGTGCTTGGGGTGCAGGGTGCTCAGTACTCAGGGTGCTGGTTGCTCAGTGCTCAGGTTGCTGGGTGCTGAGTACTCAGGGTGCTGGGTGCTGAGTACTCAGGGTGCTGGGTGCTCAGTGCTCGCGGTGCTGGGTGCTCAGTGCTCGGGTTGCTGGGTGCTCAGTGCTCGGGGTGCTGGGTGCTCAGTGCTCGGGGTGCTCGGTGCTCAGTGCTCGGGTTGCTGGGTGCTCAGTACTCGGGGTGCTCAGTGCTCAGTACTCATGGTGCTCGGTGCTCAGTACTCAGCGTGCTGGGTGCTCAGTGCTCGGGGTGCTGGGTGCTCAGTACTCAGGGTGCTCAGTTCTCAGGTTGCTGGGTGCTCAGTGCTCGGGATGCTGGGTGCTCAGTGCTCAGGGTGATCGGTGCTCAGTACTCAGGGTGCTGGGTGCTCAGTACTCGGGGTGCTGGGTGCTCAGTACTCAGGGTGCTGGGTACTCAGTCCTCAGGGTGCTCAGTGCTCAGGGTGCTGGGTGCTCAGTACTCAGGGTGCTGAGTGCTCAGTACTCAGGGTGCTGGGTGCTCAGTACTCAGGGTGCTGGGTGCTCAGTGCTCGGGGTGTTGGGTGCTCAGTGTTCAGGGTGCTCAGTGCTCATTACTCAGGGTGCTTGGTGCTCAGTACTCAGTGCTCAGGATGCTGGGTGCTAAGTGCTCAGGGTGCTGGGTGCTCAGTGCTCAGGGTGCTCAGTGCTCAGTGCTCAGTACTCAGGGTGCTTGGTGCTCAGTACTCAGGGTGCTGGGTGCTCAGTGCTCGGGGTACCTGGTGCTCAGTGCTCGGGGTGCTTGGTGCTCAGTACTCAGGGTGCTGAGTGCTCAGTGCTCAGGGTGCTGGGTGCTCAGTGCTCAGGGTGCTGGGTGCTCAGTACTCAGGGTGCTGGGTGCTCAGTGCTCAGCGTGCTTGATGCTCAGTACTAAGGGTGCTGGGTGCTCAGTGCTCAGGGTGCTGGGTGCTCAGTGCTCGGGGTGCTGGGTGCTCCGTACTTAGGGTGCTGGGTGCTCAGTACTCGGGGTGCTGGGTGCTCAGTGCTCAGCGTGCTGGGTGCTCAGTACTCAGGGTGCTCGGTGCTCAGTACTCAGGGTGCTGGGTTCTCAGTACTCAGGGTGCTGGGTGCACAGTGCTAGGGGTGCTGGGTGCTCAGTGCTCGGGGTCTGGGTGCTCAGTACTCAGGGTGCTGGGTGCTCAGTACTCAGGGTGCTCTGTGCTCAGTGCTCAGGGTGCTGGGTGCTCAGTGCTCTGGGTGCTGGGTGCTCCGTGCTCAGGGTGCTGGGTGCTCAGTGCTCAGGGTGCTGGGTGCTCAGTGATCGGCGTGATGGGTGCTGAGTGCTCAGGGTGCTGGGTGCTCAGTGCTCGGGGTGCTCGGTGCTCAGTGCTCAGGGTCCTGGGTGCTCAGTACTCAGGGTGCTGGGTGCTTAGTACTCAGGGTGCTCAGTGCTCAGTACACAGGGTGCTGGGTGCTCAGTGCTCGGGGTGCTGGGTGCTCAGTGCTCAGTACTCAGGGTGCTGGGTGCTCAGTGCTCAGGGTGCTGGGTGCTCAGTACTCAGCGTGCTGGGTGCTCAGTACTCAGGGTGCTGGGTGCTCAGTGCTCAGGGTGCTGGGTGCTCAGTGCTCAGGGTGCTGGGTGCTCAGTGCTCGGGCAGCTCGGTGCTCAGAACTCAGGGTGCTGGGTGCTCAGTACTCAGGGTGCTGGGTGCTCAGTGCTCAGTACACTGGGTGCTCAGTACTCAGGGTGCTGGGTGCTCAGTACTCAGGGTGCTCGGTGCTCAATACTCAGGGTGCTGGGTGCTCAGTTCTCGGGGTGCTGGGTGCTCATTAATCAGGGTGCTGGGTGCTCAGTACTCAGGGTCCTCAGTGCTTGGTGTGCTGGGTGCTCAGTTCTCAGGGTGCTCAGTGCTTGGGGTGCAGGGTGCTCAGTACTCAGGGTGCTGGTTGCTCAGTGCTTGGGGTGCAGGGTGCTCAGTACTCAGGGTGCTGGTTGCTCAGTGCTCAGGGTGCTGGGTGCTGAGTACTCAGGGTGCTGGGTGCTCAGTACTCAGGGTGCTGGGTGCTCAGTGCTCGCGGTGCTGGGTGCTCAGTGCTCGGGTTGCTGGGTGCTCAGTGCTCGGGGTGCTGGGTGCTCAGTGCTCGGGGTGCTCGGTGCTCATTGCTCGGTGTGCTGGGTGCTCAGTACTCGGGGTGCTCGGTGCTCATTGCGCGGTGTGCTGGGTGCTCAGTACTCATGGTGCTCGGTGCTCAGTACTCAGGGTGCTGGGTGCTCAGTGCTCGGGGTGCTGGGTGCTCAGTACTCAGGGTGCTCAATACTCAGGGTGCTGGGTGCTCAGTGCTCGGGATGCTGGGTGCTCAGTGCTCAGGGTGATCGGTGCTCAGTACTCAGGGTGCTGGGTGCTCAGTACTCGGAGTGCTGGGTGCTCAGTACTCAGGGTGCTGGGTGCTCAGTCCTCAGGGTGCTCAGTGCTCAGGGTGCTGGGTGCTCAGTACTCAGGGTGCTGAGTGCTCAGTACTCAGGGTGCTGGGTGCTCAGTACTCAGGGTGCTGGGTGCTCAGTGCTCGGGGTGTTGGGTGCTCAGTGTTCAGGGTGCTCAGTGCTCATTACTCAGGGTGCTGGGTGCTCAGTACTCAGTGCTCAGGATGCTGGGTGCTCAGTGCTCAGGGTGCTGGGTGCTCAGTGCTCAGGGTGCTCAGTGCTCAGTGCTCAGCAGTCAGGGTGCTCGGTGCTCAGTGCTCAGGGTGCTCAGTGCTCAGTACTCAGGGTGCTCAGTGCTCTGGGTGCTGGGTTCTCAGTGCTCAGGGTGCTGGGTGATCAGTGCACAGGGTGCTGGGTTCTCAGTACTCAGGGTGCTCAGTGCTTAGGGTGCTGGGTGCTCAGTGCTCAGGGTGCTGGGTACTCAGTGCTCAGTACACAGGGTGCTGAGTGCTCAGTGCTCGGGGTGCTGGGTGCTCAGTGCTCAGGGTGCTGGGTGCTCAGTGCTCAGGGTGCTGGGTGCTCAGTACTCAGGGTGCTGGGTGCTCAGTGCTCAGGGTGCTGGGTGCTCAGTACTCAGGGTGCTGGGTCCTCAGTTCTCAGGGTGCTGGGTGCTCAGTGCTCGGGGTGCTCAGTACTCAGGGTGCTGGGTGTTCAGTGCTCAGGGTACTGGGTGCTCAGTACTCAGGGTGCTCATTGCTCGGGGTGCTGGGTGCTCATTACTCAGGGTGCTGGGTGCTCAGTACTCCGGGTGCTGGGTGCTCAGTGCTCGGGGTGCTCGGTGCTCAGTTCTCAGGGTGCTTTGTGCTCAGTACTCAGGGTGCTCAGTGCTCAGGGTGCTGGGTGCTCAGTGCTCGGGATGCTGGGTGCTCAGTGCTCACGGTGCTGTGTGCTCAGTACTCAGGGTGCTCAGTGCTCAGTACTCAGGGTGCTCAGTGCTCAGGGTGCTGGGTGCTCAGTGCTCGGGGTGCTGGGTACTCAGTCCTCAGGGTGCTGGGTGCTCAGTGCTCAGGGTGCTCGGTGCTCAGTGCTCAGGGTGCTGGGTGATCAGTACTCAGGGTGCTGGGTGCTCAGTGCTCGGGGTGCTGGGGGCTCAGTACTCAGGGTGCTGGGTGCTCAGTGCTCAGGGTGCTGGTTGCTCAGTGCTCAGGGTGCTCGGTGCTTAGTACTCATGGTGCTCGGTGCTCGGGGTGCTGGGTGCTCAGTGCTCGGTGTGCTGGGTGCTCAGTGCTCGGGGTGCTGGGTGCTGAGTGCTCGGTGTGCTGGGTGCTCAGTGCTCGGGGTGCTGGGTGCTCAGTGCTCAGGGTGCTGGGTACTCAGTGCTCAGTACACAGGGTGCTGAGTGCTCAGTGCTCGGGGTGCTGGGTGCTCAGTGCTCATTACTCAGGGTGCTGGGTGCTCAGTGCTCGGGGTGCTGGGTGCTGGGTGCTCAGTACTCAGGGTGCTCAGTGCTCAGGGTGCTGGGTGCTCAGTGCTCAGTGTGCTGGGTACTCAGTGCTCAGTACACAGGGTGCTGAGTGCTCAGTGCTCGGGGTGCTGGGTGCTCAGTGCTCATTACTCAGGGTGCTGGGTGCTCAGTGCTCAGGGTGCTGGGTGCTCAGTACTCAGGGTGCTGGGTGCTCAGTGCTCAGGGTGCTGGGTGCTCAGTCCTCAGGGTGCTGGGTCCTCAGTGCTCAGGGTGCTGGGTGCTCAATGCTCGGGGTGCTCAGTACTCAGGGTGCTGTGTGTTCAGTGCTCAGGGTACTGGGTGCTCAGTACTCAGGGTGCTCGGTGCTTAGTACTCAGGGTGCTGGGTGCTCAGTACTCCGGGTGCTGGGTGCTCAGTGCTCGGGGTGCTCGGTGCTCAGTGCTCAGGGTGCTGGGTGCTCAGTACTCAGGGTGCTCAGTGCTCAGGGTGCTGGGTGCTCAGTACTCAGGGTGCTGGGTGCTCAGTACTCAGGGTGCTCAGTGCTCAGTACTCAGGGTGCTCAGTGCTCAGTACTCAGGGTGCTCAGTGCTCAGGGTGCTGGGTGCTCAGTGCTCGGGGTGCTGGGTGCTCAGTGCTCACGGTGCTGTGTGCTCAGTACTCAGGGTGCTCAGTACTCAGGGTGCTGGGTGCTCAGTGCTCAGGGTGCTCGGTGCTCAGTGCTCAGGTTGCTGGGTGCTCAATACTCAGGGTGCTGGGTGCTCAGTACTCAGGGTGCTCAGTGCTCAGTACTCAGGGTGCTCAGTGCTCAGGGTGCTGGGTGCTCTGTGCTCAGGGTGCTCAGTGCTCAGTACTCAGGGTGCTGGGTGCTCAGTGCTCAGGGTGCTGGGTGCTCAGTACTCAGGGTGCTG
Source organism: Microtus oregoni (assembly GCF_018167655.1). Lineage (NCBI taxonomy): Eukaryota > Metazoa > Chordata > Mammalia > Rodentia > Cricetidae > Microtus > Microtus oregoni. Next base: position 24,565,663 of record NW_024543206.1, read on the forward strand.
GGTGCTCGGTGCTCAGTACACTGGGTGCTCAGTACTCAGGGTGCTGGGTGCTCAGTACTCAGGGTGCTCGGTGCTCAATACTCAGGGTGCTGGGTGCTCAGTTCTCGGGGTGCTGGGTGCTCATTAATCAGGGTGCTCAGTGCTCAGTACTCAGCGTGCTGGGTGCTCAGTGCTCAGGGTGCTCGGTGCTCAGTACTCAGGGTGCTCAGTGCTCAGTACTCTGTTTGCTGGGTGCTCAGTGCTCAGGGTGCTGGGTGCTCAGTACTCAGGGTGCTTTGTGCTTAGTACTCAGGGTGCTCGGTCCTCAGTGCTCAGGGGGCTGGGTGCTCAGTACTCAGGGTGCTGGGTGCTCAGTGGTCAGGGTGCTCAGTGCTCAGCACTCAGGGTGCTCGGTGCTCAGTGCTCAGGGTACTCAGTGCTCTGGGTGCTGGGTGCTCAGTGCTCAGGGTGCTGGGTGCTCAGTGCTCAGGGTGCTGGGTGCTCAGTATTCTGGGTGCTCAGTGCTCAGGGTGCTGGGTGCTCAGTGCTCGGGGTGCTGGGTACTCAGTGCTCAGTACACAGGGTGCTGAGTGCTCAGTGCTCGGGGTGCTGGGTGCTCAGTGCTCATTACTCAGGGTGCTGGGTGCTCAGTGCTCAGGGTGCTGGGTGCTCAGTACTCAGGGTGCTGGGTGCTCAGGGCTCAGGGTGCAGGGTGCTCAGTACTCAGGGTGCTGGGTCCTCAGTGCTCAGGGTGCTGGGTGCTCAATGCTCGGGGTGCTCAGTACTCACGGTGCTGTGTGTTCAGTGCTCAGGGTACTGGGTGCTCAGTACTCAGGGTGCACGGTGCTTAGTACTCAGGGTGCTGGGTGCTCAGTACTCCGGGTGCTCATTGCTCAGGGTGCTGGGTGCTCAGTACTCAGGGTGCTCAGTGCTCAGTACTCAGGGTGCTCAGTGCTCAGTACTCAGGGTGCTCAGTGCTCAGGGTGCTGGGTGCTCAGTGCTCGGGGTGCTGGGTGCTCAGTGCTCACGGTGCTGTGTGCTCAGTACTCAGGGTGCTGGGTGCTCAGTACTCAGGGTGCTCAGTGCTTGGGCTGCTGGGTGCTCAGTTCTCAGGGTGCTCAGTGCTTGGGGTGCAGGGTGCTCAGTACTCAGGGTGCTGGTTGCTCAGTGCTCAGGGTGCTGGGTGCTGAGTACTCAGGGTGCTGGGTGCTCAGTACTCAGGGTGCTGGGTGCTCAGTGCTCGGGGTGCTGGGTGCTCTTTGCTCGGGTTGCTGGGTTCTTAGTGCTCGGGGTGCTGGGTGCTCAGTGCTCAGGGTGCTGGGTGCTCAGTGCTCAGGGTGCTGGGTGCTCAGTGCTCGGGGTGATGGGTGCTCAGTGCTCGGTGTGCTCGGTGCTCAGTGCTCGGGGTTGTGGGTGCTCAGTACTCGGGGAGCTCAGTGCACAGTACTCAGGGTGCTGGGTGCTCAGTGCTCAGGGTGCTGGGTGCTCAGTGCTCGGGGTGCTGGGTGCTCGGTGCTCAGGTTGCTGGGTGCTCAGTACTCGGGGTGCTGGGTGCTCAGTACTCAGGGTGCTGGGTGCTCATTGCTCAGGGTGCTGGGTCCTCAGTGCTACGGGTGCTGGGTGCTCAGTGCTCGGGGTGCTGGGTGCTCAGTGCTCGGGGCGCTGGGTGCTCAGTGCTCGGGGTGCTCGGTGCTCAGTACTCAGGGTGCTGGTTGCTCAGTGCTCAGGGTGCTCGGTGCTCAGTACTCAGGGTGCTGGGTGCTCAGTGCTCAGTGTGATCGGTGCTCAGTACGTTGGGTGCTCAGTACTCAGGGTGTTGGGTGCTCAGTGCTCAGGGTGATCGGTGCTCAGTACTCAGGGTGCTCAGTACTCAGGGTGCTGGTTGCTCAGTGCTCAGGGTGCTCGGTGCTCAGTACTCAGGGTGCTGGGTGCTCAGTGCTCATGGTGATCGGTGCTCAGTCCTCAGGGTGCTCAGTACTCAGGGTGCTGGGTGCTCAGTGCTCAGGTTGCTCAGTACTCAGGGTGCTGGGTACTCAGTACTCAGGGTGCTGTGTGCTCAGTGCTCGTGGTGCTGGGTGCTCAGTACTCAGGGTGCTGGGTGCTCAGTGCTCAGGGTGCTGGGTGCTCAGTACTCAGTGCTCGGGGTCCTGGGTGCTCAGCGCTCTGGGTGCTTAGTGCACAGTACTCAGGGTGCTGGGTGCTCAGTATTCAGGGTGCTCAGTGCTCGGGGTGCTGGGTGCTCATTACTCAGGGTGCTGGGTGCTCAGTACTCAGGTTGCTGTGTGCTCATTCTCGTGGTGCTGGGTGCTCAGTGCTCGGGGTGCTGGGTGCTCAGTACTCGGGGTGCTGGGTGCTCAGTGCTCAGCGTGCTGGTTGCTCAGTACTCAGGATGCTCGGTTCTCAGTACTCAGGGTGCTGGGTGCTCATTCTCGGGGTGTTGGGTGCTCAGTGCTCAGGGTGCTGGGTGCTCAGTGCTCAGGGTCCTCTATGCTCAGTACTCAGGGTGCTCAGTACTCAGCGTGCTTTGTGCTCAGTGCTCAGGGTGCTGGGTGCTCAGTACTCAGGGTGCTGGTTGCTCAGGACTCACGGTGCTGGGTGCTCAGTACTCGGGGTGCTGGGTGCTCATTACTCAGGGTGCTGGGTGCTCAGTGCTCAGGGTGCTCGCTGCTCAGTACTCTTTTTGCTGGGTGCTCAGTACTCAGGGTGCTGGGTGCTCAGTGCTCGGGGTGCTCGGTGCTCAGTGCTCAGGATGCTCGGTGCTCAGTACTTTTGGTGCTGGGTGCTCAGTACTCAGGGTGCTGGGTGCTCAGTGCTCGGGGTTCTCGGTGCTCAGTACTCAGGGTGCTGGGTGCTCAGTGCTCAGGATGCTGGGTGCTCAGTACTCAGGGTGCTCAGTACTCAGTACTCAGGGTGCTGGGTGCTCAGTGCTTGGGGTGCTGGGTGCTCAGTGCTCAGGGTGCTGGGTGCTCAGTGCTCGGGGTGCTGGGTGCTCAGTACTCGGAGTGCTCGGTGCTCAGTACTCAGGGTGCTGGGTGCTAAGTGCTCAGGTGCTGGGTGCTCAGTGCTCGGGGTGCTGGGTGCTCAGTACTCAGGGTGCTCAGTACTCAGGATGCTGGGTGCTCAGTACTCAGGGTGCTGGGTGCTCAGTACTCAGGGTGCTGTTTGCTCAGTCCTCAGGGTGCTAAGTGCTCAGGGTGCTGGGTGCTCAGTGCTCAGAGAGCTCGGTGCTCAGTACTCAGGGTGCTGAGTGCTCAGTACTCAGGGTGCTGGGTGCTCAGTACTCAGGGTGCTGGGTGCTCAGTGCTTGGGGTGTTGGGTGCTCAGTGCTCAGGGTGCTCAGTGCTCAGTACTCAGGGTGCTGGTTGCTCAGTACTCAGGGTGCTGGGTGCTCAGTGCTCGGGGTGCTGGGTGCTCAGTACTCAGGGTGCTGGGTGCTCAGTGCTCGGGGTGCTCGGTGCTCAGTACTCAAGGTGCTGGGTGCTCAGTGCTCACGGTGCTGGGTGCTCAGTCCTCGGGGTGCTCCGTTCTCAGTGCTCAGTGTGCTGGGTGCTCAGTACTCAGGGTGCTCGGTGCTCAGTACTAAGGGTGCTCAGTGCTCAGTACTCAGGGTGCTCAGTACTCAGTGCTCAGTACTCAGGGTGCTGGGTGCTCAGTACTCAGGGTGCTGTTTGCTCAGTCCTCAGGGTGCTAAGTGCTCAGGGTGCTGGGTGCTCAGTGCTCAGAGAGCTCGGTGCTCAGTACTCAGGGTGCTGAGTGCTCAGTACTCAGGGTGCTGGGTGCTCAGTACTCAGGGTGCTGGGTGCTCAGTGCTTGGGGTGTTGGGTGCTCAGTGCTCAGGGTGCTCAGTGCTCAGTACTCAGGGTGCTGGTTGCTCAGTACTCAGGGTGCTGGGTGCTCAGTGCTCGGGGTGCTGGGTGCTCAGTACTCAGGGTGCTGGGTGCTCAGTGCTCGGGGTGCTCGGTGCTCAGTACTCAAGGTGCTGGGTGCTCAGTGCTCACGGTGCTGGGTGCTCAGTCCTCGGGGTGCTCCGTTCTCAGTGCTCAGTGTGCTGGGTGCTCAGTACTCAGGGTGCTCGGTGCTCAGTACTAAGGGTGCTCAGTGCTCAGTACTCAGGGTGCTCAGTGCTCAGTGCTCGGGGTGCTGTGTGCTCAGTATTCAGGGTGCTGGGTGCTCAGTACTCAGGGTGCTGGGTGCTCAGTGCTCAGTACTCAGGGTGCTGGGTGCTCAGTGCTCGGGGTGCTGGGTCCTCAGTGCTCAGGGTGCTCAGAGCTCAGTGCTAGGGGTGCTGGGTGCTCAGTGCTCGGGGTGCTGGGTGCTCAGTGCTCAGGGTGCTGGTTGCTTAGTACTCAGTGTGCTCAGTGCTCAGGGTGCTGGGTGCTCAGAACTCAGGGTGCTTGGTGCTCAGTACTCAGGGTGCTGGGTGCTCAGTACTCAGGGTGCTTGGTGCTCAGTACTCAGGGTGCTGGGTGCTCAATGCTCAGGGTGCTCGGTGCTCAGTACTCATGGTGCTGGGGGCTCATTCTCGGGGTGCTGGGTGCTCAGTGCTCGGGGTGCTGGGGGCTCAGTACTCAGGGTGCTGGGTGCTCAGTGCTCAGGGTGCTGGGTGCTCAGTGCTCAGGGTGCTCGGTGCTTAGTACTCATGGTGCTCAGTGCTCGGGGTGCTGGGTGCTCAGTGCTCGGTGTGCTGGGTGCTCAGTGCTCGGGGTGCTGGGTGCTCAGTACTCAGGGTGCTCGGTGCTCAATACTCAGGGTGCTGGGTGCTCGGTGCTCAGTACACTGGGTGCTCAGTACTCAGGGTGCTGGGTGCTCAGTACTCAGGGTGCTCGGTGCTCAATACTCAGGGTGCTGGGTGCTCAGTTCTCGGGGTGCTGGGTGCTCATTAATCAGGGTGCTGGGTGCTCAGTACTCAGGGCGCTCAGTGCTTGGGGTGCTGGGTGCTCAGTTCTCAGGGTGCTCAGTGCTTGGGGTGCAGGGTGCTCAGTACTCAGGGTGCTGGTTGCTCAGTGCTCAGGGTGCTGGGTGCTGAGTACTCAGGGTGCTGGGTGCTGAGTACTCAGGGTGCTGGGTGCTCAGTGCTCGCGGTGCTGGGTGCTCAGTGCTCGGGTTGCTGGGTGCTCAGTGCTCGCGGTGCTGGGTGCTCAGTGCTCGGGGTGCTCGGTGCTCAGTGCTCGGGTTGCTGGGTGCTCAGTACTCGGGGTGCTCAGTGCTCAGTACTCATGGTGCTCGGTGCTCAGTACTCAGCGTGCTGGGTGCTCAGTGCTCGGGGTGCTGGGTGCTCAGTACTCAGGGTGCTCAGTTCTCAGGTTGCTGGGTGCTCAGTGCTCGGGATGCTGGGTGCTCAGTGCTCAGGGTGATCGGTGCTCAGTACTCAGGGTGCTGGGTGCTCAGTACTCGGGGTGCTGGGTGATCAGTACTCAGGGTGCTGGGTACTCAGTCCTCAGGGTGCTCAGTGCTCAGGGTGCTGGGTGCTCAGTACTCAGGGTGCTGAGTGCTCAGTACTCAGGGTGCTGGGTGCTCAGTACTCAGGGTGCTGGGTGCTCAGTGCTCGGGGTGTTGGGTGCTCAGTGTTCAGGGTGCTCAGTGCTCATTACTCAGGGTGCTTGGTGCTCAGTACTCAGTGCTCAGGATGCTGGGTGCTAAGTGCTCAGGGTGCTGGGTGCTCAGTGCTCAGGGTGCTCAGTGCTCAGTGCTCAGTACTCAGGGTGCTTGGTGCTCAGTACTCAGGGTGCTGGGTGCTCAGTGCTCGGGGTACCTGGTGCTCAGTGCTCGGGGTGCTTGGTGCTCAGTACTCAGGGTGCTGAGTGCTCAGTGCTCAGGGTGCTGGGTGCTCAGTGCTCAGGGTGCTGGGTGCTCAGTACTCAGGGTGCTGGGTGCTCAGTGCTCAGCGTGCTTGATGCTCAGTACTAAGGGTGCTGGGTGCTCAGTGCTCAGGGTGCTGGGTGCTCAGTGCTCGGGGTGCTGGGTGCTCCGTACTCAGGGTGCTGGGTGCTCAGTACTCGGGGTGCTGGGTGCTCAGTGCTCAGCGTGCTGGGTGCTCAGTACTCAGGGTGCTCGGTGCTCAGTACTCAGGGTGCTGGGTTCTCAGTACTCAGGGTGCTGGGTGCACAGTGCTAGGGGTGCTGGGTGCTCAGTGCTCGGGGTCTGGGTGCTCAGTACTCAGGGTGCTGGGTGCTCAGTACTCAGGGTGCTCTGTGCTCAGTGCTCAGGGTGCTGGGTGCTCAGTGCTCTGGGTGCTGGGTGCTCCGTGCTCAGGGTGCTGGGTGCTCAGTGCTCAGGGTGCTGGGTGCTCAGTGATCGGCGTGATGGGTGCTGAGTGCTCAGGGTGCTGGGTGCTCAGTGCTCGGGGTGCTCGGTGCTCAGTGCTCAGGGTCCTGGGTGCTCAGTACTCAGGGTGCTGGGTGCTTAGTACTCAGGGTGCTCAGTGCTCAGTACACAGGGTGCTGGGTGCTCAGTGCTCGGGGTGCTGGGTGCTCAGTGCTCAGTACTCAGGGTGTTGGGTGCTCAGTGCTCAGGGTGCTGGGTGCTCAGTCCTCAGCGTGCTGGGTGCTCAGTACTCAGGGTGCTGGGTGCTCAGTGCTCAGGGTGCTGGGTGCTCAGTGCTCAGGGTGCTGGGTGCTCAGTGCTCGGGCAGCTCGGTGCTCAGAACTCAGGGTGCTGGGTGCTCAGTACTCAGGGTGCTGGGTGCTCAGTGCTCAGTACACTGGGTGCTCAGTACTCAGGGTGCTGGGTGCTCAGTACTCAGGGTGCTCGGTGCTCAATACTCAGGGTGCTGGGTGCTCAGTTCTCGGGGTGCTGGGTGCTCATTAATCAGGGTGCTGGGTGCTCAGTACTCAGGGTGCTCAGTGCTTGGTGTGCTGGGTGCTCAGTTCTCAGGGTGCTCAGTGCTTGGGGTGCAGGGTGCTCAGTACTCAGGGTGCTGGTTGCTCAGTGCTTGGGGTGCAGGGTGCTCAGTACTCAGGGTGCTGGTTGCTCAGTGCTCAGGGTGCTGGGTGCTGAGTACTCAGGGTGCTGGGTGCTCAGTACTCAGGGTGCTGGGTGCTCAGTGCTCGCGGTGCTGGGTGCTCAGTGCTCGGGTTGCTGGGTGCTCAGTGCTCGGGGTGCTGGGTGCTCAGTGCTCGGGGTGCTCGGTGCTCATTGCTCGGTGTGCTGGGTGCTCAGTACTCGGGGTGCTCGGTGCTCATTGCACGGTGTGCTGGGTGCTCAGTACTCATGGTGCTCGGTGCTCAGTACTCAGGGTGCTGGGTGCTCAGTGCTCGGGGTGCTGGGTGCTCAGTACTCAGGGTGCTCAGTACTCAGGGTGCTGGGTGCTCAGTGCTCGGGATGCTGGGTGCTCAGTGCTCAGGGTGATCGGTGCTCAGTACTCAGGGTGCTGGGTGCTCAGTACTCGGAGTGCTGGGTGCTCAGTACTCAGGGTGCTGGGTGCTCAGTCCTCAGGGTGCTCAGTGCTCAGGGTGCTGGGTGCTCAGTACTCAGGGTGCTGAGTGCTCAGTACTCAGGGTGCTGGGTGCTCAGTACTCAGGGTGCTGGGTGCTCAGTGCTCGGGGTGTTGGGTGCTCAGTGTTCAGGGTGCTCAGTGCTCATTACTCAGGGTGCTGGGTGCTCAGTACTCAGTGCTCAGGATGCTGGGTGCTCATTGCTCAGGGTGCTGGATGCTCAGTGCTCAGGGTGCTCAGTGCTCAGTGCTCAGTACTCAGGGTGCTTGGTGCTCAGTACTCAGGGTGCTGGGTGCTCAGTGCTCGGGGTACCTGGTGCTCAGTGCTCGGGGTGCTCGGTGCTCAGTACTCAGGGTGCTGAGTGCTCAGTGCTCAGGGTGCTGGGTGCTCAGTGCTCAGGGTGCTGGGTGCTCAGTACTCATGGTGCTGGGTGCTCAGTGCTCAGCGTGCTTGATGCTCAGTACTAAGGGTGCTGGGTGCTCAGTGCTCAGGGTGCTGGGTGCTCAGTGCTCGGGGTGCTGGGTGCTCCGTACTCAGGGTGCTGGGTGCTCAGTACTCGGGGTGCTGGGTGCTCAGTGCTCAGCGTGCTGGGTGCTCAGTACTCAGGGTGCTCGGTGCTCAGTACTCAGGGTGCTGGGTTCTCAGTACTCAGTGTGCTGGGTGCACAGTGCTAGGGGTGCTGGGTGCTCAGTGCTCGGGGTCTGGGTGCTCAGTACTCAGGGTGATGGGTGCTCAGTACTCAGGGTGCTCTGTGCTCAGTGCTCAGGCTGCTGGGTGCTCAGTGCACTGGGTGCTTGTTGCTCCGTGCTCAGGGTGCTGGGTCCTCAGTGCTCAGGGTGCTGGGTGCTCAGTGATCGGGGTGATGGGTGCTGAGTGCTCAGGGTGCTGGGTGCTCAGTGCTCGGGGTGCTCGGTGCTCAGTGCTCAGGGTCCTGGGTGCTCAGTACTCAGGGTGCTGGGTGCTTAGTACTCAGGGTGCTCAGTGCTCAGTACACTGGGTGCTGGGTGCTCAGTGCTCGGGGTGCTGGGTGCTCAGTGCTCAGTACTCAGGGTGCTGGGTGCTCAGTGCTCAGGGTGCTGGGTGCTCAGTACTCAGCGTGCTGGGTGCTCAGTACTCAGGGTGCTGGGTGCTCAGTGCTCAGGGTGCTGGGTGCTCAGTGCTCAGGGTGCTGGGTGCTCAGTGCTCGGGGAGCTCGGTGCTCAGAACTCAGGGTGCTGGGTGCTCAGTACTCAGTGCTCGGGGTCCTGGGTGCTCCGTGCTCGGGGTGCTGGGTGCTCAGTACTCAGGGTGCTGGGTGCTCATTCTCGGGGTGCTGGGTGCTCAGTGCTCGGGGTGCTGGGTGCTCAGTACTCAGGGTGCTGGGGGCTCAGTACTCAGGGTGCTGGGTGCTCAGTACTCAGGGTGCTCGGTTCTCAGTACTCAGGGTGCTGGGTGCTCATTCTCGGGGTGCTGGGTGCTCAGTGCTCGGGGTGCTGGGTGCTCAGTACTCAGGGTGCTGGGGGCTCAGTACTCAGGTTGCTGGGTGCTCAGTACTCAGGGTGATCTGTTCTCAGTACTCAGGGTGCTGGGTTCTCAGTGCTCGGGGTGCTGTGTGCTCAGTTCTCGGGGTGCGCAGTACTCAGGGTGCTGGGTGCTCAGTACTCAGTGTGCTGGGTGCTCAGTGCTCGGGGTGCTCGATGCTCAGTACTCGGGGTGCTGGGTGCTCAGTACTCGGGGTGCTGTGTGCTCAGTGCTCAGGGTGCTGGGTGTCCAGTGCTCGGGGTGCTGGGTGCTCAGTGCTGAGGGTGCTGGCTGCTCAGTACTCAGGGTGATGGGTGCTCAGTTCTCAGGGAGCTCAGTGCTCAGTACTAAGGGTGCTCAGTGCTCAGTACTCAGGGTGCTCAGTGCTCAGTGCTCGGGGTGCTGGGTGCTCAGTATTCAGGGTGCTGGTTGCTCAGTGCTCAGTACTCAGCGTGCGGGGTGCTCAGTGCTCAGGTTGCTGGGTCCTCAGTGCTCAGGGTGCTGGGTGCTCAGTACTCAGGGTGCTGGGTGCTCAGTGCTCGGGGTGCTGGGTCCTCAGTGCTCAGGGTGCTCAGAGCTCAGTGCTCAGGGTGCTGGGTGCTCAGTGCTCGGGGTGCTGGGTGCTCAGTTCTCAGGGTGCTGGTTGCTTAGTACTCAGTGTGCTCAGTGCTCAGGGTGCTGGGTGCTCAGAACTCAGGGTGCTTGGTGCTCAGTACTCAGGGTGCTGGGTGCTCAGTACTCAGGGTGCTTGGTGCTCAGTACTCAGGGTGCTGGGTGCTCAGTGCTCAGGGTGCTCGGTGCTCAGTACTCATGGTGCTGGGTGCTCATTCTCGGGGTGCTGGGTGCTCAGTGCTCGGGGTGCTGGGGGCTCAGTACTCAGTGTGCTGGGTGCTCAGTGCTCAGGGTGCTGGGTGCTCATTGCTCAGGGTGCTCGGTGCTTAGTACTCATGGTGCTCTGTGCTCGGTGTGCTGGGTGCTCAGTGCTAGGTGTGCTGGGTGCTCAGTGCTCGGGGTGCTGGGTGCTGAGTGCTCGGTGTGCTGGGTGCTCAGTGCTCGGGATGCTGGGTGTTCAGTGCTCGGGGTGCTGGGTGCTCAGTACTCAGGGTGCTCGGTGCTCAGTACTCAGGGTGCTGGGTGCTCAGTGCTCAGGGTGCTGGGTGCTCAGTACTCAGGGTGCTCGGTGCTCAATACTCAGGGTGCTGGGTGCTCAGTTCTCGGGGTGCTGGGTGCTCATTAATCAGGGTGCTGGGTGCTCAGTACTCAGGGTGCTCAGTGCTTGGGGTGCTGGGTGCTCAGTTCTCAGGGTGCTCAGTGCTTGGGCTGCAGGGTGCTTAGTACTCAGGGTGCTGGTTGCTCAGTGCTCAGGGTGCTGGGTGCTGAGTACTCAGGGTGCTGGGTGCTGAGTACTCAGGGTGCTGGGTGCTCAGTGCTCGCGGTGCTGGGTGCTCAGTGCTCGGGTTGCTGGGTGCTCAGTGCTCGGGGTGCTGGGTGCTCAGTGCTCGGGGTGCTCGGTGCTCAGTGCTCGGGGTGCTGGGTGCTCAGTACTCGGGGTGCTCAGTGCTCAGTACTCATGGTGCTCGGTGCTCAGTACTCAGGGTGCTGGGTGCTCAGTGCTCGGGGTGCTCTGTGCTCAGTACTCAGGGTGCTCAGTACTCAGGGTGCTGGGTGCTCAGTGCTCGGGATGCTGGGTGCTCAGTGCTCAGGGTGATCGGTGCTCAGTACTCAGGGTGCTGGGTGCTCAGTACTCAGGGTGCTGGGTGCTCAGTACTCAGGGTGCTGGGTGCTCAGTCCTCAGGGTGCTCAGTGCTCAGGGTGCTGGGTGCTCAGTACTCAGGGTGCTGAGTGCTCAGTACTCAGGGTGCTGGGTGCTCAGTACTCAGGGTGCTGTGTACTCAGTGCTCGGGGTGTTGGGTGCTCAGTGCTCAGGGTGCTCAGTGCTCATTACTCAGGGTCCTCGGTGCTCACTACTCAGTGCTCAGGATGCTGGGTGCTCAGTGCTCAGGGTGCTGGGTGCTCAGTGCTCAGGGTGCTCAGTGCTCAGTGCTCAGTACTCAGGGTGCTTGGTGCTCAGTACTCAGGGTGCTGGCTGCTCAGTGCTCGGGGTACCTGGTGCTCACTGCTCGGGGTGCTGGTTGCTCAGTACTCAGGGTGCTGGGTGCTCCGTACTCAGGGTGCTTGGTGCTCAGTGCTCAGGGTGCTGGGTGCTCAGTGCTCAGCGTGCTTGATGCTCAGTACTAAGGGTGCTGGGTGCTCAGTGCTCAGTGTGCTGGGTACTCAGTGCTCGGGGTGCTGGTTGCTCAGTACTCAGGGTGCTGGGTGCTCCGTACTCAGGGTGCTGGGTGCTCAGTACTCGGGGTGCTGGGTGCTCAGTGCTCAGCGTGCTGGGTGCTCAGTACTCAGGGTGCTCGGTGCTCAGTGCTTGGGGTGCTGGGTGCTCAGTACTCAGGGTGCTGGGTGCTCAGTGCTCAGGGTGCTGGGTGCACAGTGCTCAGGGTGCTGGGTGCTCAGTACTCAGTGCTCAGGATGCTGGGTGCTCAGTGCTCGGGCTGCTGGGTGCTCAGTGCTCAGGGTGCTGGGTGCTCAGTACTCAGGGTGCTGGGTTCTCAGTACTCAGGGTGCTGGGTGCACAGTGCTAGGGGTGCTGGGTGCTCAGTGCTCGGGGTCTGGGTGCTCAGTACTCGGGGTGCTGGGTGCTCAGTACTCAGGGTGCTCGGTGCTCAGTACTCAGGGTGCTGGGTGCTCAGTGCTCAGGGTGCTGGGTGCTCAGTACTCAGGGTGCTCGGTGCTCAATACTCAGGGTGCTGGGTGCTCAGTTCTCGGGGTGCTGGGTGCTCATTAATCAGGGTGCTGGGTGCTCAGTACTCAGGGTGCTCAGTGCTTGGGGTGCTGGGTGCTCAGTTCTCAGGGTGCTCAGTGCTTGGGCTGCAGGGTGCTTAGTACTCAGGGTGCTGGTTGCTCAGTGCTCAGGGTGCTGGGTGCTGAGTACTCAGGGTGCTGGGTGCTGAGTACTCAGGGTGCTGGGTGCTCAGTGCTCGCGGTGCTGGGTGCTCAGTGCTCGGGTTGCTGGGTGCTCAGTGCTCGGGGTGCTGGGTGCTCAGTGCTCGGGGTGCTCGGTGCTCAGTGCTCGGGGTGCTGGGTGCTCAGTACTCGGGGTGCTCAGTGCTCAGTACTCATGGTGCTCGGTGCTCAGTACTCAGGGTGCTGGGTGCTCAGTGCTCGGGGTGCTCTGTGCTCAGTACTCAGGGTGCTCAGTACTCAGGGTGCTGGGTGCTCAGTGCTCGGGATGCTGGGTGCTCAGTGCTCAGGGTGATCGGTGCTCAGTACTCAGGGTGCTGGGTGCTCAGTACTCAGGGTGCTGGGTGCTCAGTACTCAGGGTGCTGGGTGCTCAGTCCTCAGGGTGCTCAGTGCTCAGGGTGCTGGGTGCTCAGTACTCAGGGTGCTGAGTGCTCAGTACTCAGGGTGCTGGGTGCTCAGTACTCAGGGTGCTGTGTACTCAGTGCTCGGGGTGTTGGGTGCTCAGTGCTCAGGGTGCTCAGTGCTCATTACTCAGGGTCCTCGGTGCTCACTACTCAGTGCTCAGGATGCTGGGTGCTCAGTGCTCAGGGTGCTGGGTGCTCAGTGCTCAGGGTGCTCAGTGCTCAGTGCTCAGTACTCAGGGTGCTTGGTGCTCAGTACTCAGGGTGCTGGCTGCTCAGTGCTCGGGGTACCTGGTGCTCACTGCTCGGGGTGCTGGTTGCTCAGTACTCAGGGTGCTGGGTGCTCCGTACTCAGGGTGCTTGGTGCTCAGTGCTCAGGGTGCTGGGTGCTCAGTGCTCAGCGTGCTTGATGCTCAGTACTAAGGGTGCTGGGTGCTCAGTGCTCAGTGTGCTGGGTACTCAGTGCTCGGGGTGCTGGTTGCTCAGTACTCAGGGTGCTGGGTGCTCCGTACTCAGGGTGCTGGGTGCTCAGTACTCGGGGTGCTGGGTGCTCAGTGCTCAGCGTGCTGGGTGCTCAGTACTCAGGGTGCTCGGTGCTCAGTGCTTGGGGTGCTGGGTGCTCAGTACTCAGGGTGCTGGGTGCTCAGTGCTCAGGGTGCTGGGTGCACAGTGCTCAGGGTGCTGGGTGCTCAGTACTCAGTGCTCAGGATGCTGGGTGCTCAGTGCTCGGGCTGCTGGGTGCTCAGTGCTCAGGGTGCTGGGTGCTCAGTACTCAGGGTGCTGGGTTCTCAGTACTCAGGGTGCTGGGTGCACAGTGCTAGGGGTGCTGGGTGCTCAGTGCTCGGGGTCTGGGTGCTCAGTACTCAGGGTGCTGGGTGCTCAGTACTCAGGGTGCTCTGTGCTCAGTGCTCAGGGTGCTGGGTGCTCAGTGCTCTGGGTGCTGGGTGCTCCCTGCTCAGGTTGCTGGGTGCTCAGTGCTCAGGGTGCTGGGTGCTCAGTGATCGGGGTGATGGGTGCTGAGTGCTCAGGGTGCTGGTTGCTCAGTGCTCGGGGTGCTCGGTGCTCAGTGCTCAGGGTCCTGGGTGCTCAGTACTCAGGGTGCTGGGTGCTTAGTACTCAGGGTGCTCAGTGCTCAGTACACAGGGTGCTGGGTGCTCAGTGCTCGGGGTGCTGGGTGCTCAGTGCTCAGTACTCAGGGTGATTGGGTGCTCAGTGCTCAGGGTGCTGGGTGCTCAGTACTCAGCGTGCTGGGTGCTCAGTACTCAGGGTGCTGGGTGCTCAGTGCTCAGGGTGCTGGGTGCTCAGTGCTCAGGGTGCTGGGTGCCCAGTGCTCGGGGAGCTCGGTGCTCAGAACTCAGGGTGCTGGGTGCTCAGTACTCAGGGTGCTGGGTGCTCATTCTCGGGGTGCTGGGTGCTCAGTGCTCGGGGTGCTGGGTGCTCAGTACTCAGGGTGCTGGGGGCTCAGTACTCAGGGTGCTGGGTTCTCAGTACTCAGGGTGCTCGGTTCTCAGTACTCAGGGTGCTGGGTGCTCATTCTCGGGGTGCTGGTTGCTCAGTGCTCGGGGTGCTGGGTGCTCAGTACTCAGGGTGCTGGGGGCTCAGTACTCAGGTTGCTGGGTGCTCAGTACTCAGGGTGATGTGTTCTCAGTACTCAGGGTGCTGGGTGCTCAGTGCTCGGGGTGCTGTTTGCTCAGTTCTCGGGGTGCTCAGTACTCAGGGTGCTGGGTGCTCAGTACTCAGGGTGCTGGGTGCTCAGTGCTCGGGGTGCTGGGTGCTCAGTGCTGAGGGTGCTGGCTACTCAGTGCTCAGGGTGCTGGGTGCTCAGTACTCAGGGTGCTAGGTGCTCAGTACTCAGGGTGCTCAGTGCTCAGTACTCAGCGTGCTGGGTGCTCAGTGCTCAGGGTCCTCGGTGCTCAGTACTCAGGGTGCTCAGTGCTCAGTACTCAGCGTGCTTTTTGCTCAGTGCTCAGGGTGCTGGGTGCTCAGTACTCAGGGTGCTGGGTGCTCAGTACTCATGGTGCTGGGTGCTCAGTACTCAGGGTGCTGTGTGCTCAGTGCTCGGGGTGCTCGGTGATCAGTACTCAGGGTTCTGGGTGCTCAGTGCTCAGGGTGCTGGGTACTCAGTGCTCAGGGTGCTGGGTGCTCAGTGGTCAGGGTGCTGGGTGCTCAGTGCTCAGGGTGCTGGGTGATCAGTGCTCGGGGTCCTGGGTACTCAGTGCTTGGGGTGCTGGGTGCTCAGTACTCAGGGTGCTGTGTGCTCAGTGCTCGGGGTGCTCGGTGATCAGTACTCAGGGTGCTGGTTGCTCAGTGTTCGGGGTGCTCGGTGCTCAGTACTCAGGGTGCTGGGTGCTCAGTACTCTGGGTGCTGGGTGCTCAGTACTCAGGGTGCTGGGTGCTCAGTACTCAGGGTGCTGGGTTCTCAGTGCACAGGGTGCTGGGTGCTCAGTACTCAGGGTGCTGGGTGCTCAGTACTCAGGGTGCTCCGTGCTCAGTACTCAGGGTGCTGGGTGATCAGTGCTCAGGGTGCTGGGTACTCAGTACTCAGGGTGCTGGGTGCTCAGTACTCAGGGTGCTGGGTGCTCAGTGCTCAGGGTGCTGGGTGCTCAGTGCTCAGGGTGCTGGGTGCTCAGTACTCAGGGTGCTGGGTGCTCAGTGCTAAGGTGATCGGTGCTCAGTACTCAGGGTGCTCAGTACTCAGGGTGCTGGGTGCTCAGTGCTCAGGGTGCTGGGTGCTCAGTCCTCAGGGTGCTCAGTGCTCAGGGTGCTGGGTGCTCAGTGCTCGGGGTGCTGGGTGCTCAGTACTCAGGGTGCTCAGTACTCAGGGTGCTGGGTGCTCAGTGCTCGGGATGCTGGGTGCTCAGTGCTCAGGGTGATCGGTGCTCAGTACTCAGGGTGCTGGGTGCTCAGTACTCGGGGTGCTGGGTGCTCAGTACTCAGGGTGCTGGGTGCTCTGTCCTCGTGGTGCTCAGTGCTCAGGGTGCTGGGTGCTCAGTACTCAGGGTGCTGAGTGCTCAGGACTCAGGGTGCTGGGTGCTCAGTACTCAGGGTGCTGGGTGCTCAGTGCTCGGGGTGTTGGGTGCTCAGTGTTCAGGGTGCTCAGTGCTCATTACTCAGGGTGCTGGGTGCTCAGTACTCAGTGCTCAGGATGCTGGGTGCTCAGTGCTCAGGGTGCTGGGTGCTCAGTGCTCAGGGTGCTCAGTGCTCAGTGCTCAGTACTCAGGGTGCTTGGTGCTCAGTACTCAGGGTGCTGGGTGCTCAGTGCTCGGGGTACCTGGTGCTCAGTGCTCGGGGTGCTCGGTGCTCAGTACTCAGGGTGCTGAGTGCTCAGTGCTCAGGGTGCTGGGTGCTCAGTGCTCAGGGTGCTGGGTGCTCAGTACTCAGGGTGCTGGGTGCTCAGTGCTCAGCGTGCTTGATGCTCAGTACTAAGGGTGCTGGGTGCTCAGTGCTCAGGGTGCTGATTGCTCAGTGCTCGGGGTGCTGGGTGCTCCGTTCTCAGGGTGCTGGGTGCTCAGTACTCAGGGTGCTGGGTGCTCAGTGCTCAGCGTGCTGGGTGCTCAGTACTCAGGGTGCTCGGTGCTCAGTACTCAGGGTGCTGGGTTCTCAGTACTCAGGGGTTGCTGGGTGCACAGTGCTAGGGGTGCTGGGTGCTCAGTGCTCGGGGTCTGGGTGCTCAGTACTCAGGGTGCTGGTGCTCAGTACTCAGGGTGCTCTGTGCTCAGTGCTCAGGCTGCTGGGTGCTCAGTGCTCTGGGTGCTGGGTGCTCCGTGCTCAGGGTGCTGGGTGCTCAGTGCTCAGGGTGCTGGGTGCTCAGTGATCGGGGTGATGGGTGCTGAGTGCTCAGGGTGCTGGTGCTCAGTGCTCGGGGTGCTCGGTGCTCAGTGCTCAGGGTCCCTGGGTGCTCAGTACTCAGGGTGCTGGGTGCTTAGTACTCAGGGTGCTCAGTGCTCAGTACACAGGGTGCTGGGTGCTCAGTGCTCGGGGTGCTGGGTGCTCAGTGCTCAGTACTCAGGGTGCTGGGTGCTCAGTGCTCAGGGTGCTGGGTGCTCAGTACTCAGCGTGCTGGGTGCTCAGTACTCAGGGTGCTGGGTGCTCAGTGCTCAGGGTGCTGGGTGCTCAGTGCTCAGGGTGCTGGGTGCTCAGTGCTCGGGGAGCTCGGTGCTCAGAACTCAGGGTGCTGGGTGCTCAGTACTCAGTGCTCGGGGTCCTGGGTGCTCCGTGCTCGGGGTGCTGGGTGCTCAGTACTCAGGGTGCTGGGGGCTTAGTACTCAGAGTGCTGGGTGCTCAGTACTCAGTGTGCTCGGTTCTCAGTACTCAGGGTGCTGGGTGCTCATTCTCGGGGTGCTGGGTGCTCAGTGCTCGGGGTGCTGGGTGCTCAGTACTCAGGGTGCTGGGGGCTCAGTACTCAGGTTGCTGGGTGCTCAGTACTCAGGGGGATCTGTTCTCAGTACTCAGGGTGCTGGGTGCTCAGTGGTCGGGGTGCTGTGTGCTCAGTTCGCGGGGTGCGCAGTACTCAGGGTGCTGGGTGCTCATTACTCAGGGTGCTGGGTGCTCAGTGCTCGGGGTGCTCGATGCTCAGTACTCGGGCTGCTGGGTGCTCAGTACTCGGGGTGCTGGGTGCTCAGTGCTCAGGGTGCTGGGTTCCCAGTGCTCGGGGTGCTGGGTGCTCAGTGCTGAGGGTGCTGGCTGCTCAGTGCTCAGGGTGCTGGGTGCTCAGTACTCAGGGTGCTCAGTGCTCAGTACTAAGGGTGCTCAGTGCTCAGTACTCAGGGTGCTCAGTGCTCAGTGCTCAGGGTGCTGGGTGCTCAGTATTCAGGGTGCTGGGTGCTCAGTACTCAGGGTGCTGGTTGCTCAGTGCTCAGTACTCAGCGTGCGGGGTGCTCAGTGCTCGGGGTGCTGGGTCCTCAGTGCTCAGGGTGCTGGGTGCTCAGTACTCAGGGTGCTGGGTGCTCAGTGCTCGGGGTGCTGGGTCCTCAGTGCTCAGGGTGCTCAGAGCTCAGTGCTCGGGGTCCTGGGTGCTCAGTGCTCGGGGTGCTGGGTGCTCAGTGCTCAGGGTGCTGGTTGATTAGTACTCAGTGTGCTCAGTGCTCAGGGTGCTGGGTGCTCAGAACTCAGGGTGCTTGGTGCTCAGTACTCAGGGTGCTGGGTGCTCAGTACTCAGGGTGCTTGGTGCTCAGTACTCAGGGTGCTGGGTGCTCCGTGCTCAGGTTGCTCGGTGCTCAGTACTCATGGTGCTGAGTGCTCATTCTCGGGGTGCTGGGTGCTCAGTGCTCGGGGTGCTGGGGTCTCAGTACTCAGGGTGCTGGGTGCTCAGTGCTCAGGGTGCTGGGTGCTCATTGCTCAGGGTGCTCGGTGCTTAGTACTCATGGTGCTCGGTGCTCGGGGTGCTGGGTGCTCAGTGCTCGGTGTGCTGGGTACACAGTGCTCGGGGTGCTGGGTGCTGAGTGCTCGGTGTGCTGGGTGCTCAGTGCTCGGGGTGCTGGGTGCTCAGTGCTCGGTGTGCTGGGTGCTCAGTACTCAGGGTGCTCGGTGCTCAGTACTCAGGGTGCTGGGTGCTCAGTGCTCAGGTTGCTGGGTGCTCAGTACTCAGGGTGCTGGGTGCTCGGTGCTCAGTACACTGGGTGTTCAGTACTCAGGGTGCTGGGTGCTCAGTACTCAGGGTGCTGGGTGCTCATTCATCAGGGTGCTGGGTGCTCAGTACTCAGGGTGCTCAGTGCTTGGGGTGCTGGGTGCTCAGTTCTCGGGGTGCTGGGTGCTCATTCATCAGGGTGCTGGGTGCTCAGTACTCAGGGTGCTCAGTGCTTGGGGTGCTGGGGGCTCAGTTCTCAGGGTGCTCAGTGCTTGGGGTGCTGGGTGCTCAGTACTCAGGGTGCTCGGTGCTCAGTAATCAGGGTGCTGGGTGCTCAGTGCTCAGGGTCCTGGGTGGTCAGTACTCAGGGTGCTGGGTGCTTAGTACTCAGGGTGCTCAGTGCTCAGTACACAGGGTGCTGGGTGCTCAGTGCTCGGGGTGCTGGGTGCTCAGTGCTCAGTATTCAGGGTGCTGGGTGCTCAGTGCTCAGTGTGCTGGGTGCTCAGTACTCAGCGTGCTGGGTGCTCAGTACTCAGGGTGCTGGGTGCTCAGTGCTCAGGGTGCTGGGTGCTCAGTGCTCGGGGTGCTGGGTGCCCAGTGCTCGGGGAGCTCGGTGCTCAGAACTCAGGGTGCTGGGTGCTCAGTACTCAGGGTCCTGGGTGCTCATTCTTGGGGTGCTGGGTGCTCAGTGCTCGGGGTGCTGGGTGCTCAGTACTCAGGGTGCTGGGGGCTCAGTACTCAGGGTGCTGGGTGCTCAGTACTCAGGGTGCTCAGTTCTCAGTACTCAGGGTGCTGGGTGCTCATTCTCGGGGTGCTGGGTGCTCAGTGCTCTGGGTGCTGGGTGCTCAGTACTCAGGGTGCTCGGGCCTCAGTACTCAGGTTGCTGGTTGCTCAGTACTCAGGGTGATGTGTTCTCAGTACTCAGGGTGCTGGGTGCTCAGTGCTCGGGGTGCTGTGTGCTCAGTTCTCGGGGTGCTCAGTACTCAGGGTGCTGGGTGCTCAGTACTCAGGGTGCTGGGTGCTCAGTGCTCGGGGTGCTCGGTGCTCAGTACTCGGGGTGCTGGGTGCTCAATACTCGGGGTGCTGGGTGCTCAGTGCTGAGGGTGCTGGCTACTCAGTGCTCAGGGTGCTGGGTGCTCAGTACTCAGGGTGCTAGGTGCTCAGTACTCAGGGTGCTCAGTGCTCAGTACTCAGCTTGCTGGGTGCTCAGTGCTCAGGGTCCTCGGTGCTCAGTACTCAGGGTGCTCAGTGCTCAGTACTCAGCGTGCTTTGTGCTCAGTGCTCAGGGTGCTGGGTGCTCAGTACTCAGGGTGCTGGGTGCTCAGTACTCATGGTGCTGGGTGCTCAGTACTCAGGGTGCTGGGTGCTCAGTGCTCGGGGTGCTCGGTGATCAGTACTCAGGGTGCTGGGTGCACAGTGCTCAGGGTGCTGGGTACTCAGTGCTCAGGGAGCTGGGTGGTCAGTGCTCAGGGTGCTGGGTGCTCAGTGCTCAGGGTGCTGGGTGATCAATGCTCGGGGTCCTGGGTACTCAGTGCTTGGGGTGCTGGGTGCTCAGTACTCAGGGTGCTGGGTGCTCAGTGCTAAGGTGATCGGTGCTCAGTACTCAGGGTGCTCAGTACTCAGGGTGCTGGGTGCTCAGTGCTCAGGGTGCTGGGTGCTCAGTCCTCAGGGTGCTCAGTGCTCAGGGTGCTGGGTGCTCAGTGCTCGGGGTGCTCGGTGCTCAGTACTCAGGGTGCTGAGTGCTCAGTACTCAGGGTGCTGGGTGCTCATTACTCATGGTGCTGGGTGCTCAGTACTCAGGGGGCTGGGTGCTCAGTGTTCAGGGTCCTGGGTGCTCAGTGCTCAGGGCGCTGGTTGCTCAGTGCTCGGGGTGCTGGGTGCTCAGTGCTCGGGGTGCTGGGTGGTCAGTGCTCAGTGCTCAGGGTGCTGGGTGCTCAGTGCTCAGTGCTCAGGGTGCTCAGTGCTCAGTACTCAGGGTGCTCAGTGCTCAGTGCTCGGGGTGCAGGGTGCTCAGTATTCAGGGTGCTGGGTGCTCAGTACTCAGGGTGCTGGGTGCTCAGTGCTCAGTACTCAGCGTGCTGGGTGCTCAGTGCTCGGGGTGCTGGGTCCTCAGTGCTCAGGGTGCTGGGTGCTCAGTACTCAGGGTGCTGGGTGCTCAGTGCTCGGGCTGCTGGGTCCTCAGTGCTCAGGGTGCTGAGAGCTCAGTGCTCGGGGTGCTGGGTGCTCAGTGCTCGGGGTGCTGGGTGCTCAGTGCTCAGGGTGCTGGTTGCTTAGTACTCAGTGTGCTCAGTGCTCAGGGTGCTGGGTGCTCAGAACTCAGGGTGCTTGGTGCTCAGTACTCAGGGTGCTGGGTGCTCAGAACTCAGGGTGCTTGGTGCTCAGTACTCAGGGTGCTGGGTGCTCAGTGCTCAGGGTGCTCGGTGCTCAGTACTCATGGTGCTGGGTGCTCATTCTCGGGGTGCTGGGTGCTCAGTGCTCGGGGTGCTGGGGGCTCAGTACTCAGGGTGCTGGGTGCTCAGTGCTCAGGGTGCTGGGTGCTCATTGCTCAGGGTGCTCGGTGCTTAGTACTCATGGTGCTCGGTGCTCGGGGTGCTGGGTGCTCAGTGCTCGGTGTGCTGGGTGCTCAGTGCTCGGGGTGCTGGGTGCTGAGTGCTCGGTGTGCTGGGTGCTCAGTGCTCGGGGTGCTGGGTGCTCAGTGCTCGGGGTGCTGGGTGCTCAGTACTCAGGGTGCTCGGTGCTCAGTACTCAGGGTGCTGGGTGCTCAGTGCTCAGGGTGCTGGGTACTCAGTGCTCAGGGTGCTGGGTGCTCAGTGGTCAGGGTGCTGGGTGCTCAGTGCTCAGGGTGCTGGGTGATCAGTGCTCGGGGTCCTGGGTACTCAGTGCTTGGGGTGCTGGGTGCTCAGTACTCAGGGTGCTGTGTGCTCAGTGCTCGGGGTGCTCGGTGATCAGTACTCAGGGTGCTGGTTGCTCAGTGTTCGGGGTGCTCGGTGCTCAGTACTCAGGGTGCTGGGTGCTCAGTACTCTGGGTGCTGGGTGCTCAGTACTCAGGGTGCTGGGTGCTCAGTACTCAGGGTGCTGGGTTCTCAGTGCTCAGGGTGCTGGGTGCTCAGTACTCAGGGTGCTGGGTGCTCAGTACTCAGGGTGCTCCGTGCTCAGTACTCAGGGTGCTGGGTGATCAGTGCTCAGGGTGCTGGGTACTCAGTACTCAGGGTGCTGGGTGCTCAGTACTCAGGGTGCTGGGTGCTCAGTGCTCAGGGTGCTGGGTGCTCAGTGCTCAGGGTGCTGGGTGCTCAGTACTCAGGGTG
Source organism: Microtus oregoni (assembly GCF_018167655.1). Taxonomy (NCBI): domain Eukaryota; kingdom Metazoa; phylum Chordata; class Mammalia; order Rodentia; family Cricetidae; genus Microtus; species Microtus oregoni. Next base: position 24,586,863 of record NW_024543206.1, read on the forward strand.
CTGGGTGCTCAGTGCTAAGGTGATCGGTGCTCAGTACTCAGGGTGCTCAGTACTCAGGGTGCTGGGTGCTCAGTGCTCAGGGTGCTGGGTGCTCAGTCCTCAGGGTGCTCAGTGCTCAGGGTGCTGGGTGCTCAGTGCTCGGGGTGCTGGGTGCTCAGTACTCAGGGTGCTCAGTACTCAGGGTGCTGGGTGCTCAGTGCTCGGGATGCTGGGTGCTCAGTGCTCAGGGTGATCGGTGCTCAGTACTCAGGGTGCTGGGTGCTCAGTACTCGGGGTGCTGGGTGCTCAGTACTCAGGGTGCTGGGTGCTCTGTCCTCGTGGTGCTCAGTGCTCAGGGTGCTGGGTGCTCAGTACTCAGGGTGCTGAGTGCTCAGGACTCAGGGTGCTGGGTGCTCAGTACTCAGGGTGCTGGGTGCTCAGTGCTCGGGGTGTTGGGTGCTCAGTGTTCAGGGTGCTCAGTGCTCATTACTCAGGGTGCTGGGTGCTCAGTACTCAGTGCTCAGGATGCTGGGTGCTCAGTGCTCAGGGTGCTGGGTGCTCAGTGCTCAGGGTGCTCAGTGCTCAGTGCTCAGTACTCAGGGTGCTTGGTGCTCAGTACTCAGGGTGCTGGGTGCTCAGTGCTCGGGGTACCTGGTGCTCAGTGCTCGGGGTGCTCGGTGCTCAGTACTCAGGGTGCTGAGTGCTCAGTGCTCAGGGTGCTGGGTGCTCAGTGCTCAGGGTGCTGGGTGCTCAGTACTCAGGGTGCTGGGTGCTCAGTGCTCAGCGTGCTTGATGCTCAGTACTAAGGGTGCTGGGTGCTCAGTGCTCAGGGTGCTGGGTGCTCAGTGCTCGGGGTGCTGGGTGCTCCGTTCTCAGGGTGCTGGGTGCTCAGTACTCAGGGTGCTGGGTGCTCAGTGCTCAGCGTGCTGGGTGCTCAGTACTCAGGGTGCTCGGTGCTCAGTACTCAGGGTGCTGGGTTCTCAGTACTCAGGGTGCTGGGTGCACAGTGCTAGGGGTGCTGGGTGCTCAGTGCTCGGGGTCTGGGTGCTCAGTACTCAGGGTGCTGGGTGCTCAGTACTCAGGGTGCTCTGTGCTCAGTGCTCAGGCTGCTGGATGCTCAGTGCTCTGGGTGCTGGGTGCTCCGTGCTCAGGGTGCTGGGTGCTCAGTGCTCAGGGTGCTGGGTGCTCAGTGATCGGGGTGATGGGTGCTGAGTGCTCAGGGTGCTGGGTGCTCAGTGCTCGGGGTGCTCGGTGCTCAGTGCTCAGGGTCCTGGGTGCTCAGTACTCAGGGTGCTGGGTGCTTAGTACTCAGGTTGCTCAGTGCTCAGTACACAGGGTGCTGGGTGCTCAGTGCTCGGGGTGCTGGGTGCTCAGTGCTCAGTACTCAGGGTGCTGGGTGCTCAGTGCTCAGGGTGCTGGGTGCTCAGTACTCAGCGTGCTGGGTGCTCAGTACTCAGGGTGCTGGGTGCTCAGTGCTCAGGGTGCTGGGTGCTCAGTGCTCAGGGTGCTGGGTGCTCAGTGCTCGGGGAGCTCGGTGCTCAGAACTCAGGGTGCTGGGTGCTCAGTACTCAGTGCTCGGGGTCCTGGGTGCTCCGTGCTCGGGGTGCTGGGTGCTCAGTACTCAGGGTGCTGGGGGCTTAGTACTCAGAGTGCTGGGTGCTCAGTACTCAGGGTGCTCGGTTCTCAGTACTCAGGGTGCTGGGTGCTCATTCTCGGGGTGCTGGGTGCTCAGTGCTCGGGGTGCTGGGTGCTCAGTACTCAGGGTGCTGGGGGCTCAGTACTCAGGTTGCTGGGTGCTCAGTACTCAGGGGGATCTGTTCTCAGTACTCAGGGTGCTGGGTGCTCAGTGGTCGGGGTGCTGTGTGCTCAGTTCGCGGGGTGCGCAGTACTCAGGGTGCTGGGTGCTCATTACTCAGGGTGCTGGGTGCTCAGTGCTCGGGGTGCTCGATGCTCAGTACTCGGGCTGCTGGGTGCTCAGTACTCGGGGTGCTGGGTGCTCAGTGCTCAGGGTGCTGGGTTCCCAGTGCTCGGGGTGCTGGGTGCTCAGTGCTGAGGGTGCTGGCTGCTCAGTGCTCAGGGTGCTGGGTGCTCAGTACTCAGGGTGCTCAGTGCTCAGTACTAAGGGTGCTCAGTGCTCAGTACTCAGGGTGCTCAGTGCTCAGTGCTCAGGGTGCTGGGTGCTCAGTATTCAGGGTGCTGGGTGCTCAGTACTCAGGGTGCTGGTTGCTCAGTGCTCAGTACTCAGCGTGCGGGGTGCTCAGTGCTCGGGGTGCTGGGTCCTCAGTGCTCAGGGTGCTGGGTGCTCAGTACTCAGGGTGCTGGGTGCTCAGTGCTCGGGGTGCTGGGTCCTCAGTGCTCAGGGTGCTCAGAGCTCAGTGCTCGGGGTCCTGGGTGCTCAGTGCTCGGGGTGCTGGGTGCTCAGTGCTCAGGGTGCTGGTTGATTAGTACTCAGTGTGCTCAGTGCTCAGGGTGCTGGGTGCTCAGAACTCAGGGTGCTTGATGCTCAGTACTCAGGGTGCTGGGTGCTCAGTACTCAGGGTGCTTGGTGCTCAGTACTCAGGGTGCTGGGTGCTCAGTGCTCAGGTTGCTCGGTGCTCAGTACTCATGGTGCTGAGTGCTCATTCTCGGGGTGCTGGGTGCTCAGTGCTCGGGGTGCTGGGGTCTCAGTACTCAGGGTGCTGGGTGCTCAGTGCTCAGGGTGCTGGGTGCTCATTGCTCAGGGTGCTCGGTGCTTAGTACTCATGGTGCTCGGTGCTCGGGGTGCTGGGTGCTCAGTGCTCGGTGTGCTGGGTACACAGTGCTCGGGGTGCTGGGTGCTGAGTGCTCGGTGTGCTGGGTGCTCAGTGCTCGGGGTGCTGGGTGCTCAGTGCTCGGTGTGCTGGGTGCTCAGTACTCAGGGTGCTCGGTGCTCAGTACTCAGGGTGCTGGGTGCTCAGTGCTCAGGTTGCTGGGTGCTCAGTACTCAGGGTGCTGGGTGCTCGGTGCTCAGTACACTGGGTGTTCAGTACTCAGGGTGCTGGGTGCTCAGTACTCAGGGTGCTGGGTGCTCATTCATCAGGGTGCTGGGTGCTCAGTACTCAGGGTGCTCAGTGCTTGGGGTGCTGGGTGCTCAGTTCTCGGGGTGCTGGGTGCTCATTCATCAGGGTGCTGGGTGCTCAGTACTCAGGGTGCTCAGTGCTTGGGGTGCTGGGGGCTCAGTTCTCAGGGTGCTCAGTGCTTGGGGTGCTGGGTGCTCAGTACTCAGGGTGCTCGGTGCTCAGTACTCAGGGTGCTGGGTGCTCAGTGCTCAGGGTCCTGGGTGGTCAGTACTCAGGGTGCTGGGTGCTTAGTACTCAGGGTGCTCAGTGCTCAGTACACAGGGTGCTGGGTGCTCAGTGCTCGGGGTGCTGGGTGCTCAGTGCTCAGTATTCAGGGTGCTGGGTGCTCAGTGCTCAGTGTGCTGGGTGCTCAGTACTCAGCGTGCTGGGTGCTCAGTACTCAGGGTGCTGGGTGCTCAGTGCTCAGGGTGCTGGGTGCCCAGTGCTCGGGGTGCTGGGTGCCCAGTGCTCGGGGAGCTCGGTGCTCAGAACTCAGGGTGCTGGGTGCTCAGTACTCAGGGTCCTGGGTGCTCATTCTTGGGGTGCTGGGTGCTCAGTGCTCGGGGTGCTGGGTGCTCAGTACTCAGGGTGCTGGGGGCTCAGTACTCAGGGTGCTGGGTGCTCAGTACTCAGGGTGCTCAGTTCTCAGTACTCAGGGTGCTGGGTGCTCATTCTCGGGGTGCTGGGTGCTCAGTGCTCTGGGTGCTGGGTGCTCAGTACTCAGGGTGCTCGGGCCTCAGTACTCAGGTTGCTGGTTGCTCAGTACTCAGGGTGATGTGTTCTCAGTACTCAGGGTGCTGGGTGCTCAGTGCTCGGGGTGCTGTGTGCTCAGTTCTCGGGGTGCTCAGTACTCAGGGTGCTGGGTGCTCAGTACTCAGGGTGCTGGGTGCTCAGTGCTCGGGGTGCTCGGTGCTCAGTACTCGGGGTGCTGGGTGCTCAATACTCGGGGTGCTGGGTGCTCAGTGCTGAGGGTGCTGGCTACTCAGTGCTCAGGGTGCTGGGTGCTCAGTACTCAGGGTGCTAGGTGCTCAGTACTCAGGGTGCTCAGTGCTCAGTACTCAGCTTGCTGGGTGCTCAGTGCTCAGGGTCCTCGGTGCTCAGTACTCAGGGTGCTCAGTGCTCAGTACTCAGCGTGCTTTGTGCTCAGTGCTCAGGGTGCTGGGTGCTCAGTACTCAGGGTGCTGGGTGCTCAGTACTCATGGTGCTGGGTGCTCAGTACTCAGGGTGCTGGGTGCTCAGTGCTCGGGGTGCTCGGTGATCAGTACTCAGGGTGCTGGGTGCACAGTGCTCAGGGTGCTGGGTACTCAGTGCTCAGGGAGCTGGGTGGTCAGTGCTCAGGGTGCTGGGTGCTCAGTGCTCAGGGTGCTGGGTGATCAATGCTCGGGGTCCTGGGTACTCAGTGCTTGGGGTGCTGGGTGCTCAGTACTCAGGGTGCTGGGTGCTCAGTGCTAAGGTGATCGGTGCTCAGTACTCAGGGTGCTCAGTACTCAGGGTGCTGGGTGCTCAGTGCTCAGGGTGCTGGGTGCTCAGTCCTCAGGGTGCTCAGTGCTCAGGGTGCTGGGTGCTCAGTGCTCGGGGTGCTCGGTGCTCAGTACTCAGGGTGCTGAGTGCTCAGTACTCAGGGTGCTGGGTGCTCATTACTCATGGTGCTGGGTGCTCAGTACTCAGGGGGCTGGGTGCTCAGTGCTCAGGGTCCTGGGTGCTCAGTGCTCAGGGCGCTGGTTGCTCAGTGCTCGGGGTGCTGGGTGCTCAGTGCTCGGGGTGCTGGGTGGTCAGTGCTCAGTGCTCAGGGTGCTGGGTGCTCAGTGCTCAGTGCTCAGGGTGCTCAGTGCTCAGTACTCAGGGTGCTCAGTGCTCAGTGCTCGGGGTGCAGGGTGCTCAGTATTCAGGGTGCTGGGTGCTCAGTACTCAGGGTGCTGGGTGCTCAGTGCTCAGTACTCAGCGTGCTGGGTGCTCAGTGCTCGGGGTGCTGGGTCCTCAGTGCTCAGGGTGCTGGGTGCTCAGTACTCAGGGTGCTGGGTGCTCAGTGCTCGGGCTGCTGGGTCCTCAGTGCTCAGGGTGCTGAGAGCTCAGTGCTCGGGGTGCTGGGTGCTCAGTGCTCGGGGTGCTGGGTGCTCAGTGCTCAGGGTGCTGGTTGCTTAGTACTCAGTGTGCTCAGTGCTCAGGGTGCTGGGTGCTCAGAACTCAGGGTGCTTGGTGCTCAGTACTCAGGGTGCTGGGTGCTCAGAACTCAGGGTGCTTGGTGCTCAGTACTCAGGGTGCTGGGTGCTCAGTGCTCAGGGTGCTCGGTGCTCAGTACTCATGGTGCTGGGTGCTCATTCTCGGGGTGCTGGGTGCTCAGTGCTCGGGGTGCTGGGGGCTCAGTACTCAGGGTGCTGGGTGCTCAGTGCTCAGGGTGCTGGGTGCTCATTGCTCAGGGTGCTCGGTGCTTAGTACTCATGGTGCTCGGTGCTCGGGGTGCTGGGTGCTCAGTGCTCGGTGTGCTGGGTGCTCAGTGCTCGGGGTGCTGGGTGCTGAGTGCTCGGTGTGCTGGGTGCTCAGTGCTCGGGGTGCTGGGTGCTCAGTGCTCGGGGTGCTGGGTGCTCAGTACTCAGGGTGCTCGGTGCTCAGTACTCAGGGTGCTGGGTGCTCAGTGCTCAGGGTGCTGGGTGCTCAGTACTCAGGGTGCTGGGTGCTCGGTGCTCAGTACACTGCGTGCTCAGTACTCAGGGTGCTGGGTGCTCAGTACTCAGGGTGCTGGGTGCTCAGTTCTCGGGGTGCTGGGTGCTCATTAATCAGGGTGCTGGGTGCTCAGTACTCAGGGTGCTCAGTGCTTGGGGTGCTGGGTGCTCAGTTCTCAGGGTGCTCAGTGCTTGGGGTGCAGGGTGCTCAGTACTCAGGGTGCTGGTTGCTCAGTGCTCAGGGTGCTGGGTGCTGAGTACTCAGGGTGCTGGGTGCTCAGTACTCAGGGTGCTGGGTGCTCAGTGCTCGCGGTGCTGGGTGCTCAGTGCTCGGGTTGCTGGGTGCTCAGTGCTCGGGGTGCTGGGTGCTCAGTACTCAGTGCTCAGGATGCTGGGTGCTCAGTGCTCAGGGTGCTGGGTGCTCAGTGCTCAGGGTGCTCAGTGCTCAGTGCTCAGTACTCAGGGTGCTTGGTGCTCAGTACTCAGGGTGCTGGGTGCTCAGTGCTCGGGGTACCTGGTGCTCAGTGCTCGGGGTGTTGGGTGCTCAGTGCTCAGGGTGCTCAGTGCTCATTACTCAGGGGGCTGGGTGCTCAGTACTCAGTGCTCAGGATGCTGGGTGCTCAGTGCTCAGGGTGCTGGGTGCTCAGTGCTCAGGGTGCTCAGTGCTCAGTGCTCAGTACTCAGGGTGCTTGGTGCTCAGTACTCAGGGTGCTGGGTGCTCAGTGCTCGGGGTACCTGGTGCTCAGTGCTCGGGGTGCTGGTTGCTCAGTACTCAGGGTGCTGGGTGCTCCGTACTCAGGGTGCTTGGTGCTCAGTGCTCAGGGTGCTGGGTGCTCAGTGCTCAGCGTGCTTGATGCTCAGTACTAAGGGTGCTGGGTGCTCAGTGCTCAGGGTGCTGGGTGCTCAGTGCTCGGGGTGCTGGTTGCTCAGTACTCAGGGTGCTGGGTGCTCCGTACTCAGGGTGCTGGGTGCTCAGTGCTCGGGGTGCTGGGTGCTCAGTACTCAGGGTGCTGGGTGCTCAGTACTCGGGGTGCTGGGTGCTCAGTGCTCAGCGTGCTGGGTGCTCAGTACTGAGGGTGCTCGGTGCTCAGTGCTTGGGGTGCTGGGTGCTCAGTGCTCAGGGTGCTGGGTGCTCAGTGCTCAGGGTGCTGGGTTCTCAGTACTCAGGGTGCTGGGTGCACAGTGCTAGGGGTGCTGGGTGCTCAGTGCTCGGGGTCTGGGTGCTCAGTACTCAGGGTGCTGGGTGCTCAGTACTCAGGGTGCTCTGTGCTCAGTGCTCAGGCTGCTGGGTGCTCAGTGCTCTGGGTGCTGGGTGCTCCGTGCTCAGGGTGCTGGGTCCTCAGTGCTCAGGGTGCTGGGTGCTCAGTGATCGGGGTGATGGGTGCTGAGTGCTCAGGGTGCTGGGTGCTCAGTGCTCGGGGTGCTCGGTGCTCAGTGCTCAGGGTCCTGGGTGGTCAGTACTCAGGGTGCTGGGTGCTTAGTACTCAGGGTGCTCAGTGCTCAGTACACAGGGTGCTGGGTGCTCAGTGCTCGGGGTGCTGGGTGCTCAGTGCTCAGTATTCAGGGTGCTGGGTGCTCAGTGCTCAGGGTGCTGGGTGCTCAGTACTCAGCATGCTGGGTGCTCAGTACTCAGGGTGCTGGGTGCTCAGTGCTCAGGGTGCTGGGTGCTCAGTGCTCAGGGTGCTGGGTGCCCAGTGCTCGGGGAGCTCGGTGCTCAGAACTCAGGGTGCTGGGTGCTCAGTACTCAGGGTGCTGGGTGCTCATTCTTGGGGTGCTGGGTGCTCAGTGCTCGGGGTGCTGGGTGCTCAGTACTCAGGGTGCTGGGGGCTCAGTACTCAGGGTGCTGGGTGCTCAGTACTCAGGGTGCTCGGTTCTCAGTACTCAGGGTGCTGGGTGCTCATTCTCGGGGTGCTGGGTGCTCAGTGCTCTGGGTGCTGGGTGCTCAGTACTCAGGGTGCTCGGGCCTCAGTACTCAGGTTGCTGGTTGCTCAGTACTCAGTGTGATGTGTTCTCAGTACTCAGGGTGCTGGGTGCTCAGTGCTCGGGGTGCTGTGTGCTCAGTTCTCGGGGTGCTCAGTACTCAGGGTGCTGGGTGCTCAGTACTCAGGGTGCTGGGTGCTCAGTGCTCGGGGTGCTCGGTGCTCAGTACTCGGGGTGCTGGGTGCTCAGTACTCGGGGTGCTGGGTGCTCAGTGCTGAGGGTGCTGGCTACTCAGTGCTCAGGGTGCTGGGTGCTCAGTACTCAGGGTGCTAGGTGCTCAGTACTCAGGGTGCTCAGTGCTCAGTACTCAGCTTGCTGGGTGCTCAGGGTCCTCGGTGCTCAGTACTCAGGGTGCTCAGTGCTCAGTACTCAGCGTGCTTTGTGCTCAGTGCTCAGGGTGCTGGGTGCTCAGTACTCAGGGTGCTGGGTGCTCAGTACTCATGGTGCTGGGTGCTCAGTACTCAGGGTGCTGGGTGCTCAGTGCTCGGGGTGCTCGGTGATCAGTACTCAGGGTGCTGGGTGCTCAGTGCTCAGGGTCCTGGGTACTCAGTGCTCAGGGAGCTGGGTGGTCAGTGCTCAGGGTGCTGGGTGCTCAGTGCTCAGGGTGCTGGGTGATCAGTGCTCGGGGTCCTGGGTACTCAGTGCTTGGGGTGCTGGGTGCTCAGTACTCAGGGTGTTCGGTACTCAGTTCTCAGGGTGCTCAGTGCTCAATACTCAGGGTGCTGGTTACTCAGTGCTCGGGGTGCTCGGTGCTCAGTACTCTGGGTGCTGGGTGCTCAGTACTCAGGGTGCTGGGTGCTCAGTACTCAGGGTGCTGGGTGCTCAGTTCTCAGGGTGCTGGGTTCTCAGTGCTCAGGGTGCTGGGTGCTCAGTACTCAGGGTGCTGGGTGCTCAGTACTCAGGGTGCTCCGTGCTCAGTACTCAGGGTGCTGGGTGCTCAGTGCTCAGGGTGCTGGGTACTCAGTACTCAGGGTGCTGGGTGCTCAGTACTCAGGGTGCTGGGTGCTCAGTGCTCAGGGTGCTGGGTGCTCAGTGCTCAGGGTGCTGGGTGCTCAGTACTCAGGGTGCTGGGTGCTCAGTGCTAAGGTGATCGGTGATCAGTACTCAGGGTGCTCAGTACTCAGGGTGCTGGGTGCTCAGTGCTCAGGGTGCTGGGTGCTCAGTCCTCAGGGTGCTCAGTGCTCAGGGTGCTGGGTGCTCAGTGCTCGGGGTGCTCGGTGCTCAGTACTGAGGGTGCTGAGTGCTCAGTACTCAGGGTGCTGGGTGCTCAGTACTCATGGTGCTGGGTGCTCAGTACTCAGGGGGCTGGGTGCTCAGTGCTCAGGGTGCTGGGTGCTCAGTGCTCAGGGCGCTGGTTGCTCAGTGCTCGGGGTGCTGGGTGCTCAGTGCTCGGGGTGCTGGGTGGTCAGTGCTCAGTGCTCAGGGTGCTGGGTGCTCAGTGCTCAGTGCTCAGGGTGCTCAGTGCTCAGTACTCAGGGTGCTCAGTGCTCAGTGCTCGGGGTGCAGGGTGCTCAGTATTCAGGGTGCTGGGTGCTCAGTACTCAGAGTGCTGGGTGCTCAGTGCTCAGTACTCAGCGTGCTGGGTGCTCAGTGCTCGGGGTGCTGGGTCCTCAGTGCTCAGGGTGCTGGGTGCTCAGTACTCAGGGTGCTGGGTGCTCAGTGCTCGGGGTGCTGGGTCCTCAGTGCTCAGGGTGCTCAGAGCTCAGTGCTCGGGGTGCTGGGTGCTCAGTGCTCGGGGTGCTGGGTGCTCAGTGCTCAGGGTGCTGGTTGCTTAGTACTCAGTGTGCTCAGTGCTCAGGGTGCTGGGTGCTCAGAACTCAGGGTGCTTGGTGCTCAGTACTCAGGGTGCTGGGTGCTCAGTACTCAGGGTGCTTGGTGCTCAGTACACAGGGTGCTGGGTGCTCAGTGCTCAGGGTGCTCGGTGCTCAGTACTCATGGTGCTGGGTGCTCATTCTCGGGGTGCTGGATGCTCAGTGCTCGGGGTGCTGGGGGCTCAGTACTCAGGGTGCTGGGTGCTCAGTGCTCAGGGTGCTGGGTGCTCATTGCTCAGGGTGCTCGGTGCTTAGTACTCATGGTGCTCGGTGCTCGGGGTGCTGGGTGCTCAGTGCTCGGTGTGCTGGTTGCTCAGTGCTCGGGGTGCTGGGTGCTGAGTGCTCGGTGTGCTGGGTGCTGAGTGCTCGGTGTGCTGGGTGCTCAGTGCTCAGGGTGCTGGGTGCTCAGTACTCAGGGTGCTCGGTGCTCGGTGCTCAGTACACTGGGTGCTCAGTACTCAGGGTGCTGGGTGCTCAGTACTCAGGGTGCTGGGTGCTCAGTTCTCGGGGTGCTGGGTGCTCATTAATCAGGGTGCTGGGTGCTCAGTACTCAGGGTGCTCAGTGCTTGGGGTGCTGGGTACTCAGTTCTCACGGTGCTCAGTGCTTGGGGTGCAGGGTGCTCAGTACTCAGGGTGCTGGTTGCTCAGTGCTCAGGGTGCTGGGTGCTGAGTACTCAGGGTGCTGGGTGCTCAGTACTCAGGGTGCTGGGTGCTCAGTGCTCGCGGTGCTGGGTGCTCAGTGCTCGGGTTGCTGGGTGCTCAGTGCTCGGGGTGCTGGGTGCTCAGTGCTCGCGGTGCTCGGTGCTCAGTGCTCGGGGTGCTGGGTGCTCAGTACGCGGGGTGCTCAGTGCTCAGTACTCATGGTGCTCGGTGCTCAGTACTCAGGGTGCTGGGTGATCAGTGCTCGGGGTGCTGGGTGCTCAGTACTCAGGGTGCTCAATACTCTGGGTGCTGGGTGCTCAGTGCTCGGGATGCTGGGTGCTCAGTGCTCAGGGTGATCGGTGCTCAGTACTCAGGGTGCTGGGTGCTCAGTACTCAGGGTGCTGGGTGCTCAGTACTCAGGGTGCTGGGTGCTCAGTCCTCAGGGTGCTCAGTGCTCAGGGTGCTGGGTGCTCAGTACTCAGGGTGCTGAGTGCTCAGTACTCAGGGTGCTGGGTCCTCAGTACTCAGGGTGCTGGGTGCTCAGTGCTCGGGGTGTTGGGTGCTCAGTGCTCAGGGTGCTCAGTGCTCATTACTCAGGGTGCTGGGTGCTCAGTACTCAGTGCTCAGGATGCTGGGTGCTCAGTGCCCAGGGTGCTGGGTGCTCAGTGCACAGGGTGCTGGGTGCTCCGTACTCAGGATGCTGGGTGCTCAGTACTCGGGGTCCTGGGTGCTCAGTGCTCAGCGTGCTGGGTGCTCAGTACTCCGGGTGCTCGGTGCTCAGTGCTTGGGGTGCTGGGTGCTCAGTACTCAGGGTGCTGGGTGCTCAGTGCTCAGGGTGCTGGGTGCTCAGTGCTCAGGGTGCTGGGTGCTCAGTACTCAGTGCTCAGGATGCTGGGTGCTCAGTGCTCGGGCTGCTGGGTGCTCAGTGCTCAGGGTGCTGGGTGCTCAGTACTCAGGGTGCTGGGTTCTCAGTACTCAGGGTGCTGGGTGCACAGTGCTAGGGGTGCTGTGTGCTCAGTGCTCGGGGTCTGGGTGCTTAGTACTCAGGGTGCTGGGTGCTCAGTACTCAGGGTGCTCTGTGCTCAGTTCTCAGGGTGCTGGGTGCTCAGTGCTCTGGGTGCTGGGTGCTCCGTTCTCAGGGTGCTGGGTGCTCAGTGATCGGGGTGATGGGTGCTGAGTGCTCAGGGTGCTGGGTGCTCAGTGCTCGGGGTGCTCGGTGCTCAGTGCTCAGGGTCCTGGGTGCTCAGTACTCAGGGTGCTGGGTGCTTAGTACTCAGGGTGCTCAGTGCTCAGTACACAGGGTGCTGGGTGCTCAGTGCTCGGGGTGCTGGGTGCTCAGTGCTCAGTACTCAGGGTGCTGGGTTCTCAGTGCTCAGGGTGCTGGGTGCTCAGTACTCAGGGTGCTGGGTGCTCAGTGCTCAGGGTGCTGGGTGCTCAGTGCTCAGGGTGCTGGGTGCTCAGTGCTCGGGGAGCTCGGTGCTCAGAACTCAGTGTGCTGGGTGCTCAGTACTCAGTGCTCGGGGTCCTGGGTGCTCCGTGCTCGGGGTGCTGGGTGCTCAGTACTCAGGGTGCTGGCTGCTCATTCTCGGGGTGCTGGGTGCTCAGTGCTCGGGGTGCTGGGTGCTCAGTACTCAGGGTGCTGGGGGCTCAGTACTCAGGGTGCTGGGTGCTCAGTACTCAGGGTGCTCGGTTCTCAGTACTCAGGGTGCTGGGTGCTCATTCTCGGGGTGCTGGGTGCTCAGTGCTCAGGGTGCTGGGTGCTCAGTGCTCGGGGTGCTGGGTGCTCAGTGCTGAGGGTGCTGGCTGCTCAGTGCTCAGGGTGCTGGGTGCTCAGTACTCAGGGTGCTAGGTGCTCAGTACTCAGGGTGCTCAGTGCTCAGTACTCAGCGTGCTGGGTGCTCAGTGCTCAGGGTCCTCGGTGCTCAGTACTCAGGGTGCTCAGTGCTCAGTACTCAGCGTGCTTTGTGCTCAGTGCTCAGGGTGCTGGGTGCTCAGTACTCATGGTGCTGGGTGCTCAGTACTCAGGGTGCTGGGTGCTCAGTGCTCGGGGTGCTCGGTGATCAGTACTCAGGGTGCTGGGTGCTCAGTGCTCGGGGTGCTGGGTGCTCAGTGCTCATGGTGCTGGGTGCTCAGAACTCAGGGTGCTGGGTGCTCAGTACTCAGGGTGCTGGGTGCTCAGTGCTCAGGGTGCTGGGTGCTCAGTCCTCAGGGTGCTGGGTGCTCAGTACTCAGGGTGTTCGGTGCTCAGTTCTCAGGGTGCTCAGTGCTCAATACTCAGGGTGCTGGTTGCTCAGTGCTCGGGGTGCTCGGTGCTCAGTACTCAGGGTGCTGGGTGCTCAGTACTCAGGGTGCTGGGTTCTCAGTACTCAGGGTGCTGGGTGCTCAGTACTCAGGGTGCTGGGTTCTCAGTGCTCAGGGTGCTCGGTGCTCAGTACTCAGGGTGCTGGGTGCTCAGTACTCAGTGTGCTCGGTGCTCAGTACTCAGGGTGCTGGGTGCTCAGTGCTCAGGGTGCTGGGTGCTCAGTGCTCAGGGTGCTGGGTGCTCAGTACTCAGGGTGCTGTGTGCTCAGTGCTAAGGTGATCGGTGCTCAGTACTCAGGGTGCTCAGTACTCAGGGTGCTGGGTGCTCAGTGCTCAGGGTGATCGGTGCTCAGTACTCAGGGTGCTGTGTGCTCAGTGCTCAGGGTGCTGGGTGCTCAGTCCTCAGGGTGCTCAGTGCTCAGGGTGCTGGGTGCTCAGTACTCGGGGTGCTCGGTGCTCAGTACTCAGGGTGCTGAGTGCTCAGTACTCAGGGTGCTGGGTGCTCAGTACTCATGGTGCTGGGTGCTCAGTACTCAGGAGGCTGGGTGCTCAGTGCTCAGGGTGCTGGGTGCTCAGTGCTCAGGGCGCTGGGTGCTCAGTGCTCGGGGTGCTGGGTGCTCAGTGCTCAGGGTGCTGGGTGCTCAGTCCTCAGGGTGCTCAGTGCTCAGGGCGCTGGGTGCTCAGTGCTCAGGGTGCTGGCTGCTCAGTTCTCGGGGTGCTGGGTGGTCAGTGCTCAGTGCTCAGGGTGCTGGGTGCTCAGTGCTCAGGGTGCTGGGTGCTCAGTACTCAGGGTGCTGGGTGCTCATTGCTCAGGGTGCTCGGTGCTTAGTACTCATGGTGCTCGGTGCTCGGGGTGCTGGGTGCTCAGTGCTCGGTGTGCTGGTTGCTCAGTGCTCGGGGTGCTGGGTGCTGAGTGCTCGGTGTGCTGGGTGCTGAGTGCTCGGTGTGCTGGGTGCTCAGTGCTCAGGGTGCTGGGTGCTCAGTACTCAGGGTGCTCGGTGCTCGGTGCTCAGTACACTGGGTGCTCAGTACTCAGGGTGCTGGGTGCTCAGTACTCAGGGTGCTGGGTGCTCAGTTCTCGGGGTGCTGGGTGCTCATTAATCAGGGTGCTGGGTGCTCAGTACTCAGGGTGCTCAGTGCTTGGGGTGCTGGGTACTCAGTTCTCACGGTGCTCAGTGCTTGGGGTGCAGGGTGCTCAGTACTCAGGGTGCTGGTTGCTCAGTGCTCAGGGTGCTGGGTGCTGAGTACTCAGGGTGCTGGGTGCTCAGTACTCAGGGTGCTGGGTGCTCAGTGCTCGCGGTGCTGGGTGCTCAGTGCTCGGGTTGCTGGGTGCTCAGTGCTCGGGGTGCTGGGTGCTCAGTGCTCGCGGTGCTCGGTGCTCAGTGCTCGGGGTGCTGGGTGCTCAGTACGCGGGGTGCTCAGTGCTCAGTACTCATGGTGCTCGGTGCTCAGTACTCAGGGTGCTGGGTGATCAGTGCTCGGGGTGCTGGGTGCTCAGTACTCAGGGTGCTCAATACTCTGGGTGCTGGGTGCTCAGTGCTCGGGATGCTGGGTGCTCAGTGCTCAGGGTGATCGGTGCTCAGTACTCAGGGTGCTGGGTGCTCAGTACTCAGGGTGCTGGGTGCTCAGTACTCAGGGTGCTGGGTGCTCAGTCCTCAGGGTGCTCAGTGCTCAGGGTGCTGGGTGCTCAGTACTCAGGGTGCTGAGTACTCAGTACTCAGGGTGCTGGGTCCTCAGTACTCAGGGTGCTGGGTGCTCAGTGCTCGGGGTGTTGGGTGCTCAGTGCTCAGGGTGCTCAGTGCTCATTACTCAGGGTGCTGGGTGCTCAGTACTCAGTGCTCAGGATGCTGGGTGCTCAGTGCCCAGGGTGCTGGGTGCTCAGTGCACAGGGTGCTGGGTGCTCCGTACTCAGGATGCTGGGTGCTCAGTACTCGGGGTCCTGGGTGCTCAGTGCTCAGCGTGCTGGGTGCTCAGTACTCCGGGTGCTCGGTGCTCAGTGCTTGGGGTGCTGGGTGCTCAGTACTCAGGGTGCTGGGTGCTCAGTGCTCAGGGTGCTGGGTGCTCAGTGCTCAGGGTGCTGGGTGCTCAGTACTCAGTGCTCAGGATGCTGGGTGCTCAGTGCTCGGGCTGCTGGGTGCTCAGTGCTCAGGGTGCTGGGTGCTCAGTACTCAGGGTGCTGGGTTCTCAGTACTCAGGGTGCTGGGTGCACAGTGCTAGGGGTGCTGTGTGCTCAGTGCTCGGGGTCTGGGTGCTTAGTACTCAGGGTGCTGGGTGCTCAGTACTCAGGGTGCTCTGTGCTCAGTTCTCAGGGTGCTGGGTGCTCAGTGCTCTGGGTGCTGGGTGCTCCGTTCTCAGGGTGCTGGGTGCTCAGTGATCGGGGTGATGGGTGCTGAGTGCTCAGGGTGCTGGGTGCTCAGTGCTCGGGGTGCTCGGTGCTCAGTGCTCAGGGTCCTGGGTGCTCAGTACTCAGGGTGCTGGGTGCTTAGTACTCAGGGTGCTCAGTGCTCAGTACACAGGGTGCTGGGTGCTCAGTGCTCGGGGTGCTGGGTGCTCAGTGCTCAGTACTCAGGGTGCTGGGTTCTCAGTGCTCAGGGTGCTGGGTGCTCAGTACTCAGGGTGCTGGGTGCTCAGTGCTCAGGGTGCTGGGTGCTCAGTGCTCAGGGTGCTGGGTGCTCAGTGCTCGGGGAGCTCGGTGCTCAGAACTCAGTGTGCTGGGTGCTCAGTACTCAGTGCTCGGGGTCCTGGGTGCTCCGTGCTCGGGGTGCTGGGTGCTCAGTACTCAGGGTGCTGGCTGCTCATTCTCGGGGTGCTGGGTGCTCAGTGCTCGGGGTGCTGGGTGCTCAGTACTCAGGGTGCTGGGGGCTCAGTACTCAGGGTGCTGGGTGCTCAGTACTCAGGGTGCTCGGTTCTCAGTACTCAGGGTGCTGGGTGCTCATTCTCGGGGTGCTGGGTGCTCAGTGCTCAGGGTGCTGGGTGCTCAGTGCTCGGGGTGCTGGGTGCTCAGTGCTGAGGGTGCTGGCTGCTCAGTGCTCAGGGTGCTGGGTGCTCAGTACTCAGGGTGCTAGGTGCTCAGTACTCAGGGTGCTCAGTGCTCAGTACTCAGCGTGCTGGGTGCTCAGTGCTCAGGGTCCTCGGTGCTCAGTACTCAGGGTGCTCAGTGCTCAGTACTCAGCGTGCTTTGTGCTCAGTGCTCAGGGTGCTGGGTGCTCAGTACTCATGGTGCTGGGTGCTCAGTACTCAGGGTGCTGGGTGCTCAGTGCTCGGGGTGCTCGGTGATCAGTACTCAGGGTGCTGGGTGCTCAGTGCTCGGGGTGCTGGGTGCTCAGTGCTCATGGTGCTGGGTGCTCAGAACTCAGGGTGCTGGGTGCTCAGTACTCAGGGTGCTGGGTGCTCAGTGCTCAGGGTGCTGGGTGCTCAGTCCTCAGGGTGCTGGGTGCTCAGTACTCAGGGTGTTCGGTGCTCAGTTCTCAGGGTGCTCAGTGCTCAATACTCAGGGTGCTGGTTGCTCAGTGCTCGGGGTGCTCGGTGCTCAGTACTCAGGGTGCTGGGTGCTCAGTACTCAGGGTGCTGGGTTCTCAGTACTCAGGGTGCTGGGTGCTCAGTACTCAGGGTGCTGGGTTCTCAGTGCTCAGGGTGCTCGGTGCTCAGTACTCAGGGTGCTGGGTGCTCAGTACTCAGTGTGCTCGGTGCTCAGTACTCAGGGTGCTGGGTGCTCAGTGCTCAGGGTGCTGGGTGCTCAGTGCTCAGGGTGCTGGGTGCTCAGTACTCAGGGTGCTGTGTGCTCAGTGCTAAGGTGATCGGTGCTCAGTACTCAGGGTGCTCAGTACTCAGGGTGCTGGGTGCTCAGTGCTCAGGGTGATCGGTGCTCAGTACTCAGGGTGCTGTGTGCTCAGTGCTCAGGGTGCTGGGTGCTCAGTCCTCAGGGTGCTCAGTGCTCAGGGTGCTGGGTGCTCAGTACTCGGGGTGCTCGGTGCTCAGTACTCAGGGTGCTGAGTGCTCAGTACTCAGGGTGCTGGGTGCTCAGTACTCATGGTGCTGGGTGCTCAGTACTCAGGAGGCTGGGTGCTCAGTGCTCAGGGTGCTGGGTGCTCAGTGCTCAGGGCGCTGGGTGCTCAGTGCTCGGGGTGCTGGGTGCTCAGTGCTCAGGGTGCTGGGTGCTCAGTCCTCAGGGTGCTCAGTGCTCAGGGCGCTGGGTGCTCAGTGCTCAGGGTGCTGGCTGCTCAGTTCTCGGGGTGCTGGGTGGTCAGTGCTCAGTGCTCAGGGTGCTGGGTGCTCAGTGCTCAGGGTGCTGGGTGCTCAGTACTCAGGGTGCTGGGTGCTCAGTACTCAGGGTGCTGGGTGCTCAGTACTCAGGGTGCTTGGTGCTCAGTACTCAGGGTGCTGGGTGCTCAGTGCTCAGGGTGCTCGGTACTCAGTACTCATGGTGCTGGGTGCTCATTCTCGGGGTGCTGGGTGCTCAGTACTCAGGTTGCTCAGTACTCTGGGTGCTCGGGGCTCAGTACTCATGGTGCTGGGTGCTCAGTACTCAGGGTGCTCGGTGCTCAGTTCTCAGGGTGCTTGGTGCTCAGTGTTTGGGGTGCTGGGTGCTCAGTACTCAGGGTGCTTGGTGCTCAGTGCTCAGGGTGCTGGGTGCTCAGTGCTCAGGGTGCTGGGTGCTCAGTACTCAGTGCTAAGGATGCTGGGTGCTCAGTGCTCAGGGTGCTGGGTGCTCAGTGCTCAGGGTGCTCAGTGCTCAGTGCTCAGTACTCAGGGTGCTTGGTGCTCAGTACTCAGGTTGCTGGGTGCTCAGTGCTCGGGGTACCTGGTGCTCAGTGCTCGGGGTGCTCGGTGCTCAGTACTCAGGGTGCTGAGTGCTCAGTGCTCAGGGTGCTGGGTGCTCAGTGCTCAGGGTGCTGGGTGCTCAGTGCTCAGCGTGCTTGATGCTCAGTACTCAGGGTGCTGGGTGCTCAGTGCTCAGGGTGCTGGGTGCTCAGTGCTCGGGGTGCTGGGTGCTCAGTACTCAGGGTGCTGGGTGCTCAGTACTCAGGGTACTGGGAGCTCAGTACTCGGGGTGCTGGGTGCTCAGTGCTCAGCGTCCTGTTTGCTCAGTACTCAGGGTGCTCGGTGCTCAGTGCTTGGGGTGCTGGGTGCTCAGTACTCAGGGTGCTGGGGGCTCAGTGCTCAGGGTGCTGGGTGCTCTGTGCTCAGGGTGCTGGGTGCTCAGTACTCAGTGCTCAGGATGCTGGGTGCTCAGTGCTCGGGCTGCTGGGTGCTCAGTGCTCAGGGTGCTGAGTGCTCAGTACTCAGGGTGCTGGGTTCTCAGTACTCAGGGTGCTGGGTGCACAGTGCTAGGGGTGCTGGGTGCTCAGTGCTCAGGGTGCTGGGTGCTTAGTACTCAGTGTGCTCAGTGCTCAGTACACAGGGTGCTGAGTGTTCAGTGCTCGGGGTGCTGGGTGCTCAGTGCTCAGTACTCAGGGTGCTGGGTGCTCAGTGCTGAGGGTGCTGGGTGCTCAGTACTCAGCGTGCTGGGTGCTCAGTACTCAGGGTGCTGGGTGCTCAGTGCTCAGGGTGCTGGGTGCTCAGTGCTCAGGGTGCTGGGTGCTCAGTGCTCCTGGAGCTCGGTGCTCAGTACTCAGGGTGCTGGGTGCTCAGTACTCAGTGCTCGGGGTCCTGGGTGCTCCGAGCTCGGGGTGCTGGGTGCTCAGTACTCAGGGTGCTGGGTGCTCATTCTCGGGGTGCTGGGTGCTCAGTACTCAGGGTGCTGGGGGCTCAGTACTCAGGGTGCTGGGTGCTCAGTACTCAGGGTGCTCGGTTCTCAGTACTCAGGGTGCTGGGTGCTCATTCTCGGGGTGCTGGGTGCTCAGTGCTCGGGGTGCTGGGTGCTCAGTACTCAGGGTGCTGGGGGCTCAGTACTCAGGGTGCTGGGTGCTAAGTACTCAGGGTGATCTGTTCTCAGTACTCAGGGTGCTGGGTGCTCAGTGCTCGGGGTGCTGGGTGCTCGGTACTCGGGGAGCTCAGTACTCAGGGTGCTGGGTGCTCAGTACTCAGGGTGCTGGGTGCACAGTGCTCGGGGAGCTCGGTGCTCAGTACTCGGGGTGCTGGGTGCTCAGTACTCGGGGTGCTGGGTGCTCAGTGCTCAGGGTGCTGGGTGCTCAGTGCTCAGGGTGCTGGGTGCTCAGTACTCAGGGTGCTAGGTGCCCAGTACTCAGGGTGCTCAGTGCTCAGTACTCAGCGTGCTGGGTGCTCAGTGCTCAGGGTCGGCGGTGCTCAGTACTCAGGGTGCTCAGTGCTCAGTACTTAGCGTGCTTTGTGCTCAGTGCTCAGGGTGCTGGGTGCTCAGTACTCAGGGTGCTGGGTGCCCAGTACTCATCGTGCTGGGTGTTCAGTACTCAGGGTGCTGGGTGCTCAGTGCTCGTGGTGCTCGGTTATCAGTACTCAGGGTGCTGGGTGCTCAGTTCTCAGGGTGCTGGGTACTCAGTGCTCAGGGTGCTGGGTGCTCAGTGCTCAGGGTGCTGGGTGCTCTGTGCTCAGGGTGCTGGGTGATCAGTGCTCGGGGTCCTGGGTGCTCAGTGCTCGGGGTGCTGGGTGCTCAGTGCTCGGGGTGCTGGGTGCTCAGTACTCAGGGTGCTGGGTGCTCAGTACTCAGGGTGCTGGGTGCTCAGTGCTCAGGGTGCTGGGTGCTCAGTCCTCAGGGTGCTGGGTGCTCAGTACTCAGGGTGTTCGGTGCTCAGTTCTCAGGGTGCTCAGTGCTCAATACTCAGGGTGCTGGTTGCTCAGTGCTCGGGGTGCTCGGTGCTCAGTACTCAGGGTGCTGGGTGCTCAGTACTCAGGGTTACTGGGTGCTCAGTACTCAGGGTGCTGGGTGCTCAGTACTCAGGGTGCTGGGTTCTCAGTGCTCAGGGTGCTGGGTGCTCAGTACTCAGGGTGCTGGGTGCTCAGTACTCAGGGTGCTCGGTGCTCAGTACTCAGGGTGCTGGGTGCTCAGTGCTCAGGGTGCTGGGTAATCAGTACTCAGGGTGCTGGGTGCTCAGAACTCAGGGTGCTGGGTGCTCAGTACTCAGGGTGCTGGGTGCTCAGTGCTCAGGGTGCTGGGTGCTCAGTACTCAGGGTGCTGGGTGCTCAGTGCTCAGGGTGATCGGTGCTCAGTACTCAGGTTGCTCAGTACTCAGGGTGCTGGGTGCTCAGTGCTCAGGGTGCTGGGTGCTCAGTGCTCAGGGTGATCGGTGCTCAGTACTCAGGGTGCTGGGTGCTCAGTGCTCAGGGTGCTGGGTGCTCAGTCCTCAGGGTGCTCAGTGCTCAGGGTGCTGGGTGCTCAGTGCTCGGGGTGCTGGGTGCTCAGTCCTCAGGGTGCTCAGTGCTCAGGGTGCTGGGTGCTCAGTACTCATGGTGCTGGGTGCTCAGTACTCAGGGGGCTGGGTGCTCAGTGCTCAGGGTGCTGGGTGCTCAGTGCTCAGGGCGCTGTGTGCTCAGTGCTCGGGGTGCTGGGTGCTCAGTACTCGGGGTTCTGGGTGGTCAGTGCTCAGTGCTCAGGGTGCTGGGTGCTCAGTGCTCAGTGCTCAGGGTGCTGGGTGCTCAGTACTCAGGGTGCTGGGTGCTCAGTACTCAGGGTACTGGGTGCTCAGTTCTCAGGGTGCTGGGTTCTCATTACTCTGGGTGTTGGGTGCTCAGTACTCAGGGTGCTGGGTGCTCAGTGCTCAGGGTGCTGGGTGCTCAGTGCTCAGGGTGCTGGGTGATCAGTGCTCGGGGTCCTGGGTGCTCAGTGCTCGGGGTGCTGGGTGCTCAGTGCTCGGGGTGCTGGGTGCTCAGTGCTCAGGGTGCTGGGTGCTCAGTGCTCAGGGTGCTGGGTGCTCAGTACTCAGGGTGCTGGGTGCTCAGTGCTCAGGGTGCTGGGTGCTCAGTCCTCAGGGTGCTGGGTGCTCAGTACTCACGGTGTTCGGTGCTCAGTTCTCAGGGTGCTCAGTGCTCAATACTCAGGGTGCTCGTTGCTCAGTGCTCGGGGTGCTCGGTGCTCAGTACTCAGGGTGCTTGGTGCTCAGTACTCAGGGTTGCTGGGTGCTCAGTACTCAGGGTGCTGGGTGCTCAGTACTCAGGGTGCTGGGTTCTCAGTGCTCAGGGTGCTGGGTGCTCAGTACTCAGGGTGCTGGGTGCTCAGTACTCAGGGTGCTCGGTGCTCAGTACTCAGGGTGCTGGGTGCTCAGTGCTCAGGGTGCTGGGTAATCAGTACTCAGGGTGCTGGGTGCTCAGAACTCAGGGTGCTGGGTGCTCAGTGCTCAGGGTGCTGGGTGCTCAGTACTCAGGGTGCTGGGTGCTCAGTACTCAGGGTGCTCGGTGCTCAGTACTCAGGGTGCTGGGTGCTCAGTGCTCAGGGTGCTGGGTAATCAGTACTCAGGGTGCTGGGTGCTCAGAACTCAGGGTGCTCAGTGCTCAGTACTCAGGGTGCTCAGTGCTCAGTACTCAGGTTGCTCAGTGCTCTGGGTGCTGGGTGCTCAATACTCAGGGTGCTGGGTGCTCAGTGCTCAGGGTGATCGGTGCTCAGTACTCAGGTTGCTCAGTACTCAGGGTGCTGGCTGCTCAGTGCTCAGGGTGCTGGGTGCTCAGTGCTCAGGGTGATCGGTGCTCAGTACTCAGGGTGCTGGGTGCTCAGTGCTCAGGGTGCTGGGTGCTCAGTCCTCAGGGTGCTCAGTGCTCAGGGTGCTGGGTGCTCAGTGCTCGGGGTGCTGGGTGCTCAGTCCTCAGGGTTCTCAGTGCTCAGGCTGCTGGGTGCTCAGTACTCAGGGGGCTGTGTGCTCAGTGCTCAGGGTGCTGGGTGCTCAGTGCTCAGGGCGCTGTGTGCTCAGTGCGCGGGGTGCTGGGTGCTCAGTGCTCGGGGTGCTGGGTGCTCAGTGCTCAGTCCTCAGGGTGCTGGGTGCTCAGTGCTCAGTGCTCAGGGTGCTGGGTGCTCAGTACTCAGGGTGCTGGGTGCTCAGTACTCAGGGTACTGGGTGCTCAGTTCTCAGGGTGCTGGGTGCTCATTACTCTGGGTGTTGGGTGCTCAGTACTCAGGGTGCTGGGTGCTCAGTGCTCGGGGTGCTGGGTGCTCAGTGCTCAGGGTGCTGGGTGCTCAGTGCTCAGGGTGCTGGGTGCTCAGTACTCAGGGTGCTCAGTGCTCAGTCCTCGGGTTGCTCGGTGCTCAGTACTCGGGGTGCTCGGTGCTCAGTACTCAAGGTGCTGGGTGTTCAGTGCTCAGGGTGCTGGGTGCTCAGTCCTCGGGATGCTCCGTGCTCAGTGCTCAGGTTGCTGGGTGCTCAGTACTCAGGGTGCTCGGTGCTCAGTACTCAGGGTTCTCAGTGCTCAGGGTGCTGGGTGCTCAGTACTCAGGGTGCTCAGTGCTCAGTCCTCGGGGTGCTGGGTGCTCAGTACTCAGGATGGTCAGTGCTCAGTTCTCGGGGTGCTGGGTGCTCAGTGCTCAGTGTGCTCAGTGCTCAGTGCTCGGGGTGCTGGGTGCTCAGTGCTCAGGGTGCTGGGTGCTCAGTACTCAGGGTGCTGGGTGCTCAGTACTCAGGGTGCTGGGTGCTCAGTACTCAGGGTGCTCGGTGCTCAGTTCTCAGGGTGCATGGTGCTCAGTGTTTGGGGTGCTGGGTGCTCAGTACTCAGGGTGCTTGTTGCTCAGTGCTCAGGGTGGTGGGTGCTCAGTGCTCAGGGTGCTGGGTGCTCAGTGCTCAGGGTGCTCAGTGCTCAGTGCTCAGTACTCAGGGTGCTTGGTGCTCAGTACTCAGGGTGCTGGGTGCTCAGTGCTCGGGGTACCTGGTGCTCAGTGCTCGGGGTGCTCGGTGCTCAGTACTCAGGGTGCTGAGTGCTCAGTGCTCAGGGTGCTGGGTGCTCAGTGCTCAGGGTGCTGGGTGCTCAGTGCTCAGCGTGCTTGATGCTCAGTACTCAGGGTGCTGGGTGCTCAGTGCTCAGGGTGCTGGGTGCTCATTGCTCGGGGTGCTGGGTGCTCAGTACTCAGGGTGCTGGGTGCTCAGTACTCAGGGTGCTGGGTGCTCAGTACTCGGGGTGCTGGGTGCTCAGTGCTTAGCGTGCTGGGTGCTCAGTACTCAGGGAGCTCGGTGCTCAGTGCTTGGGGTGCTGGGTGCTCAGTACTCAGGGTGCTGGGTGCTCAGTGCTCAGGGTGCTGGGTGCTCAGTGCTCGGGCTGCTGGGTGCTCAGTGCTCAGGGTGCTGAGTGCTCAGTACTCAGGGTGGTGGGTTCTCAGTACTCAGGGTGCTGGGTGCACAGTGCTAGGGGTGCTGGGTGCTCAGTGCTCGGGTTCTGGGTGCTCAGTACTCAGGGTGCTGGGTGCTCAGTACTCAGGGTGCTCTGTGCTCAGTGCTCAGGGTGCTGGGTGCTCAGTGCTCTGGGTGCTGGGTGCTCCGTGCTCAGGGTGCTGGGTGCTCAGTGCTCAGGGTGCTTTGTGCTCAGTGATCGGGGTGATGGGTGCTGAGTGCTCAGGGTGCTCGGTGCTCAGTGCTCGGGGTGCTCGGTGCTCAGTGCTCAGGGTCCTGGGTGCTCAGTACTCAGGATGCTGGGTTCTTAGTACTCAGTGTGCTCAGTGCTCAGTACACAGGGTGCTGGGTGCTCAGTGCTCGGGGTGCTGGGTGCTCAGTGCTCAGTACTCAGGGTGCTGGGTGCTCAGTGCTCAGGGTGCTGGGTGCTCAGTGCTCAGGGTCCTGGGTGCTCAGTGCTCAGGGTGCTGGGTGCTCAGTGCTCCTGGAGCTCGGTGCTCAGTACTCAGGGTGCTCGGTGCTCAGTACTCAGTGCTCGGGGTCCTGGGTGCTCCGAGCTCGGGGTGCTGGGTGCTCAGTACTCAGGGTGCTGGGTGCTTAGTACTCAGGGTGCTCAGTGATCAGTACACAGGGTGCTGGGTGCTCAGTGCTCGGGGTGCTCAGTGCTCAGTACACAGGGTGCTGGGTGCTCAGTGCTCGGGGTGCTGGGTGCTCAGTGCTCAGTACTCAGGGTGCTGGGTGCTCAGTGCTCAGGGTGCTGGGTGCTCAGTACTCAGCGTGCTGGGTGCTCAGTACTCAGGGTGCTGGGTGCTCAGTGCTCAGGGTGCTCAGTGCTCAGTGCTCAGTACTCAGGGTGCTTGGTGCTCAGTACTCAGGGTGCTGGGTGCTCAGTGCTCGGGGTACCTGGTGCTCAGTGCTCGGGGTGCTCGGTGCTCAGTACTCAGGGTGCTGAGTGCTCAGTGCTCAGGGTGCTGGGTGCTCAGTGCTCAGGGTGCTGGGTGCTCAGTGCTCAGCGTGCTTGATGCTCAGTACTCAGGGTGCTGGGTGCTCAGTGCTCAGGGTGCTGGGTGCTCATTGCTCGGGGTGCTGGGTGCTCAGTACTCAGGGTGCTGGGTGCTCAGTACTCAGGGTGCTGGGTGCTCAGTACTCGGGGTGCTGGGTGCTCAGTGCTTAGCGTGCTGGGTGCTCAGTACTCAGGGAGCTCGGTGCTCAGTGCTTGGGGTGCTGGGTGCTCAGTACTCAGGGTGCTGGGTGCTCAGTGCTCAGGGTGCTGGGTGCTCAGTGCTCGGGCTGCTGGGTGCTCAGTGCTCAGGGTGCTGAGTGCTCAGTACTCAGGGTGGTGGGTTCTCAGTACTCAGGGTGCTGGGTGCACAGTGCTAGGGGTGCTGGGTGCTCAGTGCTCGGGTTCTGGGTGCTCAGTACTCAGGGTGCTGGGTGCTCAGTACTCAGGGTGCTCTGTGCTCAGTGCTCAGGGTGCTGGGTGCTCAGTGCTCTGGGTGCTGGGTGCTCCGTGCTCAGGGTGCTGGGTGCTCAGTGCTCAGGGTGCTTTGTGCTCAGTGATCGGGGTGATGGGTGCTGAGTGCTCAGGGTGCTCGGTGCTCAGTGCTCGGGGTGCTCGGTGCTCAGTGCTCAGGGTCCTGGGTGCTCAGTACTCAGGATGCTGGGTTCTTAGTACTCAGTGTGCTCAGTGCTCAGTACACAGGGTGCTGGGTGCTCAGTGCTCGGGGTGCTGGGTGCTCAGTGCTCAGTACTCAGGGTGCTGGGTGCTCAGTGCTCAGGGTGCTGGGTGCTCAGTGCTCAGGGTCCTGGGTGCTCAGTGCTCAGGGTGCTGGGTGCTCAGTGCTCCTGGAGCTCGGTGCTCAGTACTCAGGGTGCTCGGTGCTCAGTACTCAGTGCTCGGGGTCCTGGGTGCTCCGAGCTCGGGGTGCTGGGTGCTCAGTACTCAGGGTGCTGGGTGCTTAGTACTCAGGGTGCTCAGTGATCAGTACACAGGGTGCTGGGTGCTCAGTGCTCGGGGTGCTCAGTGCTCAGTACACAGGGTGCTGGGTGCTCAGTGCTCGGGGTGCTGGGTGCTCAGTGCTCAGTACTCAGGGTGCGGGGTGCTCAGTGCTCAGGGTGCTGGGTGCTCAGTACTCAGCGTGCTGGGTGCTCAGTACTCAGGGTGCTGGGTGCTCAGTGCTCAGAGTGCTGGGTGCTCAGTGCTCCTGGAGCTCGATGCTCAGTACTCAGGGTGCTCGGTGCTCAGTACTCAGTGCTCGGGGTCCTGGGTGCTCCGAGCTCGGGGTGCTGGGTGCTCAGTACTCAGGGTGCTGGGTGCTCATTCTCGGGGTGCTGTGTGCTCAGTGCTCGGGGTGCTGGGTGCTCAATACTCAGGGTGCTGGGGGCTCAGTACTCAGGGTGCTGGGTGCTCAGTACTCAGGGTGCTCGGTTCTCAGTACTCAGGGTGCTGGGTGCTCATTCTCGGGGTGCTGGGTGCTCAGTGCTCGGTGTGCTGGGTGCTCAGTACTCAGGGTGCTGGGGGCTCAGTACTCAGGGTGCTGGGTGCTCAGTACTCAGGGTGATCTGTTCTCAGTACTCAGGGTGCTGTGTGCTCAGTGCTCGGGGTGCT
Source organism: Microtus oregoni (assembly GCF_018167655.1). Taxonomy (NCBI): domain Eukaryota; kingdom Metazoa; phylum Chordata; class Mammalia; order Rodentia; family Cricetidae; genus Microtus; species Microtus oregoni. The sequence continues at coordinate 24,612,141 of NW_024543206.1, forward strand.
GGGTGCTCAGTACTCGGGGTGCTCAGTACTCAGGGTGCTGGGTGCTCAGTACTCAGGGTGCTGGGTGCTCAGTGCTCGGGGTGCTCGGTGCTCAGTACTCGGGGTGCTGGGTGCTCAGTACCCGGGGTGCTGGGTGCTCAGTGCTCAGGGTGCTGGGTGATCAGTGCTCGGGGTCCTGGGTGCTCAGTGCTCGGGGTGCTGGGTGCTCAGTGCTCGGGGTGCTGGGTGCTCAGTGCTCAGGGTGCTGGGTGCTCAGTACTCAGGGTGCTGGGTGCTCAGTGCTCAGGGTGATCGGTGCTCAGTACTCAGGTTGCTCAGTACTCAGGGTGCTGGGTGCTCAGTGCTCAGGGTGCTGGGTGCTCAGTGCTCAGGGTGATCGGTGCTCAGTACTCAGGGTGCTGGGTGCTCAGTGCTCAGGGTGCTGGGTGCTCAGTCCTCAGGGTGCTCAGTGCTCAGGGTGCTGGGTGCTCAGTGCTCGGGGTGCTGGGTGCTCAGTCCTCAGGGTGCTCAGTGCTCAGGGTGCTGGGTGCTCAGTACTCATGGTGCTGGGTGCTCAGTACTCAGGGGGCTGGGTGCTCAGTGCTCAGGGTGCTGGGTGCTCAGTGCTCAGGGCGCTGTGTGCTCAGTGCTCGGGGTGCTGGGTGCTCAGTACTCGGGGTTCTGGGTGGTCAGTGCTCAGTGCTCAGGGTGCTGGGTGCTCAGTGCTCAGTGCTCAGGGTGCTGGGTGCTCAGTACTCAGGGTGCTGGGTGCTCAGTACTCAGGGTACTGGGTGCTCAGTTCTCAGGGTGCTGGGTTCTCATTACTCTGGGTGTTGGGTGCTCAGTACTCAGGGTGCTGGGTGCTCAGTGCTCAGGGTGCTGGGTGCTCAGTGCTCAGGGTGCTGGGTGATCAGTGCTCGGGGTCCTGGGTGCTCAGTGCTCGGGGTGCTGGGTGCTCAGTGCTCGGGTGCTGGGTGCTCAGTGCTCAGGGTGCTGGGTGCTCAGTGCTCAGGGTGCTGGGTGCTCAGTACTCAGGGTGCTGGGTGCTCAGTGCTCAGGGTGCTGGGTGCTCAGTCCTCAGGGTGCTGGGTGCTCAGTACTCACGGTGTTCGGTGCTCAGTTCTCAGGGTGCTCAGTGCTCAATACTCAGGGTGCTCGTTGCTCAGTGCTCGGGGTGCTCGGTGCTCAGTACTCAGGGTGCTTGGTGCTCAGTACTCAGGGTTGCTGGGTGCTCAGTACTCAGGGTGCTGGGTGCTCAGTACTCAGGGTGCTGGGTTCTCAGTGCTCAGGGTGCTGGGTGCTCAGTACTCAGGGTGCTGGGTGCTCAGTACTCAGGGTGCTCGGTGCTCAGTACTCAGGGTGCTGGGTGCTCAGTGCTCAGGGTGCTGGGTAATCAGTACTCAGGGTGCTGGGTGCTCAGAACTCAGGGTGCTGGGTGCTCAGTGCTCAGGGTGCTGGGTGCTCAGTACTCAGGGTGCTGGGTGCTCAGTACTCAGGGTGCTCGGTGCTCAGTACTCAGGGTGCTGGGTGCTCAGTGCTCAGGGTGCTGGGTAATCAGTACTCAGGGTGCTGGGTGCTCAGAACTCAGGGTGCTCAGTGCTCAGTACTCAGGGTGCTCAGTGCTCAGTACTCAGGTTGCTCAGTGCTCTGGGTGCTGGGTGCTCAATACTCAGGGTGCTGGGTGCTCAGTGCTCAGGGTGATCGGTGCTCAGTACTCAGGTTGCTCAGTACTCAGGGTGCTGGCTGCTCAGTGCTCAGGGTGCTGGGTGCTCAGTGCTCAGGGTGATCGGTGCTCAGTACTCAGGGTGCTGGGTGCTCAGTGCTCAGGGTGCTGGGTGCTCAGTCCTCAGGGTGCTCAGTGCTCAGGGTGCTGGGTGCTCAGTGCTCGGGGTGCTGGGTGCTCAGTCCTCAGGGTTCTCAGTGCTCAGGCTGCTGGGTGCTCAGTACTCAGGGTGCTGGGTGCTCAGTACTCAGGGGGCTGTGTGCTCAGTGCTCAGGGTGCTGGGTGCTCAGTGCTCAGGGCGCTGTGTGCTCAGTGCGCGGGGTGCTGGGTGCTCAGTGCTCGGGGTGCTGGGTGCTCAGTGCTCAGTCCTCAGGGTGCTGGGTGCTCAGTGCTCAGTGCTCAGGGTGCTGGGTGCTCAGTACTCAGGGTGCTGGGTGCTCAGTACTCAGGGTACTGGGTGCTCAGTTCTCAGGGTGCTGGGTGCTCATTACTCTGGGTGTTGGGTGCTCAGTACTCAGGGTGCTGGGTGCTCAGTGCTCGGGGTGCTGGGTGCTCAGTGCTCAGGGTGCTGGGTGCTCAGTGCTCAGGGTGCTGGGTGCTCAGTACTCAGGGTGCTCAGTGCTCAGTCCTCGGGTTGCTCGGTGCTCAGTACTCGGGGTGCTCGGTGCTCAGTACTCAAGGTGCTGGGTGTTCAGTGCTCAGGGTGCTGGGTGCTCAGTCCTCGGGATGCTCCGTGCTCAGTGCTCAGGTTGCTGGGTGCTCAGTACTCAGGGTGCTCGGTGCTCAGTACTCAGGGTTCTCAGTGCTCAGGGTGCTGGGTGCTCAGTACTCAGGGTGCTCAGTGCTCAGTCCTCGGGGTGCTGGGTGCTCAGTACTCAGGGTGGTCAGTGCTCAGTTCTCGGGGTGCTGGGTGCTCAGTGCTCAGTGTGCTCAGTGCTCAGTGCTCGGGGTGCTGGGTGCTCAGTGCTCAGGGTGCTGGGTGCTCAGTACTCAGGGTGCTGGGTGCTCAGTACTCAGGGTGCTGGGTGCTCAGTACTCAGGGTGCTTGGTGCTCAGTACTCAGGGTGCTGGGTGCTCAGTGCTCAGGGTGCTCGGTACTCAGTACCCATGGTGCTGGGTGCTCAGTACTCAGGGTGCTCGGTGCTCAGTTCTCAGGGTGCATGGTGCTCAGTGTTTGGGGTGCTGGGTGCTCAGTACTCAGGGTGCTTGTTGCTCAGTGCTCAGGGTGGTGGGTGCTCAGTGCTCAGGGTGCTGGGTGCTCAGTGCTCAGGGTGCTCAGTGCTCAGTGCTCAGTACTCAGGGTGCTTGGTGCTCAGTACTCAGGGTGCTGGGTGCTCAGTGCTCGGGGTACCTGGTGCTCAGTGCTCGGGGTGCTCGGTGCTCAGTACTCAGGGTGCTGAGTGCTCAGTGCTCAGGGTGCTGGGTGCTCAGTGCTCAGGGTGCTGGGTGCTCAGTGCTCAGCGTGCTTGATGCTCAGTACTCAGGGTGCTGGGTGCTCAGTGCTCAGGGTGCTGGGTGCTCATTGCTCGGGGTGCTGGGTGCTCAGTACTCAGGGTGCTGGGTGCTCAGTACTCAGGGTGCTGGGTGCTCAGTACTCGGGGTGCTGGGTGCTCAGTGCTTAGCGTGCTGGGTGCTCAGTACTCAGGGAGCTCGGTGCTCAGTGCTTGGGGTGCTGGGTGCTCAGTACTCAGGGTGCTGGGTGCTCAGTGCTCAGGGTGCTGGGTGCTCAGTGCTCGGGCTGCTGGGTGCTCAGTGCTCAGGGTGCTGAGTGCTCAGTACTCAGGGTGGTGGGTTCTCAGTACTCAGGGTGCTGGGTGCACAGTGCTAGGGGTGCTGGGTGCTCAGTGCTCGGGTTCTGGGTGCTCAGTACTCAGGGTGCTGGGTGCTCAGTACTCAGGGTGCTCTGTGCTCAGTGCTCAGGGTGCTGGGTGCTCAGTGCTCTGGGTGCTGGGTGCTCCGTGCTCAGGGTGCTGGGTGCTCAGTGCTCAGGGTGCTTTGTGCTCAGTGATCGGGGTGATGGGTGCTGAGTGCTCAGGGTGCTCGGTGCTCAGTGCTCGGGGTGCTCGGTGCTCAGTGCTCAGGGTCCTGGGTGCTCAGTACTCAGGATGCTGGGTTCTTAGTACTCAGTGTGCTCAGTGCTCAGTACACAGGGTGCTGGGTGCTCAGTGCTCGGGGTGCTGGGTGCTCAGTGCTCAGTACTCAGGGTGCTGGGTGCTCAGTGCTCAGGGTGCTGGGTGCTCAGTGCTCAGGGTCCTGGGTGCTCAGTGCTCAGGGTGCTGGGTGCTCAGTGCTCCTGGAGCTCGGTGCTCAGTACTCAGGGTGCTCGGTGCTCAGTACTCAGTGCTCGGGGTCCTGGGTGCTCCGAGCTCGGGGTGCTGGGTGCTCAGTACTCAGGGTGCTGGGTGCTTAGTACTCAGGGTGCTCAGTGATCAGTACACAGGGTGCTGGGTGCTCAGTGCTCGGGGTGCTCAGTGCTCAGTACACAGGGTGCTGGGTGCTCAGTGCTCGGGGTGCTGGGTGCTCAGTGCTCAGTACTCAGGGTGCTGGGTGCTCAGTGCTCAGGGTGCTGGGTGCTCAGTACTCAGCGTGCTGGGTGCTCAGTACTCAGGGTGCTGGGTGCTCAGTGCTCAGAGTGCTGGGTGCTCAGTGCTCCTGGAGCTCGATGCTCAGTACTCAGGGTGCTCGGTGCTCAGTACTCAGTGCTCGGGGTCCTGGGTGCTCCGAGCTCGGGGTGCTGGGTGCTCAGTACTCAGGGTGCTGGGTGCTCATTCTCGGGGTGCTGTGTGCTCAGTGCTCGGGGTGCTGGGTGCTCAATACTCAGGGTGCTGGGGGCTCAGTACTCAGGGTGCTGGGTGCTCAGTACTCAGGGTGCTCGGTTCTCAGTACTCAGGGTGCTGGGTGCTCATTCTCGGGGTGCTGGGTGCTCAGTGCTCGGTGTGCTGGGTGCTCAGTACTCAGGGTGCTGGGGGCTCAGTACTCAGGGTGCTGGGTGCTCAGTACTCAGGGTGATCTGTTCTCAGTACTCAGGGTGCTGTGTGCTCAGTGCTCGGGGTGCTGGGTGCTCAGTACTCGGGGTGCTCAGTACTCAGGGTGCTGGGTGCTCAGTACTCAGGGTGCTGGGTGCTCAGTGCTCGGGGTGCTCGGTGCTCAGTACTCGGGGTGCTGGGTGCTCAGTACCCGGGGTGCTGGGTGCTCAGTGCTCAGGGTGCTGGGTGATCAGTGCTCGGGGTCCTGGGTGCTCAGTGCTCGGGGTGCTGGGTGCTCAGTGCTCGGGGTGCTGGGTGCTCAGTGCTCAGGGTGCTGGGTGCTCAGTACTCAGGGTGCTGGGTGCTCAGTACTCAGGGTGCTGGGTGCTCAGTGCTCAGGGTGCTGGGTGCTCAGTCCTCAGGGTGCTGGGTGCTCAGTACTCAGGGTGTTCGGTGCTCAGTTCTCAGGGTGCTCAGTGCTCAATACTCAGTGTGCTGGTTGCTCAGTGCTCGGGGTGCTCGGTGCTCAGTACTCAGGGTGCTGGGTGCTCAGTACTCAGGGTTGCTGGGTGCTCAGTACTCAGGGTGCTGGGTGCTCAGTACTCAGGGTGCTGGGTTCTCAGTGCTCAGGGTGCTGGGTGCTCAGTACTCAGGGTGCTGGGTGCTCAGTACTCAGGGTGCTGGGTGCTCAGTACTCAGGGTGCTGGGTTCTCAGTGCTCAGGGTGCTGGGTGCTCAGTACTCAGGGTGCTCGGTGCTCAGTACTCAGGGTGCTGGGTGCTCAGTGCTCAGGGTGCTGGGTAATCAGTACTCAGGGTGCTGGGTGCTCAGAACTCAGGGTGCTGGGTGCTCAGTACTCAGGGTGCTGGGTGCTCAGTGCTCAGGGTGCTGGGTGCTCAGTACTCAGGGTGCTGGGTGCTCAGTGCTCAGGGTGCTGGGTGCTCAGTGCTCAGGGTGATCGGTGCTCAGTACTCAGGGTGCTGGGTGCTCAGTGCTCAGGGTGCTGGGTGCTCAGTCCTCAGGGTGCTCAGTGCTCAGGGTGCTGGGTGCTCAGTGCTCGGGGTCCTGGGTGCTCAGTCCTCAGGGTGCTCAGTGCTCAGGGTGCTGGGTGCTCAGTACTCATGGTGCTGGGTGCTCAGTACTCAGGGGGCAGGGTGCTCAGTGCTCAGGGTGCTGGGTGCTCAGTGCTCAGGGCGCTGTGTGCTCAGTGCTCGGGGTGCTGGGTGCTCAGTGCTTGGGGTGCTGGGTGGTCAGTGCTCAGTGCTCAGGGTGCTGGGTGCTCAGTGCTCAGTGCTCAGGGTGCTGGGTGCTCAGTACTCAGGGTGCTGGGTGCTCAGTACTCAGGGTACTGGGTGATCAGTTCTCAGGGTGCTGGGTGCTCATTACTCTGGGTGTTGGGTGCTCAGTACTCAGGGTGCTGGGTGCTCAGTGCTCAGGGTGCTGGGTGCTCAGTGCTCAGGGTGCTGGGTGATCAGTGCTCGGGGTCCTGGGTGCTCAGTGCTCGGGGTGCTGGGTGCTCAGTGCTCGGGGTGCTGGGTGCTCAGTACTCAGGGTGCTGGGTGCTCAGTGCTCAGGGTGCTGGGTGCTCAGTCCTCAGGGTGCTGGGTGCTCAGTACTCAGGGTGTTCGGTGCTCAGTTCTCAGGGTGCTCAGTGCTCAATACTCAGGGTGCTGGTTGCTCAGTGCTCGGGGTGCTCGGTGCTCAGTACTCAGGGTGCTGGGTGCTCAGTACTCAGGGTTGCTGGGTGCTCAGTACTCAGGGTGCTGGGTGCTCAGTACTCAGGGTGCTGGGTTCTCAGTGCTCAGGGTGCTGGGTGCTCAGTACTCAGGGTGCTGGGTGCTCAGTACTCAGGGTGCTCGGTGCTCAGTACTCAGGGTGCTGGGTGCTCAGTGCTCAGGGTGCTGGGTAATCAGTACTCAGTGTGCTGGGTGCTCAGAACTCAGGGTGCTGGGTGCTCAGTGCTCAGGGTGCTGGGTGCTCAGTACTCAGGGTGCTGGGTGCTCAGTACTCAGGGTGCTCGGTGCTCAGTACTCAGGGTGCTGGGTGGTCAGTGCTCAGGGTGCTGGGTAATCAGTACTCAGGGTGCTGGGTGCTCAGAACTCAGGGTGCTCAGTGCTCAGTACTCAGGGTGCTCAGTGCTCAGTTCTCAGGTTGCTCAGTGCTCTGGGTGCTGGGTGCTCAATACTCAGGGTGCTGGGTGCTCAGTGCTCAGGGTGATCAGTGCTCAGTACTCAGGTTGCTCAGTACGCAGGGTGCTGGGTGCTCAGTGCTCAGGGTGCTGGGTGCTCAGTGCTCAGGGTGATCGGTGCTCAGTACTCAGGGTGCTGGGTGCTCAGTGCTCAGGGTGCTGGGTGCTCAGTCCTCTGGGTGCTCAGTGCTCAGGGTGCTGGGTACTCAGTGCTCGGGGTGCTGGGTGCTCAGTCCTCAGGGTGCTCAGTGCTCAGGGTGCTGGGTGCTCAGTACTCATGGTGCTGGGTGCTCAGTACTCAGGGGGCAGGGTGCTCAGTGCTCAGGGTGCTGGGTGCTCAGTGCTCAGGGCGCTGTGTGCTCAGTGCTCGGGGTGCTGGGTGCTCAGTGCTTGGGGTGCTGGGTGGTCAGTGCTCAGTGCTCAGGGTGCTGGGTGCTCAGTGCTCAGTGCTCAGGGTGCTGGGTGCTCAGTACTCAGGGTGCTGGGTGCTCAGTACTCAGGGTACTGGGTGATCAGTTCTCAGGGTGCTGTGTGCTCATTACTCTGGGTGTTGGGTGCTCAGTACTCAGGGTGCTGGGTGCTCAGTGCTCAGGGTGCTGGGTGCTCAGTGCTCAGGGTGCTGGGTGATCAGTGCTCGGGGTCCTGGGTGCTCAGTGCTCGGGGTGCTGGGTGCTCAGTGCTCGGGGTGCTGGGTGCTCAGTACTCAGGGTGCTGGGTGCTCAGTGTTCAGGGTGTTGGGTGCTCAGTCCTCAGGGTGCTGGGTGCTCAGTACTCAGGGTGTTCGGTGCTCAGTTCTCAGGGGGCTCAGTGCTCAATACTCAGGGTGCTGGTTGCTCAGTGCTCGGGGTGCTCGGTGCTCAGTACTCAGGGTGCTGGGTGCTCAGTACTCAGGGTTGCTGGGTGCTCAGTACTCAGGGTGCTGGGTGCTCAGTACTCAGGGTGCTGGGTTCTCAGTGCTCAGGGTGCTGGGTGCTCAGTACTCAGGGTGCTGGGTGCTCAGTACTCAGGGTGCTCGGTGCTCAGTACTCAGGGTGCTGGGTGCTCAGTGCTCAGGGTGCTGGGTAATCAGTACTCAGTGTGCTGGGTGCTCAGAACTCAGGGTGCTGGGTGCTCAGTGCTCAGGGTGCTGGGTGCTCAGTACTCAGGGTGCTGGGTGCTCAGTACTCAGGGTGCTCGGTGCTCAGTACTCAGGGTGCTGGGTGCTCAGTGCTCAGGGTGCTGGGTAATCAGTACTCAGGGTGCTGGGTGCTCAGAACTCAGGGTGCTCAGTGCTCAGTACTCAGGGTGCTCAGTGCTCAGTTCTCAGGTTGCTCAGTGCTCTGGGTGCTGGGTGCTCAATACTCAGGGTGCTGGGTGCTCAGTGCTCAGGGTGATCGGTGCTCAGTACTCAGGTTGCTCAGTACTCAGGGTGCTGGGTGCTCAGTGCTCAGGGTGCTGGGTGCTCAGTGCTCAGGGTGATCGGTGCTCAGTACTCAGGGTGCTGGGTGCTCAGTGCTCAGGGTGCTGGGTGCTCAGTCCTCAGGGTGCTCAGTGCTCAGGGTGCTGGGTGCTCAGTGCTCGGGGTGCTGGGTGCTCAGTCCTCAGGTTTCTCAGTGCTCAGGGTGCTGGGTGCTCAGTACTCAGGGTGCTGGGTGCTCAGTACTAAGGGGGCTGGGTGCTCAGTGCTCAGGGTGCTGGGTGCTCAGTGCTCAGGGCGCTGTGTGCTCAGTGCTCGGGGTGCTGGGTGCTCAGTGCTCGGGGTGCTGGGTGCTCAGTGCTCAGTGCTCTGTGTGCTGGGTGCTCAGTGCTCAGTGCTCAGGGTGCTGGGTGCTCAGTACTCAGGGTGCTGGGTGCTCAGTACTCAGGGTACTGGGTGCTCAGTTCTCAGGGTGCTGGGTGCTCATTACTCTGGGTGTTGGGTGCTCAGTACTCAGGGTGCTGGGTGCTCAGTGCTCGGGGTGCTGGGTGCTCAGTGCTCAGGGTGCTGGGTGCTCAGTGCTCAGGGTGCTGGGTGCTCAGTCCTCGGGGTGCTCTGTGCTCAGTGCTCAGGGTGCTGGGTGCTCAGTACTCAGGGTGCTCGGTGCTCAGTACTCAGGGTTCTCAGTGCTCAGGGTGCTGGGTGCTCAGTACTCAGGGTGCTCAGTGCTCAGTCCTCGGGGTGCTGGGTGCTCAGTGCTCGGTGTGCTGGGTGCTCAGTGCTCGGGGCGCTGGGTGCTCAGTGCTCGGGGTGCTGGGTGCTCAGTACTCAGGGTGCTGTGTGCTCAGTGCTCAGTACTCTGCGTGCTGGGTGCTCAGTGCTCAGAGTGTTGGGTGCTCAGTATTCAGGGTGCTGGGTGCTCAGTGCTCAGTGCTCAGGGTGCTCAGTGCTCAGGGTGCTCAGTGCTCAGGGTGCTGGGTGCTCAGTACTCGGGGTGCTGGGTGCTCAGTGCTCAGTGCTCAGGGTGCTGGGTGCTCAGTGCTCGGGGTGCTGGGTGCTCAGTGCTCAGGGTGATCAGTGCTCAGTACTCAGGGTGCTGGGTGCTCAGTGCTCAGGGTGCTGGGTCCTCAGTCCTCAGTGTGCTCAGTACTCAGGATGCTCGGTGCTCAGTGCTCAGTACTCAGGGTGCTCAGTGCTCAGGGTGCTCAGTGCTCAGGGTGCTGGGTGCTCATTACTCTGGGTGTTGGGTGCTCAGTACTCAGGATGCTGGGTGCTCAGTACTCAGGGTGCTGGGTGCTCAGTACTCGGGGTGCTGGGTGCTCAGTACTCAGGGTGCTGGGTGCTCAGTGCTCGGGGTGCTGGGTGCTTAGTGCTCAGGGTGATCGGTGCAAAGTGCTCATGGTGCTGGGTGCTCAGTCCTCCGGGTGCTCTGTGCTCAGGGTGCTGGGTGCTCAGTGCTCGGGGTGCTCGGAGCTCAGTACTCAGGGTGCTGAGTGCTCAGTACTCAGGGTGCTGGGTGCTCAGTACTCAGGGTGCTGGGTCCTCAGTGCTCAGGGTGCTGGGTGCTCAGTGCTCAGGTTGCTGGGTGCTCAGTGCTCGGGGTGCTGGGTGCTCAGGGCTGTGGTGCTGGGTGCTCAGTGCTCAGTGCTCAGGGTGCTGGGTGCTCAGTGCTCAGTGCTCAGGGTGCTGGTTGCTCAGTACTCAGGGTGCTGGGTGCTCAGTACTCAGGGTGCTGGGTGCTCAGTGCTCAGGGTGCTCTGTGCTCAGTACTCAGGATGCTGGGTGCTCAGTGCTCGGGGTGCTGCGTGCTCAGTGCTCAGGGTGCTGGGTGCTCAGTGCTCAGGGTGCAGGGTGCTCAGTACTCAGGGTGCTGGGTGCTCAGTGCTCGGGGTGCTCGGTGCTCAGTACTCAAGGTGCTGGGTGCTCAGTGCTCAGGGTGCTGGGTGCTCAGTCCTCGGGGTGCTCCATGCTCAGTGATCAGGGTGCTGGGTGCTCAGTACTCAGGGTGCTCGGTGCTCAGTACTCAGGGTTCTCAGTGCTCAGTACTCAGGGTGCTGGGTGCTCAGTGCTCAGGGTGGTGGGTGCTCAGTACTCAGAGTGCTCAGTGCTCAGTAATCGGGTTGCTTGCTGCTCAGTGCTCATGGTGCTCAGTGCTCAGTGCTCTGGGTGCTGGGTGCTCAGTGCTCGGGGCGCAGGGTGATCAGTGCTC